>NC_060121.1:430979443-431288365 GCF_021461395.2 Schistocerca americana | reverse complement strand
AGTTGTGAACCATAATATCACAGTTATAATTTCTTAACTAAGGTTCTCTGATATGTAATACGTAGCTTAAGATTTTCTTTGAATTTTCACCAAGACACTTCCTAAGTAGATGTAAGGTGCTTGAATTATTTATGGATATGTTACTTGTACTTGTATGTGATTTGTTGAACTGTTGAAGTTCGTTGTCGACAAGTGATATCCTGCAAAGTATGCAGGAGCTGATATTTTATTTCGGAATAAACATCAATTATTTTATGAAAATATTCATAATGGTTCTTCAGAATGTTAAGATTTTGCTTGCTGTTGAAGCTATTATTATAGTATAACGTAAGAGGATGGAACAATTCCAAGTTCACAAAAGCAGATCACTTTTCCCTTTTTATCATTAAGATTAACAAAAGAATTGAGTCAATCCAATCTGGAGAATATTCTAAAGATAATTACTGATTTAGAATTGGTCCAGCTTGTATTTTAAGTTGTCCTTAGCTTCGTACAAATACAGATGTCTTGATCATCAATGTGTTGTGTTCTGCACTTTTAAGTCAGATTCCTTTTCAGAGCCACATAACGTGTTTCCACTATCAGTCTGCAATTGGTGTATGATATAATGAGCTATGCGCTTGACATCTCAGTTCACTGAACTGAATTCATGATGATTCGGAATGCTAGTTTTTAATTATTATGAAATTATTACTAATGGAACTTCCCAATCTGCGGAACTCCATGAGAAATAGATTTACCTAACTGATGATAAACAACGAACTTCCAGTGAAGATGTCGTTGGTCAGTTGTCCATTAAAGTGCAAACGGAATCATGAATACATGCAAGGGCAACGTCGTGTCAAGTGCCAACATTATGATATTCTGAACTACTATATAGAGTTCCAGCTGACGGTTCAGGAATCTAGCTTCACAATAGGCCCACACAGACAGTATTGTTGCAGCCCTATTACGAAGCGAGTGCGTTTGTCACTCCTGTTTGATCTGATAAATCTGTGAATCTACCAAGGACTCTTCCCAACTCTGTGATATGGGCATGAAACACTTCGCCTGTGAAAGTAAAGTAACAGATTCATTTGCCAAAGCCTCAAGTCCATATCCACTTACCTTTCAGGTTCGTGCAGTCATTTTGCTGTCGTCAATATTTTCGGTTAAGAGTCTATCTGTTTTTGTTCAAATTTTGTGGAACCTCAGCCTCCACTAACAAATTTTCACATCCGAAAACAAACTGCCTTCTCAATGTAAATCATGATCACTTGTAAGCTAATCAAATTATTTTTGAACGATCAGTTTCTTAATGTAAAGAACAACTACTTGTAAATCTACACTTTTCAGTATAAATCAAGGCCGACACAGATTCGCTCCTAATATTTGTCATTTCCTTCAGGAGACTTAAACCGAATGGGAAATGTTTCAGTAAATCAACGGTCGCACTAGCTGGTAAAAGCGAAAGGAAGGTGCTAATGGCCTAAATACGTCAATCTTGGTACTTCTTGGGTAGCCCGTTTGTAACAGCGACCAAGTGGTAACAGGGGAGGAACAACACGCTAATCATGTCACCAAATGCCACCAGTTTTATTATTTTATTTCAGTGTATGAATAGTTTCATGAATTTCGATTCTATGAACAGTCACAAAATTTACATCTACATCCGCATCTACATGGATACTCTGCAAATCCCATTTAAGTGCCTGGCAGAGGGTTCATCGAACCACCTCCACAATTCTCTATTACTCCAATTTCGTATAGCGCGCGGAAAGAATGAACACCTATATCTTTCCCTCGCAACAAAAAATGCCTTTCTTTTAATGATGTCCATCCAAAATTCTGTATCATTTCTGTGACACTCTCTCCCATATTTCGCGATAATACAAAACGTGCTGCCTTTCTTTGAACTTTTTTGATGTACTCCGTCACTCCTATCTGGCAAGGATCCCACACCGAGCAGCAGTATTCTAAAAGAGGACGGATAAGTGTAGTATAGGCAGTCTCCTTAGTAGATCTGTTACATTTTATAAGTGTCCCGCCAATAAAACGCAGTCTTTGGTTAGCCTTCCCCACAACATTTTCTACGTGTTACTTAAAATTTAAGTTGTTCGTAATTATAATACCTAGGTGTTAAGTTGAATTTACGGCTTTCAGATTAGACTGCCACTTTTTATATATTACAAAAAACAAATACCAAAAAAATGGTTGTACGGCGCGAGATTCGATCCGGCGACCTTCGGATTACGAACCCGAGCGCTTACCGCTGCGCCACGACGCTGTAGAAAATTATTAATCGTAGAGAGTATTTCACCGCAACGGTTTCTTTTAACTGTCGATTTTCTCGACAACGGCTGAGAAGTGCATCTTGGTGCTTTGCCACATTACACCTCTGGCCATGAGCTTTTATTATGCGCAGTATGAATCGAATCTGAATTTCACAATTGGCGGCCTCCCCTTGTAAGAGCCGCTTGTGTGGTACAGTGTCAAAAGCCTTCCGGAAATTCAGAAATACGGAATCGATCTGAAATCACTTGTCAATAGCACTCAGCACTTCATGTGAATAAAGAGCTAGTTGTGTTTCACAAGAACGATTTTTTCTAAACCCATGTTGAATGTGTGTCAATAGACTGTTTTCTTCGAGGTAATTCATAATGTTCGAACACAATATATGTTCTAAAATCCTGCTGCATATCGACGTTAGCGATATGGGCCTGTAATTTAGTGGATTATTCCTACTACCTTTCTTGAATATTCGTATGACCTGTGTAACGTTCCAGTCTTTGGGTACGGATCTTTCGTCGAGCGAGTAGTTGTATATGATTGTTAAGTATGGAGCTAATGCATCAGCATACTCCGAAAGGAACCTAATTGATATGCAGTCTGGACCAGTAGACTTGCTTTTATTAAGTGATTTAACTTGCTTCACTACTCCGAGGATATTTACTTCTACGTTACTCATGTTGTCAGCTGTTCTCGATTCGAATTCTGGAATATTTACTTCGTCTTCTTTTGTGAAGGCATTTCGGAAGGCTGTGTTTAGTAACTCTGCTTTGGCAGCAGTGTCTTCGATAGTATCTCTATTGCTATCGCGCAGAGAAGGCATTGATTGTTTCTTGCCGCTAACATACTTCACATACGACCAGAATCTCTTTGGGTTTTCTGCCAGGTTTCGAGACAAAGTTTCGTTGTGGAAATAACCATAAGTATCCAGCATTGAAGTTCACGCTAAATTTCGATCTTCTCTAAAAGATCGCCAATCTTGCGGATTTTGCGTCTGTTTAAATTTGGCGTGTTTGTTTCGTTGTTTCTGCAATAGTGTTCTAACCCGTTTTGTGTACGAAGGAGGATCAGCTCCGTCGATTGTTAATTTATTTGGTATAAATATCTGCATTGCTGCCGATAGTATTTCTTTGAATTTAACCCCCATCTGGTCTACACTTATATTATTAATTTGGAATGAGTGGAGGTTGTCTCTCAGGAAGGCGTCAAGTGAATTTTTATCAGCTTTTTTGAGTAGGTATATTTTTCGCTTATTGTTCGAGAATTTGGAGATTACAATATTCAATCTTGCTACGACAGGCCTGTGTTCACTAATCCCTGAACCGGTTTTGATGCTCGTTATTAACTCAGAATTATTTGTTGCTAGGAGGTCAAGTGTGCTTTCATCAGATGTTCTGCGAATTAATGTGAAAGATGAATAATTTGACTTTTCCACAAGTGTTAATAAGTTCATCTAATAGGATGGAAGCAGCAATATTAATATCTTGAGATTATGCTTCCATTTGGACGTGTGATATATCTTTTAGAGCTTATGTGCATGATGAACAACTTACGAGTGCGCGCCAGTTGCAGGCCAGTGAGGAACAATGTAATACTGTAGGCGTTCTGTGGATGGCGATGAAGCTTTTACTACTGGAATGCTAAAGGGGGGAGCGGATTATTGCTCTTGGAGATTCTGTGGGCTGGAATCTGGATAGATGATTGGTATTATTGAGAGGCACCATTAGAGCTATATTGTAGTTGTGAACCTATTGTCCGAAGTGTGGTACTTGGTGACAGTGTCTCACAATCTTCAAAGGCTTCCTAAACTACCCTGTTCCCAACTCCACTCTCAAATGTTATTTATAGCGGTCTGCGTGTTTCAACGAAGTCTTCCTTTCTAATTTCTGTTCATAAAAACGTTCTTCCGGGACACTTCCAAACAGACTCCATCGGACTGGTACCACCAGGAGATATTATTTGCATTGTGGCTTCAGAGCTTCTGGCATCAAGGTGCCTTCCTCAAATGACTGTCCAGCCTGACCTCCTGTGGTTCCTTTGCTCTTGTTTGATTTCTGTTTCTGCGAACCCTGCTGGGACAGTTTCATGACAGGTTATGACCCACAATGCGCCCGCTCGCTCACAGCGAAGGACAACGTGCTTTCTTAGAGCTTTCTTATTAGGTGCATATGCAATTCGACACCAAAAAGCTAATCTAGTTAGTTAAGCACCGACGATCAGTGGCACTGACACGTATTTCAGTTATCGGTGCTGGTTAATTATTCTGACTTGATTTATCTTTTTAATTCTGGTTTTACACCACCTACGGGACATTGGGGAAAACGGCTGCGTAACCAATTTCATCATTAAGTTTTGCACGTCAGTGTATTTAGAGATGAAATGAAGAAACGATATGAAATGGAGTCATTAAGCAATATCCGTTACAGGAGGAAAATATAAGCGTTCCAGTGTGTGGACTATGCATCACGACATCGAGCGAATTCAAATACGCCCTACCAGGATGGCGGGTGGTAACAGAAGTGTGACAGAAATGTTCGGGGAACTTAAATGGGAATCTTCGGAAGAAAGACGACGTAGTTCTTAAGAGAACCTGTTGGGCAAAATTAGAGACTGCACCCCTTATGCCGCTACGCTGGTGCATCTCATGTGAGGTGTCAGGAGAATAATACAAGAGAGTTCTGAGTCATATAGGTATTTTCTCTCGCTCATTACGCAATACTTACGCATAAATTGAAACATTACGGGATGAAAGAAAAACTCAACAGTGATTCATTTACCATGTAAAAAGCAGTGTCAACAAACAAGGAAGGGGTTAGAATCTGACGGGTCATGAAAAGTGAGATGTGCCACAGGGTTTTGTTATACGTTTGCTTTTTTATATATATTTTTCCAAGATGGTCAACCATACACTGAAGTCGCCAATCAAATTCTTAGGACTGAGTGTAGATGATAGGCTTTAAGTATCATGTTCAGAATCTTGGGCACATACTGAATGCTACTATCCTCACCAGCACAGTGGATCTCCACCGGGCCTGACATCGAAACACGAACGCTTGTTTACTTTGCTTGCTGTGACACTGTTACCTAGTACGGCGTTATATTTTGGGGCAATTCTGTCCACTCCCCACGAAGAGTCTTAGCGCAGAAAAGGGCAGATAGAAACATCTGCAGTGACAGTTCGTCAATTTTGTGTAGGCCGTTATTCATGCGCTTCGAAAACCCTGCTATCCCCGTACCATTATCCCATAATGGGGTTAGTGGTTGACAGTTGTGACTAATTCAGGAGAACAGCATTCATTCAGTGAGCAGTACACGGTAAACGATATACACTTCGATAATACTTCTTTGAACCTTTAAGTGCCACTGGTAAATATACAGGATGATTCCTTGATGGTGTTAGAAACTTCCAGGGATGATGGGAGAGGGTAAATGTATCAATCTGACGTAAGAACCCTGATCCGGAAAGGACAGAGTAGAAAATTGTAAGCGTAATCGTTCTGGTACCTTTGACCAAGGGCCTTTTCTACTGCAAGACCTTTGCTTTCCATATTTTGAAAGGTGGAAGTTCAGAAGAAAACAATAAGAAACGTGAGCTCTAAAATGTGTGCCTTAAGAGCTATGAGCACTTGTTTATTTTTGTACTTAAAACATATCTCTTCTGCCTAGCAACTGTTCATACCTCTTAAGGTATGCATTTTAGAGCACATATTTATTGGACTTTTTCCTTGTTTTGGTTCGTATTATCTTCTTCCAAAATATGGAAATCACAGAACTTGCAGCAAAAGAGATCAGCTATCAGCGGTATCAGAACGATCTTTGCTTATAACTTTCGACTCGGTCTTTTCCTGACCAGGGTCTCTTACTTCCACTTGATTTGGTCTTGTCCATTGTCCCTGAAAGTTTGTAAAATCGTCACCCAGTCAACCTGTATATATAACAGGTAGTGAATGCAGTGTATCACTTTATTTACTACTAACAGTTTATTTTATTCGAAAATTTGGAAATTTGTGGTAAGGTCTTAAGGGACCAAACTGCTGAAGCCATCGGTCCCTAAGGTTACACACTACTTAATCTAAATGAAACTAACTTACACTAAAGACAACACACACACCCATGCCCGAGCTAGGACTCGAACCTCGGACGGGGGGGAGCCGCGAGAACCGTGACAAGACGCCTTTGACCACGCCGGTACCCCGAGCGGCTTTTATTTTATTTGTTTTGATTGAGAAGTAAGGATGTTTGTAGGGTGGTAGGATTGATGCATCAGCGAGTAAGTGAGTAATGGTATGAATATTTACGGATGGCCTTTGAAGCATTCGTTCAAAAATGGCTCCACGTACTATAGGACTTAACATATGAGGCCATCAGTCCCCTGGACTTAGAACTACTTAAATCTAACTAACCGAAGAATATCACACACATCCATGCCCGAGACAGGATTCGAAACTGCGTCCGTAGCAGCAACGCGGTTCCGGACTGAAGCGTCTAGAGCCGCTCGGCCACAGAGGCTGGCTGAAGCATTCGTCTTCAGAGCTGGTTTTGTGTTGAACTAGTTCTTGTCACCTGTGGACCTACTCTTCTGATACCTTTTGATGTAAACAGCGATCATTCCGATCCTCAGTAACATTTCCTATACTTATGCGCCGTACATGTAAGCAAATAGCTTGTCATGAGTTCAGTTCCTAGTTACATCCAGTTTTACTGATTATATTTTCTGAAATGCTTGTTCTAATGAAGTCTTAACATTGCAGATAACATTGTTTCACAAATTATCTCGAAAACGCTGCCTGTTGAGATAATATAAATTACTTCGACTGATGCAATACATGTACGATGAATATTGAAAATATGAAACACAACAAAAACAGTTTATGCTTACATCTGATTGCAGCAGGCACATAATTTACTCAGTTTCGGTTGGTTTTTAATATTTAGAAGGATCATACTGACGTTCGTTAATATTGTTTTTAGATCTATAAGCATGACTTAATGGAGGTAACGTAGTGCCATGGCAGATGGAGTTCTGGCTGACAGTGCAATAAGCTGTTAGGAAGAAGTTACAGAAGAGCACGCAAATGATTCAGAATTTAGAGGAGACTGTTGCAGATGTAGTAGGTACTATTTTTACAATTTCAAACACTACTACAACAACTGACGGTTGTTTGGGTAACACAGTGCGAAGGGACCACTGGGTAGGGTAGACTGTTTTCTTGTACTTTAAGAAGCATTTCAAGAATGTCTTGAAACTTACTTTGATACTGCAGTGGCAGCAAATTTGGATTTATATGCATATCTAATGTTGCTTGTGAACCCCAGTCCTTTGGGAGATGTCTTCCAGCTACGGGCATATGGTTACTGGCAGAAGCTGACATTGCTAATTTGCTGCAGATTTTTTTCACGCTTTTTCAGCACAGATTTGTGCTACTGATCGTTGATATGAATATCTGCCAGCCTATAACTCGAGGTGTACTTATAAATACACAATACATTGAACTGTTTTATTGATCAGTGGGCCTAAAGATTATATAATGAAGAGTATTTCATTGTTATTCTTGATAGAACATTTTTTCACGTAAAGGGTTAATCACTGTAAGAAGTGAGCCCTCTTAAGCAGGTTTCATTTTCAGTAGGTCTCGAGCAGAACTGTTCTATTTTCTACATGAGTTCCTCGCAGTAGTTTTGAAATTTTCTCTGTAACGTATTTTTATTCGCATACCTCCTCAGAATTTTCTATATTTCATTAGTTCTTTAATTCTTTTATTTATTAATTTTCTTCTCAGCATTCTGAAAACTATGTACTGATTCGTTCCACGACTAAACAGTTTTGACTCACATGGTCGACGGGGACTAATAAATAAATAAATGGTGTAGCATAGAAAATCTATAATACTGATTCAGTGTTTCCTCCGAAATGTACTATACAGTTGCTTGCGCATGTATGCATAAAGAAGTAACTTGACAATAGTTATTTATTTCTCTACATTGTATATTCTTTGGCCATTCTAGAGCAGTGGGTTTTATGTGGGATATTTTATTCCGTGTTACCGGCTTAAGTCTACACATGTACCACGAAATAGAAGTTCTTTACGTAAAAGAGGTGGAAGGGGTCTTGGTTAAAGCAAAGATGAGGGGGAGTACTTGTCGATGAGGTGATAGAAGAAGGAACAGTCGTCGATAGGGAAGAGATAGCCGATCCAGTATTAAAATCAGAATTTAAAAGATCTTTAAAAGGGTTCAGATCAAATAAGGCAAAAGGGATGAATAACATTCTATCGGAATTTCTAAAATCATTTTCGGAAGCGGCACCCAAACGACTGTTCACGTTGGTGTGTAAAAGATATGAAACTGGCGATGTACCATCAGCTTTTTTAGTGAAAAATATTATCCACACAATTCCGAAGATTGCAAGAGCCGACGAGTGCGAGAAATATCACAAAATCAGCTTGCAGCTCACGCATCCAAGTTGCTGGCAGGAATAATATACATAAGAATGAAAAAGGAAATTAAGGATTTGTGAGATGACGATCAGTTTGGCTTCAGGAAAGGTAAAGGCACCAGAGAGGCAATTCTGACGTTGCGGTTGATAATGGAAGCAACACTGAAGACCAACTGAGATACGTTCGTAGGATTTATGGACCTGGAAAAAAGTTTGACAGTGTAAAGTGGTGCAGGATGTTCGAAATTTTGAGAAAAATAGGGATAAGCTAGAGGAAAGACGGATGGTATACAATACGTACAAGAGCCAATAGGGAAGAATAAGAGTGGAGACCGAGAAGGAAGTGCTTGGATTAAAAAGGGAATAAGTAAGGGACGTACTCTTTCGATCCTACTGTTCAATCCATACATCTTAGAAGCAATGATGGAAATAAAAGAAAGATTGAAGAGTGGGATTAAAATCCACTGTGAAAGAATATCGATGTTAAGATTCGCTTATGACATTGCTGTTCAAATTGGAAGTGAAGAAAAATTACAGGATCTGTTTCATGAAATAAACAGTACAATGAGTACAGAATATGGCTTGAGAGTAAATCGAAAAAAGAAGTAACGAGAATAGGAATGATAATAGTGATAAAACATCAGAAGTGGTGATCACGACGTAGATGAAGTAGATCAAGGTAAGGAATTCTGCTTCCTGGATAGCAAAAAACCCATGACGACGGAACAAGGAGGACATCAAAAGCAGACTAGCACTGAGAAAAAGGGAATACAAACACAGGCCTTGAGGAAGAAATTTCTGACAATGTACGTTTGTAGCACAGCACTGTCTAGTGGTGAAACATGGAACAGAAAAAAAATTGAGATATGGTGCTATAGAAGAATTTTGCAAATTAGGTTGATTGATAAGGTAAGGAATGAGGGGGTTCTCCGCAGAATCGGCTATGAAAAGAATATTTGGAAAACACAGACAAGAAGGGGCAGGATAATAGGTAATCTTGTAATACATTTGGGAGCAACTTTCATTGTACTAGATACAGTTGTAGAGAGTAAAAGCTATAGGAGAAGATAGAGATTGAAATACACGCTGAAAGTAATTGAGAACGTAGGTTGCAAGTGCTACTTTGAGATGAAAAGGTTGGCACTGTAGAGGAATTTCTGGAGGGCCGCATCATAACAGTCAGAACACTAAGGACTCATAAAAAATACTTTGTTATAAATGAAGAGATGAGTACCTTTTTCATCGAAAGGACTGTCACTTTCGCCAGATGATCCAGCACTCGAAACGATTTCGATTTGGTAGCAGCACAAAGAGAGAGGTAGAGAGAGAGGGAATAGATCTCTGTCGCTGGAGAAAGCGGCAGTGGGTGGTGGCGAGTGAAGCCCCGGAGGAGACGCATGCGGAATGCAGACGGGGCGCAACCAGAGTCTGCACTCGCAGTCCGGAAACTGCCGGCTGCCATAGGGCTGTGGGGCTGCTCTCTAATCGCGGGCGGAGCGGCGGAGTGCAAAGTGGCGAGGCGGGAGGCAGCTGTGTGCGGCACTCCGTCCCATCCTGTGGATTTTATTCGGAGATGGATGGACTCATTTCGTCCACTAGTGGGAGATAAAGAATATCGATGTGTTAAGTGACTTTGGAGGGAGGAGCTTTGTCATTGGTAAAATGCAGTACTTATGGGATACTTGAAAAACCCATTTTGAAAGAATATTGGCTAGGATACACTATGAATCCCTTTCAATCATCGCCCGAATGCCGAAGTAGCAGATATTAAAGCAAGTAATCGCAGAATAGTGTATGGTGTTTGTTAAATTGCGTGTGATTTTGCTAGTAGCAGTAGCCACTAATGTTCCACTTGAAATCACCCTGTCCAAAGATGCCCTCTACGCAAAGTCAATGAGGCCCAAAGGAAACAATGTTACTACGGGAAATGACTGTTGAAGGATCCCCAACTCTCTTGTGGTTCCCGTCGACGTCTGCTCGTAGCTACGTATCGTCGGTAGGTTTTCCGGCTTTACTTCCCGACGTGACAGCGACGACTCTCCGATGAGGTGCGGGCCTTGTGTTTTCCTATTACTGCGAGTCTTGTAACTGTCGCTTTATTTAGTAATTTTTCCAGCTAAAACTATCCCATTTTATGATTAAGACCTTTCGGAGAGAGTGGGGACGTCAAAGAGTCACAAAAGTTCATATTAAGCAGTCCGTAAAACACGTAAACGTTCACGTCAGTTAGCGTGTTAGTTAATGCCTATGCTTTCCGCTAGATGGTGCTGACTTACTGCTGAATAGCTTTGGTTCCGTAAAACCTTCACTGATTAGTACTAGATAAATGAAATAAGTAAAACACTCTTGTATTTCACTTTCACTCTATATTCAAGGATTAAGATGGTGATCGATGATGGTCTATATAAAAGGTTCCTACCCTGGAGGAATCTAAATAGTCCGCAAATGCCGATATGCACGCGCTCTACGTCCAGATTCACAACTAACTGCACACGACACTTTCAAAAGTCCACACGTTAATATCTGAATACCGGTACCTCTGAATTCACTCGTATCAGCATATAATTTAAGTTTCTGTCGTCTATATGTCCTTAAAGTTCCAATCTAGCTCTAAAGTCCTAAAATCCCCCTAATACTCCGTTGCTACCAACGTAATTTTCTAACAGTTTATCGTGAATCTTAACACGATAAGTGCAATCTAAGTATTGTCTCGCTGAATGACACGGGTTCCCCGCCCTTAAACAAAACAATCAAGGAAAAAAGGCGGCAATAATGACGATCAGGCCTTTTTAAAGGATTTTCATCACAAGAGTTTAACGTCACTGCCTTCTCCATGACGGAGCTTCCGTGGCTTTGCTGTACTTAGACGTTAAACTACTTGCTGATATACTATAATTTTGATATGAAATTACCGAACTCTGATTCTACACTATTTTCCCCTCTAAAAATTCAATTCTTAATTTTATTCTTTATATAGCTTTTATCACTGTAAACTGAACCGAGGTGTTACACTGTCCTCAGGAACGTGTCGTCACAGAAACTCATACGTAATGTAACGGGAATTCTTTTGGCGTCTGAAATGATGTGCTATTGATTCCGACCTAGTAATGTAATGTCACGGAACATAATAAAGAGACATCAGAAGACTTGCTGCACTGAAACTCTAGAGGCAAACTTACATTCCGTAATCTGAAAATAATTTACTAATGCTAAGAAATGGTTGACATTTGAGCTAACTGCTCGGAGCAGAAGTGGCTCCAAGTGAACCGTAGATCGCATTGAAGTATAGGAATATTTCTGTGATTACCTCTGCATAAGGCGCTGGTGCCAGCCTCACAATACTACCACGTTAAAAAACCACATTTCATTTAAATTAAATTGGCGAAAGGAACGAAGTAGCAATAAAAGAATGCGACGTTAAAGGGAGAGGGCGAATAATCAGATTAATGTTACACGATTCACGCGTTATCCTCAGTACAATCATACAAATATTTGCGCCACAAAGTAGATCTGAGAAACAGAGCACGCAAAATCTTTTACAAAATGTAATACCGATTTGGTGACCCCGATCTCTAATCAGAAACAACATGTTAATAGAACGCCATCTGCCCCACATGACAGCAACTACGAATTCATTTCTCTACTCAGTAAATAACATTGCCAAAGCAACGACATTGTTTCACTATGGATCAGGAGCTCGTAGAATGAAGATACACATTACCTTACGTTGCAGAGTAAGGGTACAGAGAGGAGAGAGGAGGTGTATATGCTTATAATTATCACTTCGCCAATACAAGCCTACTGTGGCTTTCATAAATAGCTCCCTCTGTTTCTGTCAGTGTACAAGGGATGACTAAAAAGTTCTTGGCACTTCCAGTAATGGTCGTTGGTAGTCCAAATGTTTACGGCTATATTTCAACGTAATTTCAGTTTAGTGCCATACACTTTTGCCACCGGTGTTGCAGGCCCATTATACTCTCCTTGCAGAACGTTCCTTCCTGGATGGTGAGATAGGCCGCCACCGCATCCATGGCGTCATCATCTGATCGAAAATGGATTCCAGCAAGATTTTCTTGAGCTTGGGCCAAATCGGGCGAATAGGGTGCGTGGCGAAGCAGTTGGAGGCCACAGGACTCGATGACATATCGCGATGACGGATGTCTGCGAGGGCGCATTGTCTTGATGAAACAGCACTCCTTTTCTCTTTATTTCGACTCGTTTCCCTTTGACGGCTTCTCTCGAACGCTTTAATTGAGCTGCATAATTAGTTCCGTTCACTGTTTCACCTTCTTTGAGGTATTCAGCCAGGAGAACACCCCCTCGAATCCCAGAAAACGGAGATCATTACCCTGCTAGGTGATGTGACTGACGTGAACTTCTTGAGGATGGGTGAGGACGGGTGTTCCCACTCTTGAGCTTTGGATTCGGGTTGGAAATAACAAAATGTCTTAGACATGTCAGAGGATCTGCCTCAAACGGGTCAAGTTTTCGATGGACATGACGCGTCTCTGGCGTTTGTTTTCTGCTGGGAAGCGTCGACGTGAGATTATTGTGTCTGCCCACTCGTCTGATATAGGGTGCCGAGGAATCTGTTTTCTCGGAGCGCTAGACAACAGTTCAAGCAAATCTTATTTATAGAGTTTATTACAGTAAGTTAAATTGGCAATGCTTAACTTTGCGCATTGACAAAGGTGTGTCGCAAGTAAATAGCGACATGCAAATAATCAATTTCTTTCTTTCTTTATTTCTTGGGGCCTTAGTCCCGCTTCATCTACATCTACATTTATACTCCGCAAGCCACCCAACGGTGTGTGGCGGAGGGCACTTTACGTGCCACTGTCATTACCTCCCTTTCCTGTTCCAGTCGCGTATGGTTCGCGGGAAAAACGACTGTCTGAAAGCCACCGTGCGCGCTCTAATCTCTCTAATTTTACATTCGTGATCTCCTCGGGAGGTATAAGTAGGGGGAAGCAATATATTCGATACCTCATCCAGAAACGCACCCTCTCGAAACCTGGCGAGCAAGCTACACCGCGATGCAGAGCGCCTCTCTTGCAGAGTCTGCCACTTGAGTTTATTAAACATCTCCGTAACGCTATCACGGTTACCAAATAACCCTGTGACGAAACGCGCCGCTCTTCTTTGGATCTTCTATATCTCCTCCGTCAAACCGATCTGGTACGGATCCCACACTGATGAGCAATACTCAAGTATAGGTCGAACGAGTGTTTTGTAAGCCGCCTCCTTTGTTGATGGACTACATTTTCTAAGCACTCTCCCAATGAATCTCAACCTGGTACCCGCCTTACCAACAATTAATTTTATATGATCATTCCACTTCAAATCGTTCCGCATGCATACTCCCAGATATTTTACAGAAGTAACTGCTACCAGTGTTTGTTCCGCTATCATATAATCATACAATAAAGGATCCTTCTTTCTATGTATTCGCAATACATTAGATTTGTCTATGTTAAGGGTCAGTTGCCACTCCCTGCACCAAGTGCCTATCCGCTGCAGATCTTCCTGCATTTCGCTACAATTTTCTAATGCTGCAACTTCTCTGTATACTACAGCATCATCCGCGAAAAGCCGCATGGAACTTCCGACACTATCTACTAGGTCATTTATATATATTGTGAAAAGCAATGGTCCCATAACACTCCCCTGTGGCACGCCAGAGGTTACTTTAACGTCTGTAGACGTCTCCCCATTGATAACAATATGCTGTGTTCTGTTTGCTAAAAACTCTTCAATCCAGCCACACAGCTGGTCTGATATTCCGTAGGCTCTTACTTTGTTTATCAGGCGGCAGTGCGGAACTGTATCGAACGCCTTCCGGAAGTCAAGAAAAATAGCATCTACCTGGGAGCCTGTATCTAATATTTTCTGGGTCTCATGAACAAATAAAGCGAGTTGGGTCTCACACGATCGCTGTTTCCGGAATCCATGTTGATTCCTACACAGTAGATTCTGGGTTTCCAAAAACGACAAGATACTCGAGCAAAAAACATGTTCTAAAATTCTACAACAGATCGACGTAAGAGATATAGGTCTATAGTTTTGCGCATCTGCTCGACGACCCTTCTTGAAGACTGGAACTATCTGTGCTCTTTTCCAATCATTTGGAACCGTCCGTTCCTCTAGAGACTTGCGGTACACGGCTGTTAGAAGGGGGGCAAGTTCTTTCGCGTACTCTGTGTAGAATCGAATTGGTATCCCGTCAGGTCCAGTGGACTTTCCTCTATTGAGTGATTCCAGTTGCTTTTCTATTCCTTGGACACTTATTTCGATGTCAGCCATTTTTTCGTTTGTGCGAGGATTTAGAGAAGGAACTTCACGCAGCGTCGGCCGTGGTTCTAGTGATGTGTTGGTGTTAGTTGCAGAGGGTGGTCGGATGCCTTTCGTGCCGCTAACCCGAACCGATGGAATTAGTGTACCGCAGCTGTCTGCGTCCAATGTAAGCCATGGAATAGGGCGACCGCTTTCAAATGTCTGCGAGTCGTGTAACTGAGGCGGAACGTGGGGACCAGCCAGGTTTTCACCTAGAGGGATGTACAAAACCACGTAAATACCTCGTCCAAGCGGGCCGGCATGCTACCGTCGTCGTTAATCCGTTGGGCGGATTCGATCCGGGGCCGGCGCGCCTACCCGAGTCCAGGAAGCAGCGCATTTCGGCTACCCTGGCCGGTTCATGCAAATAATGTGTCCTTCGGTATACACAATTTCAATGCAAGCGAAACAATACAGTTCATAAGTCACTGCTGTAGCGTTTCTATGACGGCTCGTCTTCTAGGCGGCGCGGCGCTTATATTCTCCTCGTGTAGAAGCCGCTCCTGTCTTTGTGTCGTCCTAGAGAGGGGTTCTTCAGCGTACTATTGGCTGACGTCGTCTCACAGCCCTCTCTACTCTATCGTTCTTGATCGTCGTATCGGTGCCTGTCATGACGCTGGAACATAAACCTTGTGTATGTCAAGTACAGCTCTTATCATGTGTCCAACGCGTTTCTGAGATATGCCCAATCTCTCTGTTATGTAGCGTTCTTTCACATGCCGGTCTGACATAGTGATATCCTGGTTTTCAGTGACGTTTTCCCCCGTACTGCCCGCAACCAGCCTTCCACTGTGAGCTTCATCCTCGACAGTGGTGTTACACCGCTTGACTTCCACTTTTTCACAGTGGAACAGCAGGGGGAATCATCTCATTTTGCCGTTACGGATCTCCTGTGCACTCGTACCCTTTTTCAGCAGGTATGGAAGATCGGTAATAGTAACGTACACCTTTCATAAGAAAGTCAACAGTAATCGCTCAATAGTGAAATTGCGTCTAGTATGGATGACATACTAGTGATATTCTACAGAGATTAAGTAAAAGGCTTGCTCCGTTCCCAGCAATAGTTAATCATAGGCCACTGGAACATGGAAGAGTTACAGCAGATCACTCCTGCTTAGAAGAAATGTCGTCACACTGATGCACTTACTTACAGGCTTATATCACTGAATTGGCTATGAGCACTATGGGACTTAACATCTGTGGTCATTAGTCCCCTAGAACTTAGAACTACTTAAACCTAACTAACCTAAGGACATCACACACATCCATGCCCGAGGCAGGATTCGAACCTGCGACCGTAGCGGTGACGCGGTTCCAGACCGAAGCGCCTAGACCGCACGGCCACACCGGCCGGCTATCACTGAATTCAATGTGCTGTAGTTGGTTCAAATGGCTCTGAGCACTATGCGACTTAACTTCTGAGGTCATCAGTCGCCTAGAACTTAGAACTAATTAAACCTAACTAACCTAAGGACAACACACACATCCATGCCCGAGGCAGGATTCGAACCTGCGACCGTAGCGGTCACGCGGTTCCAGACTGAAGCGCCTTTAACCGCACGGCCACACCGGCCGGCTGTGCTGTAGTATTACGGTACATGTTAATTACCAAACATTATAAACGGGCGCGCGCGCGCGCACACACACACACACACACACACACACACACACACACACACACACACACACACACACACACATACTACGTCGATCATCCTATATACGTAAGTACCAAATATATACTTGGAGTGTGACGAATACAATAAGAGTTTCTGCGTGAAGTAAGATAATAATGCTAGATGAAGTTAAGTCACTAGAAAATGAGCTCTTCAGAGTAAATACATAATGATGCAATATAACTTCACGAATTAACATTTGTTTGTATATTATAGGGACTCTGTATTTTATATTTTCATATGCACCCTCAGACAGACTGAATTGTTCAACTACATCAGCCTCTTTTACATCCTCTTTTTATATACTGGACTCTTCAAGTCATGCATCGAGGCCTACGCACAACTGTCTGATATAATACTGAAAAATAATTTTCTACTTTTTCTACCTGTTGCCCTGATCTTGAATGGATATACTCGTAATGCAGACCGCGGTATATGAAGACCAGTTACTGTGTGTGTGTCACATGTTATATAGTTGATCAGGTCAGCTGAACGTGTTGACAAATGTAGTTGCCATGCTATCGCAGTAAGAGCAACATGATAAATACACTCCTGGAAATTGAAATAAGAACACCGTGAATTCATTGTCCCAGGAAGGGGAAACCTTATTGACACATTCCTGGGGTCAGATACATCACATGATCACACTGACAGAACCACAGGCACATAGACACAGGCAACAGATCATGCACAATGTCGGCACTAGTACAGTGTATATCCACCTTTTGCAGCAATGCAGGCTGCTATTCTCCCATGGAGACGATCGTAGAGATGCTGGATGTAGTCCTGTGGAACGGCTTGCCATGCCATTTCCACCTGGCGCCTCAGTTGGACCAGCGTTCGTGCTGGACGTGCAGACCGCGTGAGACGACGCTTCATCCAGTCCCAAACATGCTCAATGGGGGACAGATCCGGAGATCTTGCTGGCCAGGGTAGTTGACTTAAACCTTCTAGAGCACGTTGGGTGGCACGGGATACATGCGGACGTGCATTGTCCTGTTGGAACAGCAAGTTCCCTTGCCGGTCTAGGAATGGTAGAACGATGGGTTCGATGACGGTTTGGATGTACCGTGTACTATTCAGTGTCCCCTCGACGATCACCAGTGGTGTACGGCCAGTGTAGGAGATCGCTCCCCACACCATGATGCCGGGTGTTGGCCCTGTGTGCCTCGGTCGTATGCAGTCCTGATTGCGGCGCTCACCTGCACGGCGCCAAACACGCATACGACCATCATTGGCACCAAGGCAGAAGCGACTCTCATCGCTGAAGACGACACGTCTCCATTCGTCCCTCCATTCACGCCTGTCGCAACACCACTGGAGGCGGGCTGCACGATGTTGGGGCGTGAGCGGAAGACGGCCTAACGGTGTGTGGGACCGTAGCCCAGCTTCATGGAGACGGTTGCGAATGGTCCTCGCCGATACCCCAGGAGCAACAGTGTCCCTAATTTGCTGGGAAGTGGCGGTGCGGTCCCCTACGGCACTGCGTAGGATCCTACGGTCTTGGCGTGCATCCGTGCGTCGCTGCGGTCCGGTCCCAGGTCGACGGGCACGTGCACCTTCCGCCGACCACTGGCGACAACATCGATGTACTGTGGAGACCTCACGCCCCACGTGTTGAGCAATTCGGCGGTACGTCCACCCGGCCTCCCGCATGCCCACTATACGCCCTCGCTCAAAGTCCGTCAACTGCACATACGGTTCACGTCCACGCTGTCGCGGCATGCTACCAGTGTTAAAGACTGCGATGGAGCTCCGTATGCCACGGCAAACTGGCTGACACTGACGGCGGCGGTGCACAAATGCTGCGCAGCTAGCGCCATTCGACGGCCAACACCGCGGTTCCTGGTGTGTCCGCTGTGCCGTGCGTGTGATCATTGCTTGTACAGCCCTCTCGCAGTGTCCGGAGCAAATATGGTGGGTCTGACACACCGGTGTCAATGTGTTCTTTTTTCCATTTCCAGGAGTGTATGATAGTTGTTTGTTCAAAATGTTCAAATGTGTGTGAATTCCTAAGGAACGAAACTGCTGAGGTCATCGGTCCCTAGACTTACATACTACTTAAAGTAACATACGTTAAGGACAACACACCTCTCATGTCCGAGGGAGGACACAAACCTTCGGTGGTAGGGGCCGCGCAATCCGTAACATGGCGCCTCAAACCGCGCGGACAACCCGCGTGGCATAGTAGTTTGGATCCATCTTGCATTTATCAGTGTTCGCCAACATACATCAAAACCATATAGTCGTTGTGCACAATATGTCATTTATGTAACTGCCTGATAGACTCCACCTACACTAGTGTTATCGTGAACATCCATCACTGACGCCTAGACTCTGTAACTTCCCATAAAGTTGAACATTCACCTTTCGATAAACCACCAAAGGCGACTTGCACGATCAAGAGACGTGAGAGGAAACCTGGTGTCGTATCTACGGCTGTCGGCTTCGCCTAGCCACTGTCTACGCAACGAGATGGCTTCGCCATCTCCTCCGAAGGGAAGAGGAATGGGACTTTCGACTGGTGCCTCCTGCTCCAGCCACACTCCGCGCAACAGAGTGCTGCGGGTTGCCATTCTAAAAATGGTTCAAATGGCTCTGAGCACTATGGGACTTAACATCTATGGTCATCAGTCCCCTAGAACTTAGAACTATTTAAACCTAACTAACCTAAGGACAGCACACAACACCCAGTCATCACGAGGCAGAGAAAATCCCTGACCCCGCCGGGAATCGAACCCGGGCGCGGGAAGCGAGAACGCTACCGCACGACCACGAGCTGCGGACGGTTGCCATTCTATCAGACACCTGCAAGCGGGAGCAGATCATCACTGCCTGCGACAGCTGGTGCAGAATTGTGGGCGATAGCTTAACCGGATACAGTCTCCACTAGCTTGCATCTGCGAACTTTCAGGTTTACCTATGCCGGACGGCCTTTCTAGGACATCGCCTTGCAGCTCGTCAGTCAGTGGAAATCCCAGCCTGGACCTCGATGGCCGACTTCGGAAGTGCCCCGAGTATAGTTCTCCGAATGCGGCGTACGATTTCAGAGCCTTGGACATAATATGTGCAGCCTGCACCTGGAGTGCTTACGGCAGTGTTTTCCGATCGTAACAGACTGAGTGCTCAACTTGCACCTGCAAGAACAGTATCGTTTTAGTGACAATGCTTCTGCAGATCAGAACAATCTTTAAGTTGCTTATACTGGACTCCTGTTTCTGTTGTTCACGTTATTCTGTATTTCTTGGCTACGTGGGCACCTATCTCTGCTTGTGTGTGCATCTCCCACAACAGAGTATCTTACCTGGCGGGTATTTCTTTGCCAGTAACTAACCATCTTGATAGTCATCAAACATTTCTCGTAATTTATGCTTCCGTCACCGTGTGATCAGCAGTCGACACTTGTCACAGGCAGCATCCAAGTATGAATGTGTACGCCGTGGCACTGAAAAAGAAACTAGATGAGGAGCTAATTCAAATCTCTTTGGAACTTCAGCATCAGAATTGAAACAGATAACACCACACACGCAATGTGTTAGACAATTCTTCGAAAGAACCAACCAACCTCTGGCAAGTGTGCACCATGAATCTTATCTTAAAATTTAATTAATGCAGTCAAACTCACACTGTACAAGGGTTCGAAGTATCTTTTCGTTATGATGTGAATGTCGTAAGTGAATATCCACTCCCATATATTCCCAGTTTCTAGTTTCTCCGAGTCACTTACAGCCATTTCAGATATCTGACTGATGGTCTACATCAGCCCGCTCAGCACTCGTGAGAAAGGAATGAAAGATGGAACAAAGGAAACAATAGACTCTTAGTTTGCTGACATATTTGGCGTAAAAGAGTAATGTTCTACATCAGACCGTCCCATTATAACGAACAAGGAATGAACGCATTAGAAAACAAATTACATCAGCGATGGAAAGCACGCAACCTTGAGATTCGACACTACCGCAACTCCCACCCACCCTGGAAATTATTAAACAGAGTGTGACTACGCATTTTAAAACAACGTAATTGGGAAATCTGTTAACCGATAGGACATAGACATACAACGCATAAAAAACAAAAGTATTCATCCGTAATGTGGGACTTGAATGGAATGGGGTTCAGGCTGAGGGGATGGACAAGCATGGGCTCAAATTAACAAAATTAACAATTAATTTCTT
Source organism: Schistocerca americana (assembly GCF_021461395.2). Classification (NCBI taxonomy): domain Eukaryota; kingdom Metazoa; phylum Arthropoda; class Insecta; order Orthoptera; family Acrididae; genus Schistocerca; species Schistocerca americana. Next base: position 431,267,477 of record NC_060121.1, on the reverse strand, counting down.
AAACATAAAATTCTTCTTGTTAACAGAACAATAACAGTCAAATAGAACATAATTTGGAGCCCAGTAAAAATCTTGAAAGTAGGGTTCAAACACGAGAATAAAATTAAAATGAATGGAATGCAATGAAACAGAATGAACTAACAACAACAACAAAATTAACAATTAATTTCTTAAACATAAAGTTCTTCTTGATAACAGAACAATAACAGTTAAATAGAACATAATTTGGAGCCTAGTACAACTCTTGAAATTAGTGTTCAAACACGAGATTAAAACTAAAATGCATGGAGTACAGTGAAACAGAATTAAAATCAACCTTTGTTCCAGCACACATAATGAACTAACAACAACAATCATAATTACAATACATGAATCCCGGCAACAGATATAAAAGACAGTAAATATAACTTCAGAAATTGGCAATAGGACACCAAGACAACTCTCAGATTTAGTTAAAATCGCCCACATTTCACTCAGATAAACAGTTGTACACGGCTTCTCTCATCACCATACAGTTACTACAAGTTACCATCAACTATCTAAAGACTAACTACGTATTCTTCTCAATACAATCTTCTGTACAATAAATCATTTAAATGCATCGCTATCAAGTAACAAAATAACATGGTAACTTTCCTTGTATAAATGACATAAATAAAATCACTGGCGGAAGATAGTGCGATATTGAGTTTCCACATCGGGAATAAGAAATTGTATTCTCCGTTCTTACAGCGGAAATTAATACTTCGTTTCCCTCTGGCTTCTCTGTCGACTTAGAGGCTCTTTAAGAATGAATGGATTCGAAGTCCTAGAATCCGAGCGTGACTGCTGGAAGAGGTATACATTACCACCGATATATCCTCTCTGTATCGTTTCAGGATATGAGTGTAATTTCACTATAATTTATTCTATGAATTTGGCGGCTGATTCGCATGCTTCAAAGATGGCGTGCAAATAACATTACGAATAATTATACTCCAAAGACAAAAAAAACTAAAGAAAACTAAAACCGTTCACTAATGTGAGAGGAGACCACGCAAAAGACGTACTCTGAACGTCCTGAGAATGAAGCCCGGTCGGCCGCGGTGGTCTAGTGGTTCTAGGCGCTCAGTCCGGAACCGCGCGACTGCTACGGTCGCAGGTTCGAATCCTGCCTTGGGCATGGATGTGTGTGATGTCCTTAGGTTAGTTAGGTTTAAGTAGTTCTAAGTTCTAGGGGACTGATGACCACAGATATTAAGTCCCATAGTGCTCAGAGCCATTTGAATGAAACCCGTTTATTTGGTTCGTGAGACTCTCCGCCGATCGTACTTGTGCAACTTCCTTTATAACTGACTCCCAGAAGCTGCTGAACGTTGCAGTAGTACGCTAGGGGTTGGTGGAAGTATGTTCCCCAAATACTACAGAATTATTGCTAACTGTAGGGAATTATGGAGTGTAGCTCTACAGCCCACATAGTCATTCCTATGTACGCTATGGTACGAAGTTTCATATCGTATCACCTTGAACTGACTGTTATCACTGTTCCTAGATAAGCTGAATTTTTGATGATGGTGGATATATAATCGGGAATTAATGTGTGACCACTTTAAAGCAATCATTCCACAGGAAAGGAGGAAAAGTCGTTCCCCTCTTGGCAATTATCGGGAGTTCTAACTAAATACATGTTTTGAATTTGATGAGTGCACATCATTCTGTAAACTGTCAGCACCATATGGAACCGTGTTTCTGTGCACTAAGGTTCTAAAATGGTTATTGTTTGAGATTATGATGACAGCTGATCGAAAGTAGATAAAAAAATACTTTGGATGGACTTCTAGCACACAGAATACCTGAAAGAAACCTGAATTAAGGTAAACTTAGATCTTGCCTTGCACTCCGTCTTCAGGTCACGAGTGGCCTACCGGGACCATCCGACCGCCGTGTCATCCCCAGTGGAGGATGCGGATAGGAGGGGCGTGGGGTCAGCACACCGCTCTCCCGGTCGTTATGATGGTATTCTTGACCGAAGCCGCTACTATTCGGTCGAGTAGCTCCTCAATTGGCATTACGAGGCTGAGTGCACCCCGAAAAATGACAACAGCGCATGACGGCATGGATGGTCACCCATCCAAGTTCCGACCACGCCGACAGCGCTTAACTTCGGTGATCTCACGGGAACCGGTGTAACCACTGCGGCAAGGCCGTTGCCTAGACCTTACCTTAAACCATCGAAAACTCAATTTGGTGTTCCATCATTCACATCCTTTAAGAGCCTTCCATTGTTTCAGTTTCTTTACCAATAGGTTTTTGGATGTTTAAAAGAATTTTGTGCTTGTGTATACACTGTATACATGTTGCTTTGATTTTGAGAGTACTAACAAGAAGCTATTATGAATTAGCATTTTTAAAACGAAATTTATGTTTAATTTTTGATGATCTACCCTAAATTACATCCATTTTAATTTTTAGTATTGTGAATATTACTAGTTTACAGATTCACATGCGTACTCACTTCTGTTTTGCTTGTACTCACCAGGTACGTTATTGGACTATCCACTTTATGGAGAAAATCTCGCGAAGAAAATTCAAATGGCTCTAAACACAATGGGACTTAACATCTGAGGTCATCAGTCCCCTAGACATAGAACTACTTAAACCTAACTAATCTAAGGACATCACACACACCCATGCCCGAGGCAAGATTCGAATCTGCGACTGTAGCAGCAGCGTGATTCTGGACTGAAATGCCTAGAACCACTCTTCCACAGCGGCCGACTCTCAGGAAGAAATAAGGAGTTAGAAATGTATAATTATCTCTTTTATGCCTCTGAAATTGACAGTAATTTATTTGCAAAGGCAGGAAACATCCCAACGTAACGTCTTGTAAACAATATTAGATGAAGGCTAATTTTAAAAGAGCAATAATGTGTCAGATTACATTGCAGTTGCAGTTCCAACATCTGCAGGATGTCGGGAAGGATAATAAAGCCGCACCACAGAGAATTTATTGCTGTAAGCTTATTTGCTGGCGAAAACGGGAGAAAGAGACCGTTACAGGCATTAAGGGAACCACAGCCAAGTAACGGCTGCGCCTCGCTCTTTCCGGATTATTAACGGCCCCCAGACATAAACAGCCTGAGGACAAAGATGCAGATAAAACGCCGTTTACAGGGCTTCCAAGTGACCGAGCTCTAATAGCCTGCAGTAAGTTCGTGTTTGGGGAAGTTGTCAGAACATTCTGCTGGTAGCGGTTTAAAGAGGAGCTAGCGTATTACTAACGGAAAGAAAGCAGATCGCTTCGTAGTATCGTGTTAAGCAGGGTCCGAAATTTTCGCTTGTTGGAAGCAGAAGAATGGTCATATATGAAGAGAAAGCGATGATGACGTGTGTTTTAAAGTGCAACAAACCAAAGTTACAGGAGGCACGAGGTGGTGAGAACCCAGCCCGCACTAACAGATGTACGGCGACAATTTTAGGAGCTGCTTCCGAAGAAAGCAAACACAGCTTGTCAGATTTTTATTTCTTTAGAATTCCCTAGCCATAGAGGAGAACAGTTCCGAGCGTATGACAAAAAAATATAAATGTCGTACGTCATTGGTGCCTGGAATATTGTACGGGATGGTTTCAACCGCCTACTCGTGGAGGGTGCACATTGGCCCATTTCCTTGTGAATATGTGAGAGTTGTGTGTATGTGTATTTTTGGACTGTACGTGAGCGTAGAGGATGCATGTATAGGGTAGTGTGTGTTTGCGTTGTATGATGATGATAAAATGTAAATGTCGTGTGACTAGGGCCTCCCGTCTGGTAGACCGTTCGCTGAGTGCAAGTCTTTCGATTTGACGCCACTTTTGTGACTTACGCGTCGATAGGGATGAAATGATGATGATTAGGACAACACAATACCCAGTCTATGAGCGGATAAAATCTCCGACTCAGCCGGGAATCGAACCCGGGCCCTTAGAATTGACACTCTGTCGCGCTGACTACCTTTTTTTTCACTTTGTTCGATATGTTTCGTTGCGTTTTGTCTGGACCGACATCACAAGACATCCGTTCAAGGTGATCATTGATTCCTTGACTCAGTTTTTTTTTTATTACAGAGAGCATGCAGCCCTCTGACCGAACGCGTTGAGCTACCGTGCCGGCTATTACTCAGCTACCGGGTGCGGACATGATGACGATGACGATGACGATGATGATGATGCCGAAAGAAAGGAGAGATGAAACCCAGAGCCAGGACATAGTTTACTCCTCTGGAATAGCTCCATAGGGGTCGCCAAGCTTAACCCCACCATGTGACAGACAGATCACCTTCAACAGTGCCACATGAGAGACTACAGAGAGATTTAGAATTTAATACAGGACATTGGAGCAGAGATGGCTATCGGGAAGTTTATGGCGCCGCCTCTCTTACCATTACGGGCCAAATACTGGCAGAGAAAATGTCATCACCAGCCGGAATCGAATTGACATATCTCGGAGTCTAACGTCGTTAGACGGATACGTTAGTGACCTCGGCTACGAAGGATTGTAGTGAACGATTATATTTCCGGTTGTCATTTACTTTGGGAACGTGAGTATAGCTTTTTGTTACTAGCACAATACCACACTTACAGAAATATATGAGGTTAGTATACTATATATTGAAACTATAACTTAGACCAGTTGCAGCGCCATAGATATCTTTGCTCATTGACATATTCTTTTGAAAAAAAAAATCACTTTTAATCTTTGTGAAATATCTTTTATACGACACTTACGTTTCCTGCGGCAGCATTTTCGTATAAAATTTTCTCAGTGTTCTAAAAGCAAAATTGGAACTCTCACGATGATCATCTTTCTCGTCAGGAGATGACTTTCAGCCGAGGGCATTCTTCTTCTTCTTATTTCTACATATCTCAGGCGTTTGCCTGTTACATGCTCTTAACACTGGTATCAGCATAGATATTCTAGACAACAGTAACCGTTTCTTAGCCGGTAAACTTTATTTAAGCAAAATGTAACAATAAAATGAAAAACTAAAACTGACAACACATAAATTTATAGACTGAAGCCACCGGTAATTGACCAGTGAAATACAACACACACAATATTTAAAAGCGTAAATTCTTAAGAAATATAGAATGTTTATCTATGAATGCCTCAATGTAAAACAAAATCACTCCTAAGCAGGGCCAGTGAAATTACATCTCAACTGCAATTAAACTTCACATTCAGATATTGCTGTTCCATAAAAAATTAATCATCATGCGGATACAACCAACCCTTGTCAAGGGGACTTTAAGACAGAAACAATTTACAGCATTTAAACAAACTTAGTCTAGAGAAAAACAGAAAAAATCTTCAAAGAGCAATTTTAGTTTGTCTATTCTGCAGCCTGATGTGCCCTGTGGAATCAATACTCTCTACTACCTCTTACTTAAAATATCACGATTTACAAATAAAAACATTTTTAAAGAATGCGCTTTCTCATCAACTTTGTGTTGTTGCACTACGGCACCCTTGATAGGGTGTAGGGGACACGATAGAAAGAAATGGAAAAAAAATTACAGCCAAAAGCAGTGACTCTTTTGAAGCCGTTTGCTAATTTACGATAGCAAACACTGAATTAACCAGAGGAAACATTTTTTCCCGTAAATATCACACAGCTCTTATTGTGGCTCATACAGATCAACTTTGAGACAAGGAGGTGAAAATTATTAATGACTAGTCGGAGTCTACTTTTCCTCTTGAGATAACCACAGTGCAAACTGACAGCATGTTAGTATTTAACACAAGTTATAGAATCACTGGGTGATTAAGAGGCTTAACTAAGCTAGGTAACATCGAATACCAGTAACGTTCACCAGAAAGATTTGAATTTTATAATGACACTTCCCAGACTGAACTAACAGAACTACAGGTGTTTAGCGTTTTTCACTGGCTTCACATTAAAACTTTTTAAGTAGTACGTGCCCGACACAACCATAGAAATTCATTTTAAGGCGCAACCGTTAACACAGGCCACACGAACATTTACAACAAACTGATTTAAATATGAGCAGCAGTATAGAAGGGGCAGAACTCGGGCACTGCTCAGCCAGAAAGAAAACTAGTGCAAGGTCACCACGGTACGATTTCCTACAGAAGGATAACCGCCAACTACTTGATAGTTTGGAGAACTTAAAACGGCTCACCAGCTAGAAAGGACGCCAACAGTGACAGCAGCACGACGGTTCAAGATACTGCGTGAAGACACAGGATAGGACACAGCCACAAAAATGGTTCAAATTGCTCTGAGCACTATGGAACTAAACTTCTGAGGTCATCAGTCCCCTAGAACATAGAACTACTTAAACCTAACTAACCTAAGGACATCACACAAATCCATGCCCAAGGTAGGATCAGAACCTGCGACCGTAGCGGTCGCGCGGTTCCAGACTGAAGGGCGTTGAACGGCTTGGTCACACAGGCCGGCGACACAGCCACACCCAGGCCTAAATCGCCCATGGACACCAACGATTTCCTCTGCGGACACTGCCAGCCTCATTTCTTGTACGCCAAAGTGGCCTCTCTTCGCCGACCCACTCAGCTGTCGTGCTCCTCTGCGTCACGCCAAACCATCACCGACCCCACATTGTTTCAAGGTTGACTGCTCGCTGCGACCGTCGTAGCCGTAGCACTGTGGGTACAAGAGAGTACTGTCCTCTCTCGGACGAGCTCTAATTCCCTCCAACCTCGCTGGAAACCGACTTGTCAGCCCTTCGTAACCCGCTCCTTTTAGACTTCACTCTGACAATCTTGCGACGGCAAAGCAACCTAAGGCGAAGAGCCGACACATGGCTGGCGTCAGAGGTACTGTGAAGGTGTCACCGCTCCATAATTTCTCATTAATTTTCCTATTCTCTCGCCTTCCATTCTTATGACGTCGTCCTTCCAGTTGGTCCTACCCACCTTAAGATACTTGTTTAAGCTTTTCATTCCCAGTTCTCCTCTGACGTCAATATTCCTCTCTAGCGGAGACCAACAGGCGGAAGTGGTTGAAAGGTGTTTTCCTGGCGCCTCCAACCTTAGGCTCTCCGGCCAAGAGAGACAACCCTAAGAGGTCAGGATGGTCACGATACTTAGAAGTGACAGCCTCACTGTCAAACCTCAGAGCAAAATCTGCCTTTTTTATATGGCGCTCAATTTTGTCTTAGGTTGGGTGGCATCGCTTGGAATCCTACACTCCATTGGCAGTCTGAAATCACCTTTAGCGCAGATATTTGCATGTGCAAATGGAGGAAATCGCCAGTCATTAAACCCACCACCAGCGCCAGTCCGCGATTAAGGGGCGGAAGGGGAACGGGCACCACCTCCAACACTCCTATCCCCTACAGAGCACCTGGTGCACACAACGTCAAAGTGGCGCCCATTAAGTAGGACCAACAGTCCTCACAGTAGCCGAGCACTGCACTGAAAATAGACGGCACACCATAGAAATCCTGAAAAAAAAAATCACCAGTGATACCGGAGCACAATCTTACAGAAGTGCATAAACTTCGGGAATAGGAAGATCCTCCCCCACGCTTCCACATAAAGAGTCGGAATTCACATATGCATCAACAATTTTAACAGCGACTGTGAAAGCGTTTGAGACGGAGCGCCTTCAAAGAAACGAAACCAAAAACTTTTAACGGGATGGGTGAAGGTGGATGTGGTCTCCGTTCCCTTTCCACCCCACAATTGTAGCGCGTGGGGAAGGAGGGGGAGAGGAGGGCTTACAGCCTGATTGCCAATTTCCTGCATTTCCTGCATTTACGTAAATGAAACCCGTCCCCTGCTAATTGACGCCATTCCACCAGTTGAAGTTAGTATTCCAAGTGACGTCCCTGATCAGTGAAACTCTGCTCCTGACTAAAAAGGCTGTGATTATCTTCGAAAGCTCAAGTTTACACTCAGCATGCAGATTTTATACAAATTAAGCTGTACACCAAGTTGTGAGGTAAAGGGTAAACCTTTTCAATTTCATTTCTAAAATGGGAAGCTCGTGAACCATGTCGGATGCATCACTCAGGTTGAAAGGTATGTGCTAAGGTCTGATCAGGGTAGCTCAAGAAAATAGTCGGTAGTTGCCAACCGCAAGGTGGAACGAGTGTAATATCTTTGAGTAGGAGGTTCTTTGATGGTTAAGAGAGCTGGGCACGCGCAGTAAAAAACCGAGGGGTCGCAGGTAGGTGCCCAGAGAAAGCACACGTGTGCAGACAGCTTTAAGGCTGGAGTCGCAGCTAAATGGCCGGAGGAAGCAGATGTGTGGTGACAGCTGTAAGGTAGGTCGCGCTCGTTGCCCCAGGCCAAACCTTAGCACGTAAATGAGAGAAGATATATAATGATTTCAAATTGGTTTTGTTAGATAATATTCAGAGTTAGGATTTGTATGCCCAAGGTTTGACACAGAGGGATTGATAGGATTATAACAGGGAACATCAACATGTAGGGACCAGCCGAGGGTAACAGAATGAAGACTTTAGCGGCGAATCAGAAGAAGAATGAATCTGAGGAGGAGGCAGCCCTCTAATGTGCATAATTGACAACAGGTCTGAAGGCTGTGAGGAGGCAGCCACTACATTGACTCTCCTAGTGGCTGGCTGGTGCTCTGTTCTGATGAGAAAATATAACTCCCGAAATCTTCACAATAACAAAAAACAATGGGTGGGGCCAATGAGCAAACGACCCAAGCTCGAAATTAAGGAGTAAGACTCGAAATTCGGGAGAGAGCAAAAATAACAATTTGAAACAAAGAGGCCAGGGAAAAAAGGAGTGCTAACAGAACAAAATACTACAGGAAGCTAAAATTGATATAGTAGTCACAATGGAAAAAGTAAATTCATTCATTAATGGGTACTGCAGAATTAGATTCTACATCCATGTACAGTGGTTCTCCTGAAAATATAAGAGCCTGCTATGGAGTAGCAATTTCAAAGAATGTTAAACAGAAAAATTAAATAAGTCCAATGGCTCCAAGGCGCGCAGAATAAATTACGTGGAAAGACTGGACTGGGGCTTGGGTAAACTTATTCCCCACTTGCAAAATTCTTAGTCTGTTATAAAAGAATGTAAACTGCAAATATCCAATTTTACAATATGCAAACTTCCTGAATATAGCATAGGGCTGTTGTCGCTTAATAAATTTAAAATGAAGTGAATAAAAAAATTCCTTAACTATTTAAGAACGAGCCCACAGAGCACTTACATAAAACTTGAACAAGAAATAACGGAATTTATTCTAATTTTGAGTCTAGACATTTAGGGAAAAAAAAGGAAAAAACTATCGATGCCAACATGCGGCCCGATTATTCTGATAAAGAGGGCCAGCTGGCCTTCTAGAATTTTAAACCAAAGTTCAAGTCTACAAACGGGATCCCGAATAATATGAAACTGACAACATGATCGGTAATAAAGACAATTATTTATAAATGTATCCCATTAACATATTCCCTCTACATCTAAAAGCTCCCTTCATTATAAAATCTTGGCCTGTTACAGGTAGCAAAGCTTTAAAAAAATTAACAAATCAAGAAACGGCCAATCACGGCTCTTCAAAATTTTAAACCTGCCCAGCACCGTATAATAAATTTAAGGATGTTTAACAACCGGGGGGAACGGCCGTCCACGGCTTTATAAAACATTAACCCAGCAGTGTGAAACTCTTAAACTCACATTAATTAAAACACGAAATAGGATAATATCTCTTTTAAAAACGAAAAATAAAACAGAAACATAGCAATTGTTGAGGCAGAAGCCCGTAACAAGGCTATGTAACTTAATTCCTTACGGTGTGAGGTTTTTCAGGAGGCGCCAGGCCTGGTGAAGATGATGTCGGCAGCCGATGCACGCATGTGGACGGTCCACAAGAGAACTATGGGGCGTGCAGGTTCGGTATCTCCTGCGTGTGTCACAACAGCCGTTAGGACTGGAACAAACTAAGGGAGCGTCTAAGTTGCACACCATTAGTTCCTTTCACAATCTCCTGTAACCGGGTGTTCAGCCAGGAAAGGATTCCCTTGGCAGGCACCACCACCTTAAGAGTTGACAGTTCTCCGCACAAGGAGTGACCTATTATTTGTACAATTTTAAACATTTTTTGCCGTATCAGATTTACTGCTGAGCATAGGAATAAACAGTTCGATTACTAGAGCCACATCTCAGTCATTTCAGCCCCTTGATCCTGCACAGCACTGGGAAGCAAGATACAGAGTAGAAAATAAACGCAGACACCACCAATATCACCTTCATCTGAGGTAGCCCGTCCAACGTACTTAACCAGCTCCAAGCTCACAGGGCTGACGGACAGCACCGTTACCCCATCATACAAAGGCCATCGCATCTAATGAATCAGAGTCTCCAAAACGCCAGACTCTCCGTGGATTAGTTCATACAAAACTAAACCCCAAATGAGATTAAAATGACTTGAACGTAAAAATGAATCAAATTTTGGCGCTTAGGGAACACAATAATGGGCACTAGTGAATAACGTCGGAGAACCGCGGTGTCATCAGTTTTCATAACAAATACTTACGGCCAAAGTGACCAAACCAGGAACCATATGGCGCAGCAGTCCTAAAAATATTCAAATGTGTGTGAAATCCTAGGGGACTTAACTACTAAGGTCATCAGTCCCTGAGCTTACACACTACTTAACCTAAATTATCCTAAGGACCAACACACACACCCATGCCCGAGGGAGGACTCGAACCTCCTCCGGGACCAGCCGCACGCAGCAGTCCTAGCCGAGCCGATTCCAACTTCATGGCGCAATCCACACTGCGCTGACAACAACTGCCCCAAATGAGATTTTAACTCTGAAACGGAGTGTGCGCTGATATGAAACTTCCTGGCAGATTTAACTAGAACTCGGGACCTTTGGAGGGTAGGAGACGAGGTACTGGCAGAAGTAAAGCTGTGGGACAGGGCGTGTGTCGTACTTGGGTAGCTCAGATGGTAGAGCGCTTGGCCGCGAAAGGCAAAGGTCCCAAGTTCGAGTCTCGGTCCGGCACACAGTTTTAATCTGCCAGGAAGTTTCAACCACTCCCTAGTTGGATGGTCCTCTCTGGTGCGCACGGCCGAAGATTTGAAAGGAGGAAGCCGACTTGGCTCCATAATCTATAGCCACATAAATGAAAGAACGGTTACATGCAGATTTAAAACAGACGGAGGGTGGGTGCTCCAGTAGAAGAAAGGAAAGAAGAGGCAAAATAATCCTGTGTACCTTGAAAAACGAAATAGATGAACTAAATAAGGAAGATAGTTTTATAATATATGGAGGTATAAATGCAAGAATTGGTAACTAACTGAAACCAAAAGTAGCTGGCACTCTGGGGAATTAAAAATATACGAATCATTTTCAGGAAAAATGATAAATATAAGCAGTCGGCACGCGGCCTAAAATCCAGAGTAGATTACTTTATTGCAAACTCAACGTTGAGAAATCACGTGCAAATGTAAGACAGTGGAAAAGATATATGTTTAGGTCATTTCGTGCTAGCGGGAACCATAACATTAACAGCCAAATGGAAGAAATTCTGTAAAAAGAAATGAATTCTTCAGAGAAAGTATCAAAAGTACAGTTATTGAAGGAGGAAAGTAGTTAAAAACTGTTCAAATAGCTGTGAGCACCATGGGACTTAACATCTGAGGTCATCAGTCCCCTACAACTTAGAACTATTTAAACCTAACTAACCTAAGGACATCACACACACCCATGCCCGAGGCAGGATTCGAACCTGCGACCGTAGCGGTCGCGCGGTTCCAGACTGAAGCGCCTAGAACCGCTCGGCCACACCGGCCGGCATTTAAAAACTGTACCAAAGCAAAAATTACAGCAGTATTAAGCAATCCAAGAGCTGATGATATGGAAAAGCATAGAAAGTGCAGCACTTGAAGCAGTAGAAAGAAAGAAGAAGAACAAGAAGGAAAGGAAGTTGAGGAAATGGAACTCAGAGATAGAGGAAACCGTGAACGAGAAACGAAAATCATTCGAACATAACTCAAAAACAGAACAGCAGTACAAAGATAAGCGAAACCACGGTAAACGCGTAAAAAGAAAAGTACACAAAGATTCGTGAGGTGAACTGATCACCAAAATTGAACATGACATACATGGAATGCAGAATTTTGGCTATGAAATGTTGAAAAACTGCAATTAATCGGAAACGGATAAGCTAGAGTTAGTGTAATCAATAAAGATCTATGGATAAAACATTGTAAAAAGCGATGATATAGTAAAACTAGTGAAACAAAGAGAGAACACGTGACATCCCTATACAGAGAGAGAGTAGACTTAATAACATTAGATGATCTCCAACAGGTTTCAAAAAGCCTAAAACAAAAGTAAAGCGTGCGGTCCAGACGGAATTAATATCGAAGTTATTAAGTATGGAGGAACGCTGTGTGGGTTAAAGATTTTACATTTATTTGACAAATTCTGGCGAATCATGAAGTCCCTGCGGATTGGAAAACTGGAGAGATAATCACTATTAGAAAAAGGGATTAAGAGATACCTGTAAGAACCTCAGAGTTAAGTCTTTTAAATGCAGTCTATAAAATTTATTCAAAATACTAAATAATCTCTGGACAGCAACTGCAGAAGTATTCCTGGGAGAAGAACGAAGAGGACGCTTCCTGAACGATAATATATTCAGAATTAAGAAAATTCTAGGAAAATGAAGTCAATATAGAAACACACGTTGCTATTATTGAAAGCTTTTGTCATTAAAATACAGGTAAGCTATGATGAACATCAACATTCACATGAATAATATGTAAACAACTATGCTTGTATATTAGTTGAGCGCAATGGACGTGATTGGTTTAGTCTGATAGCATAACTTTACGTCCCTGAAACCTGAAAATGCAGTGCTTCACGCAATCACACTTTTGTACATAAATGATGAACTACCGTCTCCCTCAGTAACTACCGCAGACGACTTACCATCACTTCTATAAAATAATGCAGAGGAAAGGACGACAGAATAGCGCACCGTAATTACTGAACTACTTAATACCGATCGCCACGATATTTCTGCAAATATCTGTCTTGCTGAAAGCAAAAGGCACATCACCTGGAACAGCTTGATACCGACTGTAGGACGCAACTCGGGCTTAAGACACCACGGTTTGAAAATGATAGCAAGAGATTAGACATAAATTTGTAGAATGTTTGAGAAGAAAAATATGTAACTGACTTTAAGGTATCGTTAAGCCGCCATGGCGTATAAAATATGCATGCAGATCGTTATACAAAAACCCAAAACACCTGAAATATGTGTTGGGAACAAAATCTATATACATTAAAAACAGTTAAGAAAAGCTCATTAAATAATAATTTGACGAATTTGAAAGTCCTAATATTCGTACAGATCAATCGAAACTCAATTCTGTATCTTACATAGAAAATAACCCTACATGTAATGCCAACGGTAGAAAACCTTGCAACACGAGAACAATAAAACAGGCACACATAAATAACATGATATCGACGATTGTGTAGCAAACACTGTTATTCAACTTGGTTTGCCTCTACCGGAATCTGAAAAAGTATTCTAGTATCATTAATCGGTCGATTTCAGCCTAACACCAGTTACACTGTACTCATTTTAGTTGCTCGTCCTTACTTGCAGAAATCGATAGCTTGGTACGGAATGTATGTTTGCAGAGTATCTGCGATTCAAGAACGAGTGAAAGAAGTTCAGTATTGAAAGATGTGAATGTGACAGACAACTCTCAAGTGTTGCTCTTCTTTGCGTGGAAAGCTTTGTACGTTTCTCCACTAACAGTCTTCATTTGCAGGTTTTTGACGTTGACGTTGAAATTTGTCTAAACATCGTTGTAAAAATGGAAATGAGCATTTGATGTCATTGGCCGGGAGGACCCTTGCGGGGCATGTCCGGCCGCTTTGGTGCAGATCTTCTTACATTCCACGCCAAATTGGGCGACTTGCGCGCCGGATGGGGATGAAATGATGATGAAGACAACACAACACCCAGTCCCTGAAGGGCGAAAATCTCCGATCCAGCCGGGAATCGAAACCGGGCCCGTAAAACGGCAATCCGTCACCCTGACCACTCAGCTATCTTGAAGGACAACATTGTTGTGAAAACGTTTTTCCTGCTCAGTAAATACTCGTGAACAGTGGATAATTTCAATCGAGCTCCGCAAACTGGCGAAGGGGTAGATAAAAATGTGGAAACACCATAAAACACAATACATTAGTGAGTATGAACACCATTCGCATTCAAAGCAGAGTCCAGTCGTCTCGAAATGTATAAAGACGGGTTATACGTGGCTCCGTTCTTCCTGCGAAACAGTGGGAAGTTTACATAACGATGATGGAGGTTGACAGTGATCACGCATCCTCCTCGCCAAAACAAACCACAAAGATTAAGATCTGGTGAATGTGATGGGTAAGGGAGATGCTTCAATTCACCCTAGTGCAAAGAAAATCATGCCAGGGCTATGCGAGCTATGTGAACAAGGAACACAGCATCGTCACTGGGTAACAAACATTGTACCATAGGGTGGACCTGATCAGCCAAAATGATCACACAATCCTTTGCAGTAATGCGACTTTGCAGAATAACCATGGGGTATATAGAATATGGCTGGCCGAAACATCACCGAACCTTAGTCATGTTTCACTCTTGGAACGTAAACTCGGACAGAACTAGGAAACAGTGTGAAACAAGACACATACGACGAAATGGATTTCTTCCATTATTCCATATTGAAGATTTTACGGCTTCGGGTTTTTGAAATCCAGATCACTTACGTAGGTCCCTTCCTGTTGTTTTGGTGTTGACAGGGTTCGCGAGTGCTTCATTTAGTGACTATTGCAGCTGTCAACTTCTTAGTTTCCATCACAGTCCTCTATAATGACCGTCACGATCATTCAACACACTTTCGTCCGCGATGTGACTCAGCAGATTATGTTTCACCGCTTCGATACGGGGCGTCTTGAAACACCAAACACTTCGGCTGCGTTGCTTGAGAGAAAACATTCCTGGCAGACAGGGGCTCTCGACACCGGTCAACAGTCGAGTCTATGGAACAGCTAAAACGGTGTGAGCAAGAGTGAAGTAATGTTTCTTGAATCGAGCACTTGCGTGCTAACGAGAAACTCACACGTTACAAATTTAACTGTGCCTAGCAACCCGTGCTCTGTGCAGAGCGGGCTAGGAAAATCTGACGGGACAAGCAATATGAAGCAAATGTATTCGTCCCCCTCCAGTAGAACTAAGTCAGAAGCGTATCTATAGCGGTATAAATAATCGAGCTGAGGGTCTCAAGGCATTCAGTCAAGCCGCCATTCTGTCTGTGTCCTGAACCGAAGAAAATGGCGGGTTTTTGTGTTTCAGAGAAACCACGACCCACCGATGATGATCAAGATCCTCTGAGTACCTGCCCGCCGATTGACTAATCGAGTTCCAGCGAGACATTCCTACCTATGGCGCGGCGGCTGCGGGACTAGGAAACAATACTCACCGGTGTGGTGAATTGTGGAGCCAGCATCTGCAATCTGAGGGATTTCGGGCGACGGACTGCAAGCTGTTTTCGATCCGGCTGGAGGAGGCTCGTGCTCGCGGCCTCCTAGCCACCTCCACCTAGACGTCATCGCCATCAGCCTGGTCAGTCCAAGGAGGAGCAGGGGTGGAAGGCGTGGCGGGTGTGTGTGTGTGTGTGTGTGTCTGTGTGTGTGTGGGGGGGGGGGTGATGTGGAATCGCTACAAGGCAACGGATACCTGGTGTCGACTGTTGCACCTAAGCGCACGACATGGGGATCACGAGCAAGCGCATGGAGGTGGGTAGCCGGCAAGACCAGACCAGAGTGATCCGTGGCGGGCCACGCTCGTTCTTCACCGCTGGCGGCACGCACAGCGTCAGCTGCTTGTAGGCTGCTCAGCCTTAAAGTATCACAGCAGCTGCCGCCCACATCTGGAGGACTGTTGGAGTGCTGTATAAGGCTGATGGAATACACGTCTGTCAATATACCACTGTCTGACTGTCCACCCAGGATTAAATCTGCCCTCTCCCTCATCGTCTGACAGTCCACCCAGGGTTAAATCTGCCCTCTCCCTCATTTCTCGCACCCATCCTGACGCGCAGAGGCCCAGAATAGGCTGCGTCGTTACACAATTACTAGACATGCAGTTGTACTATTAGTAAAGTGGAGTAATATGAGAAAGAGGAAAGTTTCACATAAGAGATGTGGCTACTGTGAGCTCCATCCGCCAATGGCATCAATCACCTGCCGCATCCGATGAGGCTTGGTGGCAGTCAGCATCTGGAAACATACCTTCAGCCAGTGTAAGTGCAGGTGACTCTACATTTTGGACCATAAATTTTCGATGAGATTCAAGTTCTGCACTCGAACAAGCCAGATGATCTGGTCGACGACAGCTTGTTGGGAGAAACCACTGGTGAGCTGTTCGAGTCGTGTGAACTAGTGGGTGGCCTTGATGAATCTGGATCACTTGGGATAGCGAACTGAACCATCAAACCGCACGAGTGCCCGGTTGCTATCTCTCGTAACCTACGTATGCTGTGACATCCTGGTAGTAATGACTCTTTGTCATACACTTGTCTTTGGCGCTTTGTGTTATCATGTTCGGCGTATCTCGGCTATATTCGTGTTAAGCTTGCAACACATAAATAAACAATACAATGTAAAACCAAAATCGAGGAGGCGCGAATCTATATCACTTCCGTGGAAGTCCCAATCCTCAAACGCTTCCACGGGGCTACTACGTAGCTGTATAGCTCTATTCGTAATTTTATATTCAAGTCTATAAGGTCTGAGCGTTTCAAACATACAAAAGTAATTACAATAATAGAAAATCAGAAAGGTCTGTAAGCAAAAATCGTTAAAAAAGAAGGGAAAATACTGTGCTAAATGAATATAAGGTGTAGAGCTGCCACCGTCGAGAGTGTGCGTTGCATTCCCACTGCTGAGAGCTGCACACGATCCAAGGTACGCGAGCTTATCAACGCATGCGTCAGTTTTGTTTTGTTTTATCTTGATGGAATATCCTATCCTTCTCTTGGAAGAGAATTATAGTTCATTGATGTCCCAAACCATATGGGATCGTTATTCTTTGACATTTTCAGTGGAGAGATGCGTGATCTATTGATTTAAAACAAATGTAGATAAGAATCATATGTGAAGATCGCAAATTTCCTCATTGATACCGGTTTCGGCTCACTGTCTACCCGTCTTCTGATCAGTTTTCGATTGCTCTGAAAACGGCTCGTCAGTGATCCAAAGCGTGTAATCAGCGAAGAAAAATTGCGATCTCGACCTAGGATTTTTATGCACAGATGTTGTATATGGGTGGCCGAGCGGTTAAAGGCGCTACAGTCTGGAACCGCACGACCGCTACGGTCGCAGGTTCGAATCCTGCCTCGGGCATGGATGTGTGTGATGTCCTTAGGTTAGTTAGGTTTAAGTAGTTCTAAGTTCTAGGGGAGTTATGACCACAGCAGTTGAGCCATTTTTTTTGTTGTATATGGAATCTACTGACAATAAGATCGGTAAAGAACTCTTGTCGTATTTAAGGTCTGCCTCTGCTGCCTTTTGCCTTTTAGAGTAATCGTTGTCTGATGCTTCTTCTCCAACTTAGCCCTCAATGCGTCCTGCAAGCAGAAAGGAGACTCATGGGGAGGTTTGCTCGTCGCTCGTAAACAACCGTATAATTTCTGTACTGTCGACCAAATGAAAGCATTTTCGTCGATGCACCTGAGTACAATACATCGCCTCGTATGGAGGATGCTTGCGTTTCATCTACGTGATTACCGTGCTATTCGCAACAAAGTGCCTCGCAGAGGCTTCAATGAAACACCTTCAAGCTCTGTAATGTTCCACTCTCGAACGGTGGGCGGGAAAAACGAGCACTTAAATTTTTCTGTGCGAGCCCTATTTCTCTTATTTTATCATGATGATCATTTCTCCCTATATAGGTGTGTTCCGACAGAATGTTTTCGCAATCGGAGGACAAAACTGGTGATTGAAATTTCATGAGAAGATCTCGTCGCAACGAAAAATGCCTTTGTTTTAATGATTGCCACTCCAATTCACGTATCATGTCTCTGGCACTATCTCCCCTACTTTGCAATAGTACAAAACGAGTCGCCCTTCCTTGAACTTTTTCGATGTCATCCGTCAGTCCTATCGGATCCCACACACAATAATACTTCAGAATAGGGCGAACAAGCGTGGTGTAAGCAGTCTCTTTAATAGACCTGTTGCACCTTCTAAGTGTTCTGCCAATGAATCGCAGTCTTTGATTTGCTCTACCCACAACATTATCTATGTGATCGTTCCATTTTAGGTTATTCTAATTGTAGTCCCGAAGTATTTAGTTGAATTTACAGCCTTAAAATTTGTGTGACTTATCGCGTAATAGAAATTTAGTGGATTTCTTTTAGTACGCATGTGAGTAACTTCGCACTTTACTCTATTCGGGGTCAATTGCCACTTTTCGCGCCATACAGATATCTTATCTACATAAATGACAGCATCATCTGGAAACAATCTAAGAGGGTACTCAGATTGTCTCCCATGTCGTTAACATACTAGGGTCACTCCAAAAGAAATGCACTGTTTTTTAAAAAATCCATCTTTTATTCTACGTGTTTGAAAGCTTTACAGTGTGTAGATACATCCTTTAGGAACAATATTTTCATTTCTATACATAATTTCCATCCCTCTCAACTGCCTTACGCCATCTTGGAACCGGCGACTGTATACCCGCACAGTAAAATTCTGGACCAACCTGTTGGAGCCACTGTTTGGCAGCGTGCATAAGGGAGTCATCATCTTCAAACCTTGTTCCACGAAGAGAGTCTTTCACTTTCCCAAAGAGACGATAGTCACATGGAGCCAGGTCAAGACTGTAAGGCAGGTGTTTCAGCGTTGTCCATCCGAGTTTTGTGATCGCTTCCATGGTTTTTTGACTGATATGTGGCCGTGCATTGTCGTGCAACAGCAAAACATCCTGCTTTTGCCGGTGTGGTCGAACACGACTCAGTGGAGCTTGAAGTCTCTTCAGTGTCGTCACATATGCATCAGAATTTATGGTGGTTCCACTTGGCATGATGTCCACAAGCAAGAGTCCTTCGGAATCGAATAAACCGTAGCCATAACCAGCCAATGGTGTGGTTTTGAATTATTTTTTCTTGCGTGAATTTGCATGATGCCACTCTATTGATTGTCTCTTCGCCTCTGGTGAAAAATGATGGAGCCATGTTTCATCACCTGTCACAATTCTTCCAAGTTTTTCTTGTTTCTTTGTGAGCCACTGTCAACATCCTGGGAACCTACCTAGCAAAAACCTTTTTTAACGCCAACACTTTCAGTATTCTGCAAACACTTCTTTCCCCTATGCCAACATAGAGTGACAATTCGTTCAGTGTGATGCGTCTGTCAGTAGACACCAATTCGTTAACTCTCTGCACATTGTCTGGAGTGTGTGCAGTACGAGGCCCGCAGCTGCGAGGACAATCCTCAATATTGCCGTGCCCGCTTTCATCACGTAACCTGCTTGCCCACCGACTAACTGTACCGCGGTCGACAGCAGCATCTCCATACAAGTTTTTCAACCTGTTGTGGATGTTTCCCACTGTCTCGTTTTCACAGCACAGGAATTCTGTGACAGCACGTTGCTTCTGACGAACGTCAAGTGTAGCAGCCATCTTGAAGACATGCTGTGACGGCGCCACTCACGGGAACAGGTTGAACTAAGTTTGAAAACAAGCAGGAAGAACGCATCTACACACTGTAAAACATTTACACATGCAGGATGAAAACTGTACTTTTACAAAAATAATGTGCATTTCTTTTGGAGTGACCCTCGTACATCAGGAACAAGAGAGGGCTATAACACTTCCTTGGGGACCGCCGGATATTACTTCTGTTTTACTCGATGACTTTTCGTCTACTACTACGAACTGTGACCTTTCTGACATGAAATCAGTCGCACAATTGAGGCGATATTCCATAACCACGCAGTTTGGTTAGAAGACGCTTGTGAGGAACGGTGTGGAAAGCCTTCTCGAAATCTATAAATATGGAATCAAATTGACATCCCGTGTTGGTGGCACGACGTTTGTTAATCCCTGATTAATTTCGACATTTATCATGTGTGAGATACTTAGTGAACTTAGTATATGTTCACCTTGTACGAAAGTGGCAAATGGACCAATGGTGTAGCCATATTTTAGTATCCCGGATATTCACTGTATACGAGAAAACAGTTCTTCCGTGGGACAACACGTGTATTGCCAGTTCTTTCTAACTAACTTCTCGTAGTTATAACCCCCTAAAGAGTCTCTGTCTTTTAAGTACAACGCCGGCCGTTGTGGTCGAGCGGTTCTAGGCGCTTCAATCCGGAACCGCGCTGTTGCTGCGGTCGCAGCTTCGAATCCTGCCTCGGGCATGGATGTGTGTGATGTCCTTAGGTTGGTTAGGTTTAAGTAGTTCTAAGTCTAAGGGACTGATGACCTCAGATGTTAAGTCCCATAGTGCTTAGAGCCATTTGAACCTTTTTTAAGTACAACGTTTACATTGATCAACCAGAATATTACCACCACCGACCACCGACCACCGATATAAACCCTTCGAGGCCATGGCAGCGTCACATGGCGACGAATAACTACGAATCAGACACACGCACGGTGCATGCAATATTAGTTAGCTTGCTTGCTGTACGTAGAATTGGGAAGGCCCGCGACCTATCACAGTTTTACCAAGGGCAGATTGTAATGGCCTGGAGGCTCGGCATGAGCATTTCGGAAACTTCACAATTGTCGGCATTTCGGAAACTTCACAATTGTCGGGTGTTAGAGGGATGCCGTGGTGAGTGTCTTCAACACGTGGCGAAGCCTAGGTGAAACCACGTGCAGACGTCGTGGGATTGGGTGGTCACCTCTCATTTCAGATGTTGGACGTCTAGGCTGGGCAGACTGGTAATGCAGGACAGCGACGAACTATGACGGAACTAACATCAGACTTTAATGCTGGGCAGAGTACACGTGTGTCTGAACACACAGTCCACCGAACACTCGTAACGAAGGGCCTCCGCAGCCGACGACCCACGCATGTGTCAATGTTAACACCACGACATCCGGTAACTAGACTGAAATGGGCATGGTACTGGACGTTGGTGCAGTGTCAAAGAGTTGCATGATCTGATGAATCCTGATACCTAGTTAATCATATCTATTAGGGTCGCGAATCTGTCTTCTTCCAGCGGGGTAGCTCCTTGACACCTGTACTGCAGGACGGGGACAAGCTGGTGAACATTCACGTGGACATCCATGGGTGCAGTCGAGCTTGTGCAAGGCGCCACGATGGCCGAGTAGTATCGCACATTGCGCGCATACCACATAGACCCCTTAATGACGATCATGCTCACCGACGGCAGTGGCATTTCTCAGCGAGAAAATGCGCTAAATCATAAGATGAGGAGTCTGATGGAGAGGTTCGAGTAACAAAGTGGCGAATTCCAATTGATGTGCTGGCCCCATACCTCGCATGATCTGAACCTAAGTGAACACATCTGGGATGTGATTAAACGTTGCGTCAGAGCTCATCGCTCGCCTCCTCGGAATTTATGGGAATTAGAGGACTTGCGTGTGCAGATGTGGTGCCAAGTACCTCCAGCGACCTATCAAAGTCTCATTGCTTCCATACCATGTCGCTTCGCTGCTGGTATCCGTGCCAAAGGTCGACATACAGGCTACTCTTGGCCAGTAATGTCCTTTTTGACAGTGTTAGTCTGCTTTTTATGTCCTTCTTGCGGTTTCGGTTATTTTGCTGCCTAGGTAGCAGAATTTCTTCATTTCATCGACTTCGTGATCACCAGTTCCGATATTAAGTCTCTCACTGTTCCCGTTTCTGCCGCTTCTCACTATTTTCGTCTTTCGTCTCTACTCCCAGTCCTTATGTTGTACTGATTTGACTGTGCATTACATTGCGCAGATCCTGTAATTCTCGTTCATTTCTACTGATGATAGCAATGTCGTCTGCGAATTTTATCATTCATTTTCTTTCACCCTGAGTTTTAATTCCACTCTTGAACTTTTCTTTTATTTCTGTCATTGCTTTTTCGATACAGACATTGAACGGTAGGGGTGAAAGACTGCATCCCTGTCTTACATCGCTTTTAATCCGAGCACTTTGTTCTTGGTGTTCCATTCTTACTGTTCCCTGGTAAATCTTGTACATATCGTATACACATTGTACGTCACCTATCTTTCCCTATAGCATACCCCTATTTTTATCAGAATTACGAACATCTTCCACCATTTGATACTGTTGAACGCTTTTTCCAGCTCGACAGACGTTTTGAACGTGTCTAGATTTTTCTCGTATTGCTTACATTATCAACCTCAACATCAGAACTGCCTCTCTGGTGCCTTTACCTTTCATGAGGTCACCTAACAGATCCTCAATTTTCTTTTCCATTGTTCTTTATATTATTCTTGTCAGCAACTTGGATACATGAGCCGTTAAGCTGATTGTGCAATAATTCTCGCACTTGTCGGCACTTACAATCTTCGGAATTCTTTGAATGATGATTCTGAAGGTGTATCACTTGCGTCATACATCTACATAACAACGTGAATAGTGTTTTGTTGCCACTTCCACCAATGTTTCTACAAATGCCGATAAATTGTTATCCAGCTCTTCTGCCGTATTTTATCGAAGTCTTCCAAAGCTCTTTTAAATTGTATTTCTGATACTGGGTCCCCTACCTGTTCCATGTAGACTTCTGTCTCTTCTTTCACGTCATAAGGAAAGTCCTGCCCCTCATAGAAGCCTCCAATGTACTGTTTCCACCCATCTGCGTCATATCAATACCTATGTGACTTACATTTTTGTATTCCTGAATTGATCCGAACATTTTTGTACTTCCTTCGTTTGGTTTCCTCACATTTACCATCATTGTACATTTGTGTTTCTTTCCAAATTCTATGATTGCCCTTCTAAAAGATGTCCTTTCCTCTTGAACTGAACTGCCTCCTCAGCAATGTCACTAGTCCCAGAGAAGTGTATCTGTTCATTCCTTAACACTTCCGTATCTCATTTCTTCGTGCATTCATTCCACCCGATGCGTCTCTTAAATTCAGTCTAGTCTTCATAATCACTAAATTGTGATCTGAGTCTACATCTACTCCTGGGTAGGCCTTACGGTCCAATATCTGATTTCGGGATCGCTGTCTGACCATTTATTGCTGAAGTGAATTAGTCTTTACACCCCTCTCATTCCTAGTACCAAGCCCACTTCACCCGTAACCCTTTCGTCTACTCCTTCCCATACAACTGCGTTCCAGTCTCCCATGACTATTAGGTTTTCATCTCCCTTTACGAACTAAATTACCCGTTCTGTATCTTCATATACTTTATGCCTACATCAGTTACGGAATATAAAAGAACCCTAATTTTGGATGGTAGTCGAAAAACACATTTCACATTATGTTTCTTTGCGCTGCCCTTCCTTCCTGCAGTGTTTCCTTGAAAATGACTGTACTCACCTGCCGAAATACAGTCTAAGACAAAAAGGGAAACAACGACGCACCACCACGAAGAAGCTATCCGAATGCGACGGAACCTGGTAGATTTGATGAATGTGTACGTACAAACAAATGATTACAATTTCATAAAAACTGGATGCTTTTTTCAAGAGAAAAAGCCTCACAAGTTTAGCCAGTAAATAAATTATCGGGCGATCTCTGGCCCTTATGCAATCAACTAATCGGTTTAGCATTGAATGATAGAGTTGTTGGATGTCCTTCTGAGGCTTATTATGCCAAATTCTGTACAACTGGAGCGTTAGATCATCACACTCTGAGATGATTAGAGGTCTCTGCCCACAGCGCTCCAAATGACCTTAGTTGTGAAGCGATCAGGCGACCTTGGTGTCCAAGTTATGGTTTGTCAAGCACGAAGACAAGAAGAGAAACTCTCCCCGTGTGCGTAGCAGTGTGCTCTAAGGGTGCCATGGATGACAACCAAAGGGCTCCTGCTAGAAAAAGGAATAACACCTTAGACCATCACTCCTCGTAGTCGGGCTGTATGCTAGACGGCAGTTAGGTTCGCATCCCACCGCTCTCTGGGACACGTCTTGGGTTGGTATCTCATTGACTGGAGTAGAATTGTCTTCACTGATGAGGTGTGTCTCGAATTTAGCCCCGATAACCAGAGAAGATGTGTCTGGAGACAGTTCTCCTGAAAGTGGTGGGACACGTACATGACTGTCGACCGTCATATAGCCTGACAACCCGGAGTGATGGTCTGGGGTGCATTTCTTTTCATAGTAGGACCACTTTGGTTGCCATTCGCGGCAAGCTGACGGTAATTCGGTACGTAGACGATATTCCTCGCTCCGTTATGTTGCCCATCAAGACAGGTAAGACTGGGCTTACATTTCAGTGCGCACGGTCGCCCGATCTCTCCCAAATTGAGCACTTTAGGAGATTTATGGGCAGGGGCTTTCAACTATCTCATAATTTTTGACGCTCAATTTGGGCAGAATTGACACGATGTCTCTCAGGAGAACATCCAGCAACTCTGTCAGTCAATGTCATGCCAAATAACTGCTTGCATAACGGCCAGAGATAGGAGAACACGTTACGGACTTGCTCAATTTGTGACTCTATCTTGAATAAATCACCCAATTTTTAAAATTGTAATCATTTGTTTGTGTGTACATGTACATTACATCTGCCAATTTCCGTCCCATTCGGATACTTCCTTCGTAGTGCCTTTTTTTAACCTTAGGATGTATCTGTCATTATAGGCAACGTCGTGCATTTTCACAAGTTATTTCATCTTCCTTAATGTTGCTTTGATGGTTGTTATTAATATTAATATTATTATTGTAAAACACGCTTTCTGTAATGAGTGAAAGGCTTTCGGTGCCCTGGAAGTTTTCAGTGGAATAGGTAGTCGTGCTGTCTTCGGCTGTGGGACTCTCGCTCCGGTCGCCTGGGAGAGCGAAATGTGTCGGTAGCTGACGGAAGACAGAGGGAAAGTTACAAGATGGGCTGCCAGAATCTCGCGCCACCACATCCGGGTCACTGCACACCACGCATGCAGGCAGCCGATGGAAAAAGTTCTGTGGGTACAGGTATGGTCCACCGATGGCGGAAAGCATACATATTCCTAATGCCGTAGTAGGGGCGACTTTTCATCACAACGGCTTCCCCTTTCTCTGTCGACAAAAATCACGTCTTATTTTCTTACTGATGGGAAGCCATAGTGACAAAAATTTAACTTCCACTCACGACGGCTGAACGCAAGCTATATTACACATATGGTGAAAGGAAGAATAAAAGTATATGTACGTTTACGTAATATTAATATCTGCTAGCAAATACAGGCCAGCGTACCTAAAACTTACTTAATATGTAAGGTGCTATTACTTCCGAGTGATAAATATTGTTTATTATCGAGCACCTCTGTGCAATCACAACATCCTCTTTACTCCTTTAATGTGGATCTCCCGTCTGCGTTTGTATCTTTCCTACATAATTAATTCAAATGGGTCAAATGGCTCTGAGCACTATGGGGATTAACATCTGAGGTCATCAGTCCCCTAGACTTAGAACTACTTAAACCTAACTAACCAAAGGACACCACACCCATCCATGCCAGAGGCAGGATTCGAACCTGCGACCGTAGCAGCAGCGCGGTTCCTGGCTGAAGCGCCTAGAACCGCTCAGCCACAACGACGGCTACATAATTAGTGACATGAATCCGAAACGCTGTACGAACATCATAATTTTGGTTTTTTCATCCTTAATTGGTGGTCATAATCGTAGAGTAAAGCAAAAATTTTTATTTTACCAAACTGCTTTGTTTTAGGAGAAACATATAGCGTTTAATTGAAAAGAAAGTTTTGTTAGGCCATATTAGTTTGACACTGTGCCCTAAGTTATACAAAGGAAAGAGGTCAGATTTTTGCAGAGTGTATTTACATTTTCCACGAATCTTATTTTCTAGAAATTCAATTTCCGGAAACTTCGTGAGGCGCTGAACAGTTTTTGCCTCACATGAAGGAAAATAGGAAGTTATCGTCGATGCGATCCTCAGGCTCATCGTTAGACGAAGCTGATGATTGCACAAAGTAATCACATAATTCATATTATTTTTCTTTTTTTCTAGTCACCTCTCATTCGACTACTTTAACGCTGTCATCTGTATCTTGTAATCTTGGCATCCGTGCATACTTGCTTTATCCTGGATCATCTGTTCTAATAACTCAGTGTGTAAAATTTAGTTGTTCGTAATAATTTTTTTATCCTTTCAGACATTAGTGTTAGAAAATATTTCTCATCGTAATCTTGTGATGTAATCATATAGACCTGTGAAATGAGATTCATAGTTGGCTATGTTTCAGTCCTGCGAAGAAGAATCCACGTTACCTCCATATTCATAACAGTAAGAAGATGTTCGGCAATATCTAACGGTTACTGCTTGTGTAGTTGCTCTTCCACACAGTATCCCATACGAGCAAGTCAGTTGTGTATTTTACCTGCAGTAACTTGTACTTTAGGTACTTTGGGTATGCAGGGCTCTGTTTAAAAAAGAATAGCTCGATGTAGTCATAGTGTCGAGCCGTGCACGTCTGCTCTCATGCCCCGAAGCTAAATTTCTGCATGTAACAACCTGTAGATGTAATCCTGCAGTGAAACAGTCTACGCATTGGCCAGAATTGTGATTTAATAAAATATGCAGAAATACAAAATAAAAGTTAAATGAATGATTTAATAACAATGGTTCTATTGTAGCGTATGTAGTTGATGTAGACGACAGAGAAGTACGTTGAACAACGTTTATTCAAGAAAGGACAGCGCAGATAAATGAGAAGTGGTTTTACAACATTCAATTAAAATAAAGAGAAAATTATTCTTGTCAAATGTAGTAAAGTTACATTGAAAGTGTTAGGAGAACGGCAGCAAATTCTTCAAACCAAATAGTCGCAAAAGAGTCACGAAAACTAAGTCCATTTCGTGCTCATAGAACACGAAATATTCACCAGCTCAAAACGGGTCAGAGTTCAACATGATGATTCACAAATTAACATACGCGATACAAAGAATAGTAATTCGTAGTCCGTCTGTCCTCAGTTCCGTAACAGAAGGAGAAATAAGTTGGTGTCCAACTCTGGAGCACATTCAAACCTCTCGAAACATAAAGAAAGTCACCTCAAAACTAAGAGTATTTGTAGCGGCCGTTCATCCCCCAGAATCAATCATCTGTACGACTGAATTACGCACGTTACCACAGCCAGGTCTGCCATCTTCAAGCACTCGATGCCAAGCGTCCTGAATCGCTCTCTTCAGCTCTTCACTCTAAACGTCCCCGTCTGCACTAGACTCCCATAGTGTTGCAGTACTGTCTACTTCTTCATTGACTGAAGATTGTCCCACCAAAAATACACCGTTCTTAAGCTCTAGAGACATGATCTGACTCAACATGAGCACTTCCCCGTACTGAACTGACATATTACAATGACATTAGAATAAAGAACTGTTGTAAATATTCCATCACACTCAGAACATGCACAACAAATGTAAATAAATGTTATTCATAAATAAGAAAGCCAAATGCACTCATAATAAATGGCCGCTAATGGTCTTTGAATATAGTTTAAACGTTTATTTAGGCCTGCGCTGCCAGATGTGTCTTTGGTTTCTCTTTTTAGTAGCGATGTTCGCTACACATGCGTCTGACCACCTCTAAATTAGCATTGTGTTTTTAATAACACTTGCAATCAACATTTAAATACAGTTACTGGCAATATAGCAAAAATTTGTGGTAAGTCCTATGGTACCAAACTACTGAGGTAATCAGTCCCTAAGCTTACACACGACTTAAACTAACTTACGCTACGGACAACACACTCACACACACACACCCATGCCCGAGGGAGGACTCGATCCTCTGACGGGAGGGGCCACGCAAACTGTCAAAAGGCGCCTCTGACCGTACGGCTACCCTGCGCGGCGCAAAATAGTGAGCTGTTAGTTAAATAACTACGGCAACGGCCTTGCCGCAGTGGTTACACCTGCTACCGTCAGATCACCGAAGTTAAGCGCTGTCGGGCGTGGCCAGGACTTGGATGGGCCACAACCCGGGCTGTCCTGCGCTGTTGCCATTTTTCGTGGGGCACTCAGCCTTGTGATGCCAATTGAGAAGCTCCTCGACCGAACAGTAGCGTCTCCGGTCAAAGAAAACGATCGTGTGCTGATCACACGCCCCTCCTATCCGCATCCTCTGCTGAGGATGACATGGCGGTCGTATGGTCCCGATGGGCCGCTTGCAGCCTGAAGACTGAATGCTAGTTAAATAGCTACGTAAGTATGACAATATGTATTCATTAGCTGTGTAAATGTGGAGAATATGATGATCTGACAAACATTTGCATAGTAAAAGCATATAAAAAACGTAATAAATCAATAAATAAAATAGATACAGATATGTAGCCTTCAGGGACAGTAGTTTTAGTGCAATGCTATCGTCTGAGATATCGTTTGTTGAAATCGTATGAAGCGACTAAAAGTTGTTAATCCTGAGGTTGATTGTGTAAATGCTTATTCGCTGTGATATATTAAAATCTGTAGTTTAAAAGACATTGAAGTATTGTTGTCTCACTGGATGAGCCTCAACTTTCTGGGATTGCTGATGTATTCAGATATGCATCCACATTTGGGTGTAAATTATTATGGACTCCCAAAAAGCTGTAAGAGACCATCTTTCAGTTTGTGTCTAAGCCCGCCACTGCTGAGAGCATAGCCGGCCATCTTACGCAATCGACGTTTCATCCAAATTCCCCCTGCCGGGATTTTTCCCGTTTCTGGTGACGTTGGTCGCCTCTGCACCTGTCTGATCAGAAACGATCAACTAGCCGGGCTGGCTGCGGCGCGCCCTGTGCCCTCGAGCCGCTACCGTTCAGCTTTGCAAAAAATTCACCTTACCTCGTGCCAATTCTAGGCGGCCTGTTACCTCACCATCATAAGCATAATAATTAACGGCAATCGCTGACTCCGTTGTTTATTAGTCGATAATCATATGATCAGAATTTTGGACTCTCCTTACATTTCTTTAATCCCTAGTAAGATTAATTTCAGGCTGTTCACATTACTTTTCAGCTTTACCATAATATACTTAAAGTCTGAACATTTCACCAGGCATCCGGTTTGATGGTTAAGGGTGCCACTGTGTACACAACACGGTCACTTCTGGTTTGCATTGCCCGTAATTTGGACAAAAGTTGTTACATTTCTGACGTATTAAGGCCGGGCACTACGGTCTTATAAAGATTAAAGTATGAAACTGGAAACATTGCTTCTCTTCAGCGTCTCCAGACACAGATACGTACGTCGTGATACTGTATGTAAAATCTGGACTAGATAGTCTGTGGTGCTCGCATTTCCCGTATGGATACTTGCTCTGGTGAGAACAAATCAATTTCCTGACTCAAAGTATAAGACGTGGCTGACCGAGTAAACAGTACATCTGTCCTCACGAGGGATAGTAACGTGGAGCCGTTAATATCCTGGATGACTTTGAGTACAGCCATCCCAAACCAACCAATCTCACATTCGCGGGAGACGCGCTAAATCCCGACCAAAGCAAGCAGCAGTATCAGGAAACGATAAACCGCACTTTCGACAGGCCACGATCCTCCCTCTCTCAAGATGTGAGATGTGCTGGTAAATGTTCGTCCTTACTTGAAGCATACACTGAAGCGCCAAAGAAACTGGTATAGACATGCCTATTAAATTACAGAGGTATGTAAACAGACAAAACAGGCAGAATACGGCGCTGTGGTCGGCAACGCCCATATAAGACAATACATGTCTGGCGCAGTTGTTAGATCCGTTACTGTTACTGCTGCTACAATAGCAGGTTATCAAGTTTTAAGTGACTTTGAACGTGGTATTATAGTCGGGGCACGAGCGATGGGACACAGCATCTCCGAGGTAGCGATGAAGTGGCCATTTTCCCGTATGACCATTTCAGGGGTTTACCGTGAAATCTGGTAAAACATCAAATCTCAGACATCCTTGCGGCCGGAAAAAGACCCTGCAAGGACGGGACCAACGACGACAGAAGAGAATCGTTCAGCGTCACAGAAGTGCAACCCTTCCGCAAATTGCTGCAGATTTCAATGCTGGATCATCAACAAGTGTCAGCGTGCGAACCATTCAACGAAACATCATCGATATGGGCTTTCGGAGCCAAAGACCCATTCGTGTACCCTTGATGACTGCACGACACAAAGCTTTACGCTTCGCCTGGGCCCGTCAACACCGACATTGGGCTGTTGATGAGTGGAAACATGTTGCCTGGTCGAATGAGTCTCATTTCAAATTGTATCGGACTGACGGACATATACAGGTGTGGCGACAACCTCATGAATTCTTGGATCCTGCATGTCATAAGGGGACTGTTCATGCTGGTGGAGACTCTGTAATGGCGTTGTGTGTGTGCAAAACTGGTTCAAATGGCTCTAAGCACTATGGGGCTTAACATCTGTGGACATCAGTCCCCTGGACGGAGAACTACTTGAACCTAACTAACCTAAGGACATCACACACATCCATGCCCGAGGCAGGATTAGGACCTGAGACCATAGCAGAAGCGCGGTTCCGAACTGAAGCGACTAGAACCACTCGGCCCCAGCGACCGGCGGGCTTATGCAATGGGAGTGGTATGAGATCGTGATACGTCTAGATACAACTCTGACAGGTGACACGTACGTAAGCAGTGTGTATGATCATCTGCATCCATTCATGTCCATTGTGCACTCCGACGCATTTGTGCAATTCCAGAAGGACAATGCTAAACCTCAGACGTCCAGAATTGCTACAGAGTGGCTCCAGGAATAGTCTTCTGAGTTTGAACATTTCCACTGGCCACCAAACTCCCCAAACATGAGCATTATTGGGCGTATCTGGGATGCCTTGCAACGTGCCGTTCAGAAGAGATCTCCATCCCCTCGTACTCTTACGGATTAATGGCTAGCCCTGCAGCATTCATGGTGTCAGTTCCCTCCAGCACTACTCCAGACATTAGTCGAGTCCATGCCACGTCTTGTTGCGGCACTTCTGCGTGCGCGCAGGGACCCTATAAGATATTAGGCAGATCTACCAGTTTCTTTGGCTCATCAGTGTAGTACGACCTTACTGCCTTTGGTGGTGTCGAGGGTTTTCACTGTTGTGATCACCAACGTCTGTTTTACGGAATTCTTTATTAGAGAGAAATTTTTTCCAGATTGGAAAGGAAATAACCTAATATAGGTCGAAGTCAGGGAGTGTTACCGGCACCTACACGTCACGTGAAAAACACCGACAGTGAAAAACCCCGACACTGCCAATCTGCCGATGCCCAAAAAGGGCATCCTGTAAATAGAAAACCTTTTGCAAAAGACACTGTCTCATTTCGAGAAATTCATAATTGGTTACTGTACCAGGGGCCCAGTGAAGAATGGATTCAATTTTACTAGATTAAAAATAATTTAGTGCAATATTATTTTTCATTCCACAATGTGAATTTCAGACAGCCATCCACTCATGCTAATATATCAGCAATGTGGGATCTATAAAGGGAGCTAATTATTCAGTGTGAAAGAACTCCGCAATACTGATATGTTGAAAGAGCAACAGAGACCGAAAATCATTATACGTTCATGAATATATGTGCAATCAGTACCTTCAAATGGAAAACAGTTAAATGACAGTCGCAGAATACAAGGGGTCCGTATTGTGTGCTATGGAAATAAATCATAGGAAGACAGATTTATCGAAGTGATTTAGGATACGTTTAGTATAATCATGGCGCATGTCAATCCATCTGCCTCTTTTTCATCCGTCTTTACGTACTTCTCAATAAAACAAAATGTATTCATAACAACTGGGCAGTCTGTTCAAGTTCTACATTCTACATTCTACATTTATACTCCGCAAGCCACCCAACGGTGTGTGGCAGAGGGCACTTTACGTGCCACTGTCATTACCTCCCTTTCCTGTTCCAGTCGCGTATGGTTCGCGGGAAGAACGACTGTCTGAAAGCCTCCGTGCGCGCTCTAATCTCTCTAATTTTACATTCGTGATCTCCTCGGGAGGTATAAGTAGGGGGAAGCAATATATTCGATACCTCATCCAGAAACGCAGCCTCTCGAAACCTGGCGAGCAAGCTACACCGCGATGCAGAGCGCCTCTCTTGCAGAGTCTGCCACTTGAGTTTATTAAACATCTCCGTAACGCTATCACGGTTACCAAATAAACCTGTGACGAAACGCGCCGCTCTTCTTTGGATCTTCTCTATCTCCTCCGTCAAACCGATCTGGTACGGATCCCACACTGATGAGCAATACTCAAGTATAGGTCGAACGAGTGTTTTATAAGCCACCTCCTT
The DNA here is from genome assembly GCF_021461395.2 of Schistocerca americana. Lineage (NCBI taxonomy): Eukaryota > Metazoa > Arthropoda > Insecta > Orthoptera > Acrididae > Schistocerca > Schistocerca americana. The sequence continues at coordinate 431,235,054 of NC_060121.1, read as the reverse complement.
TGTTGATGGACTACATTTTCTAAGCACTCTCCCAATGAATCTCAACCTGGTACCCGCCTTACCAACAATTAATTGTATAAAGAACTTCAGCGAGCTATAAATATATGTCACGTTTCCTCATTTCATGTAGCTTGATAAATGTAATATCAGGACAGTGTCGGAACTTGCCTTAATAAACTGTAAAATGTGATTTTCTCATCTAAAAAATAGTCACACCACTCAATTACGGAAGCGAGCTAAAAACACGCGTACGAAAATAGCCCAGCGGTGCTTTGCGATGAATGAGATTGGCTGCTATTTGTCCCTCCCTTCGAATTTGTGTGTGTGAGCCCGGCAACTCTCTGCTCGCAGGGAAACACCGCGTTTGTGTGCCTGTGAAGCGAAAATAATGAAACCTCTCTTGTTTTCAGATGTTCTATGGTAACAAGTAAGCAACGAATTTACTTATAAACGCAGTTTCATGACTATTTTTGTAGTTTACTGCAAATGTTTGCTGGACTGTAATTCAAACTAAGAGAGGTATCAAAGGCAAAACAGCAAGTTTAATTAAAATTTGGAAGGGATAAAAAAGTATGTTACAAGTATACAAAAAAGCGTCACTTGTGCTAGTCAGATGGGAATTTCCCTACACGAGACTATGATAATATCGGTGATCCATCGCCGGTAAAACATTAATTTGCAGAAAATGACGTCCAAGAAGAAAAATTCCAGGAGCTGTTGGTTCGAGTCAACTATTAGTTAAAAATATCAAAGAACTATTTCATTAGTGACTTATTGCAATGAGTACTTCTGTTAACGGAGACACTTGTTGCTTACAAGACACTACACCACTTTTCTACATAAAACTGTGGGTGTTTTCATTCTATTCCGATCTTAGCACTGTAATTACAAAACTGATGTGTGTAGGTACTGAAAACCGCCATCAGAGTTTCCCAGTCAAGTACTGCACAATCACAGGTCGACTACACTAATGACGAAGTGCACTGATTGAAGGTGTTACACCATGAACACCTAGACCGGATCCCACCAAACAGATACTCCAGTACAAGGTTGTTGTAAATGATTGAAGCGATTTCATATATTTCCTGTAGCCATATTATTTAAATTGTTGTCATACTACTTTTCACGCACATAGCAAACTCGGAAATTTTTTGTGTGTTTTTGACGTATTACAAGTGCCCAGTGATTCTGAAAATTTTCGATAGTGGAATTCTTCCCACGTCCAACGCAACATGTGTCTATCAATCTGTTCAAAAGCATTGTTGATGGAAGTTTGCAGTTTTGGTAGGTGTGTTGCTACGGGAGGCATAACACAGAATCTTTCACGTCACCCCGCCCCGCCCCCCTCCCCCCACCCATACACACACACACACACACACACACACACACACACACACACACATACACACAAGAAAAATCGCATGGCGCTAAGTCCGGAGGGCGTGGGGGTAATGATATCAACTGCTGATCATCAGCTCTACCACGGCCCATAAGCAGGTTTCATAATTTCCTGTTTAAGAATTCACATATCTTATGAGGGAAGCGACGTGGAGCACCAATCTGTTTGTAGATAAAGTCCACACTGTCTGTCTCCATTGTGGCGCGAGCCTATTTTCCAGCATGTCCAGATACACGTGTCCTGTAACTGTCTTTTCGCAAAAACGAAATGAACTGCAAACTTCAAACCGTGATACTGCACAGTATACATTAACTTTTGGTGAGTCTCGAATGTGCTGCACGATAACGATGAGATTCTTTGTCCTCCAAACTGTCTCCTTCACTGTGTCATTCACACACAAGGGAAAAAACGTTGCTTCATCACTGAAGATGACTTTCTCACAAAACCCACCATTTTCTATAAAATGTCGCAACTGCGCCGAAAATTCAAAGCGTCTGACTTTGTCACTGGGAGTCAGTGCTTGTAGCAATCGCAAGCGGTAAGGCTTCAACTTCAGTCTTTTTCTTAAGATCTTCCACACAATAGGTTGTGGTTTTTCCGATTCTCTACTGGCACTGTTCATTGTTGTGTGGGCTGACAACGCACGCAGTCAACCGTTTATTCTCTCACTGTTGGCCGACCCACTGATTTCCCTATGCAGAAGGCTCCTGAACCTTTTAACTGCACATGTCATTGTCGTTTGGAGTTGGCAGATGGTGGATCTTTGTTCACCTTCCTTCTGAAGAGTCGTTGCACTGTTACGGCAGGCTGCCGTGAATGCTTTTCAAGCAGAATTGCCTAACTACATGCTGCTGCCCTCTTATGGCAGAAATCTGCGGCGGCAACAATACAAAACTCTGAGTTTTTCCATGTGAGTATAGCTACAGTGAATTAATGAATTCGTTTCAATCATTTATAGTAACCTTAAATTTCAGTATCTGTGACGTGTGTTGCCCAAAATGTTACCTTGCGACAACTTATTTTCATTGTGGGGAAAAGGAATTTCTACCCAACTGAAGATGGTTGGTTTGCACACGTGATGGCTGTTGGATGTATCTAACGTTACTGGAACCGTTCAGGGGGAGATTTGGAACGCAGTACGGTCAGACGACATTCACGTGCAGCTTATCGCTTACTTTCGGACTTTAAGGGAGGTGGAATCATTGCCATGAGGGAGACTGGAGTATTATACCGACAGATCACACAGACAGTCGGCTGTATTGTAATGACAGCGGAACGAATGGCAACGAGACGAACTCAAGACACCAGTGTGGCTAGAAGAGTAGGCCCTGATCCGTTTAGAATTATTACAGCATGAGAGGCTCGCAGGAGTGTTCAACTGACTCTGTAAAGTAGATGGATGACAACAACTGAATTACTTGTAGACGTTACCGGCAGAGTGTCATCACGAACCGTCGAAAGAGATTACTGCAAACTGAGTTAGATCTCGACGTGCTTTCCCTCGTTTAGTGCTGACGTCGTATCATAGAAAACAATTACTGCCGTGGTATGCGGAGTCATGATGTGTGAAGCTGTTGGGTATGAAAACAGAATGATCAGTTAGCTGTAGAACGGAGGTTGAATGCTCGCCAAGTTATAGCAAGAATGGCAAACCCTGTTGTCATACCTTTCGTGGCCAGGGTACTAACTAGCACATTCCAGTAGGATAATGCAAGGCCCCCATACTATAGTTGACACCAGAAACGAATTCAGAGGATGTTTCTGCGCCGCAACGAATACAACAGTGTATTCGTGCCCATGAGGGTCACACGTACTGATGTCAGTGATGGACATCAATTCTGAATTGAATTGTAGTCTATTTAATATCCGTTATGTGAAAAACATCTACAAGAGGTATATAAACTTCGGGGTGAAGTTTCATATAAAAATAAGTAATACACTAAAAGAAATTAAAATGTATACATAAAATGAATTAAATAATAACATAAAATAATTAAATGAAAATGTATTGTTGTTGTTGTTGTGATCTTCAGTCCAGAGACTGGTTTGATGCAGCTCTCCATGCTACTCTATCCTGTGCAAGCTTCTTCATCTCCCAGTACGTACTGCAACCTACATCCTTCTGAATCTGTTTAGTTTATTCATCTCTTGGTCTCCCTCTACGATTTTTACCCTCCAAGCTGCACTCCAATACTAAATTGATGATTCCTTGATGCCTCAGAACATGTCCTACCAACCGATCGCCTCTTCTAGTCAAGTTGTGCCACAAATTTCTCTTCTCCCCAATTCTATTCAATACCTCCTCATTAGTTATGTGATCTACCCATCTAATCCTCTGCATCCTTCTCTGGCACCACATTTCGAAAACTTCTATTCTCTTTTTGTCTAAACTATTTATCGTCCACATTTCACTTCCATACATGGCTACACTCCATACAAATAATTTCAAAAACGACTTCCGGACACTTGAATCTATACTCGATGTTAAGAAATTTCTCTCCTTCAGAAACGCTTTCCTTGCCATTGTCAGTCTACATTTTATATCTCCTCTACTCCGACCATCCTCCGCTATTTTGCTCCCCAAATAGCAAAACTCATTTACTACTTTAAGCGTCTCATTTCCTAATATTAATAATATATTAATAAAAATAATTCTGTAAATTTACTGTGGTGGTGAATGACAACTAGCTAGACCAAGTCCAAAGGAAATAAGCAGCCTCACTACTTTGACAACATTTCATATCGATACCCTAAGAAACAACTCACTAATAGCACCAGTATAGTGATGTACGTGATATCGTTTGCCTCCAGAATTAGCAATCCGTAGATTACACATGTATTATCCGTCACAGCATCATACACACGAAGAAAAGTGGCGGTTGAAGATTATATCTTAAATGGATGCAATAATTCAGTTTCTCTTGAACATACTGAAGTACTGACGACACATATAATATTGAATTGGGCCAGCTTTCTTATTAGAAGCTAACAGTTTGATGTTTCGTAGATTCTGGAACTCGTTGGAACTTGGCCAGAGATAGATGGCACTAAATGTCCGTCGACAGATAGTACAATTCTTTAACGTGACGATAGAGACCCTGTGAGCTCTAAGTTCCATAGATTGACAAATGGATCTTTTTTTTAAAAAATGCGTAACACTGTAATATTGTTATTTTATTTTGCTACGAGTTTGGGTTCTGGGCCATCATCAACGGCAGGAAAATCATCACAGATGTATCACAGGTCATACATGCTCTGACATAAGTTACCACAGAAAACCATAACTGCCTGGAAAAATCATTACTTTTAGAAAACTTGCTCGATGCCGGCACCACAGAAAATGGTATCAATTGTAGTCAGCAGGGACTACAATTTGTTACACCTAGAACACCGCATTCTTATTACTACATTATTATCGATCCAGCTGAACATCTAGCTTAGGCGATGGTCAACAATATGTAAAAAATTAAAAAAATTATAACACTGTGCTGTCTGTAATAAAATTATTTTATTTTGCTACCGGTTTGGGTTCTGAACGATCCTCAAGGGCAGGAAAATTATCACCGATGTATCTTATGCCATACATGCTTTGACATAAGCTACCACTGAAAACCACAACGGCCAAGAAAAATTAAAATTTGTAAGAAATCTAAAAGTTGATGGTACATTGACACAAACACAACATGTTGTCCTTGTGTTCAATACATAGTGGAAATGGGCCAGTGGTTATTTCCATTACAGTCGCTAGATGACTTCCATGATTTGCAGCTGTTCAGAGGACTGAAAGAGCTCTTCTTGATGAGACACAACCTGCAGTTCGTCTCCCCTCTGAATGTAACCCAGGTATGGCAGATACGTTAAACGTCAACTTCCATCACCTGCAAGAAACTCATCCTCCAACCCATCGATAACGACATTCATTATCTTCAGTCTAGATTAAATCCAGATAGAATTTGCATCTGAATAGCTAGACACAGCATCACACTGTAATATCCACGCATATATGTTATTCAGAAAAATATTTACGACATCACTGTGTGTGGAATCTGAATGAACATTCTCGTGATATCAATAAAGAGAACTTCATCGTTACTAAAATAACAAATAATTATTGTCAATGGCATAATTAAGTGTTCTGTAAAAACCTGTTTCTCTGATAATACCTATGGAAAAAGATAATGAAAACCTCCATCTCTTTTATCTATGATTCTTCTGGAATAATTCTTCTTCTTGTCCGAACTGTTGTACTGATCGGATGTGATTGATATCTCATATCACAGAGGTCTGTAAAAAACTATACTCTCTTGTCAAGTAATGTTTGAAAAATAGAGTATCTGTGAATTGAAATCAACCCTTTTGTTTGAACTTTTATTTCAATATGATTCTTGTCGTAAATGAATGTTAACGTTTCTTATCAGCTACAATGGAGCGCAGCCATTAGCGCTATTGATGTACGGTGTGATTTATTGGTAAATGCTGAATAATAAGTAATTGACATTGAGAATTACTTTTAAACGTTAATGCACATATTAAAGCCGCAGGAAAGATTTAATACATATATAATATTTGTTAGTAGTAAAACAGCGCCTGAAGGAGATTCGATAAGTGATTGTCTTATGTTAGCCGCCATCTTAGTGAAATATTGCAGTCGCAGTTTTAAACTAAATTTTTATACAGACATATGTCTTGATGGCCATTATTGCGATAATAATTGTGTGTTGGTGCCCCAGAACCCACTCAGAGGTAATAAATTCCAGTTAGATTGTGAATAATCTATAAATATAGTGCAAACAGGATATTACGTTACAAACATTGTTCAAAAAATGGTTCAAATGGCTCTGAGCACTATGGGACTTAACTTCTGAGGTCATCAGTCCCCTAGACCTTAGAACTACTTAAACCTAACTAACCTAAGGATATCACAGACATCCATGCCCGAGGCAGGATTCGAACCTGTGACCGTAGCGGTTGCGCGGTTCCAGACTGTAGCGCCTAGAACCGCTCGGCCACTCCAGCCGGCACAAAAATTGTTCTCTGCAGATGTATGAAGCCTGTTTTTTTTGGAACAACTTTTATGTAATTTTTTAACAGGAGACAATACGTTAGTGTTGTGCGCGTGTGGTATTATGCGTCAAAACTGTTAATTTTGCTTAAAGAAAAGTGTTGCTACGTCGAATAAGGGTATCGGTAAACTGGATAGATGATCTGCAACTAGTAATGAGACTATTATGCATTAAAAGTGAAGATTGCTAAAAATCCTTACTCTTGTATAGTTGAGATTACTTAACATGGGTGCAGCTTGTTTTCTGGTTGTATAAGATCACTTTTGTTCATGAACCTAGTGCCATTTACGCTGCTTGACCGACAACATTGCCACACGATCCCAGGTGGAGCGTTCTTTGATAAAAAAACGATTATTAGCCGGGAGAAGCAGTGATTAAATAGAACCTCATGTTACACTAATAGTAAGTAACTGGTTTTGATGTAGCCAACACCGTGTTGCTAGAGGAGGCCGAAATGCACGCTTTTAAGCTCACGCAGATGGGCGTGAGGTCTGGACAAGGTAAAGTAATTATCCTATAAATAAATGAACGTAGTTCTTGGAATACTTAACTTTGATCCACAATTGGAGAACATCACTCTTGTTTGTACATGCTTCACAAGATAAATATCAAATGCTATGGCGCCTTGCTAGGTCGTAGCAAATGACGTAGCTGAAGGCTATGCTAACTATCGTCTCGGCAAATGAGAACGTACTTGTCAGTGAACCTTTCCTAGCAAAGTCGGCTGTACAACTGGGGCGAGTGCTAGTAAGTCTCTCTAGACCTGCCGTGTGGCGGCGCTCGGTCTGCAATCACTGACAGTGGCGACACGCGGGTCCGACGTATACTAGCGGACCGCGGCCGATTTAAAGGCTACCACCTAGCAAGTGTGGTGTCTGGCGGTGACACCACATTCCTCCCCCGCAAATCGGCGAACGGTTGTGTTATAAGGCTTCCGCTCGCCGTGGGGAGGACCCTATGTTGACGTATGCGACGAGGTGGGGAGCCTAACAATAGGCGAGGCTGTGCCACCCGCACCCGGCCATTCGGACCGAGGGGAGCTAGGAAACGCCTGAAAACCTAGTCCAGGGTACACGCCAATATGCGGTGTATGCGCCCGTAGAGAGACAGGAGGGGCCGAAGATTCGACCTTCATCGGGGTGGGGCAGCCGACGGGCGAAGACGACATCTGGTCCGGAGCGGGCAAGAGTTCCATGTCGGAGGACACCTGGTCACGGGAAGCGATCGGCCGCGCGTGACCCAGTGAGGCGCTTGGCGGCTGCAGCGAAGCGTCCACTGCGGGCGTCGCCGGCGGGAGAACAGGCGGCGGCGGCGGCGGCGCGTCGCCACGGGGCAAAATGGAAGGCAGCGTCGGGAACACCTGGGGATGAGGCGAGCCAGTAGATGGGTCCCCAGGGCGCTGACCGGACGGCACCGTCGCTGAAAGCAGACGGGGAGCGGCAGAACCCGTGCGACGACAGAGGCGCAGCTGATTGAGATGCCGACACACCTCACCAGAGGCCCCCAAAACCAGATACATAGCGCGGCCGAGGCAGCGGAGAATGCGCCCTGCGAGCCAACGCCGTGAACCTCGATAGTTGCGATAGTATACAACGTCGCCTGGAGCAAAAGCAGGCGTCTGCCGCTGCACAGGAACCTGATGCGGCGGATGCACCAAAGACATCAAGGTTCGATGAGGACGACCGTGCAACAACTCAGCTGGCGAGTGACCATCTCGGGGCAGAGAGCGATACGCGCACAAAAAGAGCAATAACGCGTCCTCCCGAGAATGCGACTCTTTCAACTTCAACATCTGGGAGTTGAAAGTCCGGACCAATCGTTCAGTGGCACCGTTTGACTGAGGCGAAAATGGCGCGGATGTCAGATGTTGAATACCATTGGCCTTGCACAATGACTGAAATTCTGCGGACATGAATTGTGGGCCATTGTCGGAAACAACAGTCTGTGAAAGTCCTTCAATGCAAAAGATAGTGGATAACGCTTGGATGGTGGCAGATGACGTCGTGGAAGACATCCGGACAACAAAAGGAAAATTACTGAAGGAATCTACCACAACCAACCATCGAGCATTCCAGAATGGACCAGCAAAATCTATGTGTATGCGTTGCCAAGGGGAAGTGGCTTTCGGCTATGCAATGAACTTCCGCGGTGGTGCGGATTGTTGTTCGGCACACGCCATGCAAGAAGAGCACATATTCGTAGTCGCAGCATCGATTCCGAACCAAGTACAGTGCTGACGAGCAAGTTGTTCCATTCGCACTATACCCCAAAGTCCTTGGTGGAGAAGCCGTAAGACAGAGGACTATAACGAACGTGGGACCACGACCCTGGACTGATCATTATCTGAACGCAACAGCAAAACACCACGTCGTACAAAAAGTCTCTCCTTGTGAGCAAAAAATCGGCGAACCAACGGATCCCCGATCCGTGACTTTGACAAGGGCCATTGCGTAGCAACAAATCGCAAAACGGGAGCAAGGACCGGGTCCGCAGCTGTGGCTGTAGCTACACGAAGAAAATCGATCGGAAACGATTCGACCACGTCATCGGTTTCCGCATCAATAAACATGCAAGCAAGTTCAGAAGAATCGAATGCTCTATCCTCAGCAACAGGGAAACGGGACAACGCATCGGTGTTTCCGTGCTTAGCAGTGGACCGATACAAGATATCGTAGTGGTACTGCAAGAGGAAAATAGAGCAGCGAATGAATTGCGGCGCTGTACGTGGAGGTACAGGCTTGTTCGGATGAAAAAGCGATGTCAAAGGTTTGTGGTCCATGATGATGGTAAAGTGACGACCATACAAGAAATCATGAAACTTAGTAACACCAAATACAAGAGCCAAAGCTTCTTTCTCGATCTGTGAATAATTGCGTTGCGCAGACGAGAGCAATTTGGACGCAAAGGCAACAGGGCGATCATGCGATCCATCTTTGTGCGCAAGCACAGCACCGATCCCGAAATCCGATGCATCTACCATCAACAAAAGGGGTTTCTGGGGATCGAATGGCGTAAGGCAAGTATTAGAAAGCAACGCCGATTTCAACTGGCGAAAGGCGCGTTCGCATTCCGTCGTCCAGACGAACGGAACACCTTTACGGCGTCAGCGATGAAGCGGAGCTGAAATGGAAGAGGCGTGGCGCACATATTTATTATAGTTCTTAGTGCAACCAAGGCCCGGTGCAAAAATGTCTGCAAATTCGTCACATAGACGAGAAACACTGGCTGAAGGCACAGTCTGGTTCACTTATAGGACCTGATTGACTATTGACAAGTTAAACAACTGAAATAAATCCAAACCAAACAAGTTCACTGCAGAAGAAGAACGAAGGACGTAAAAAGACACAAGTTGTGTTTGTCCCTTGTATGTTGCAAGAAGGCTGCACTGTCCTAACACAGGGATATTCTGACCGGAATAGCTAGTTAACTTAACATTTGCGGCATGCAACAAACGTGTGCCCAGTTGTTTGTACATGTCGTGATTGATCAGTGAAACTGCAGCTCCAGTATCGAGCTGGAATGAGAACACGTTGCCATGAATGTCCAAATCTACAAAACGTTTATTGTCCTGCCGACGACAAGAGCGACCGTCTCGTGCAACGTGAACTGACACTGGTAAAGAATCACTCGTGACTTGACGGGATTTCCTGCGACATCGACGCACTCTTTTTGTGGGACGAACACAGTCACTGTTAGAGAGAGTGGCACTGGGCGGAGCGGAATTAACCACATGAATGTCCATGGGCGAAGGGTCATGAGCCTGAGTATTCGTGGTTCGACTCCGATTCCGGCGCGAAGCAAAGGGCCTGGAATGGTTGTGAGTGTCCGATCTGAGCTTTTTCTGGCAAACACTCTGAACATGTCCTTTTTTAGTACAGAAAAAGCAAATAGCTTGGCGTGACGGGCAATTGTCACGCGAATGTCTAGTTGCACACTGCGGACATGATTTTAGCACTGCATTGGCGTGCTTGCGCGGCACACATAGCGGAGAGCTTGGCAGCAGATGCGCGGACGGGCGCGAGGGCTGTTTACTTTTCCGTGCAGCGCGCCCGGCGGGCCGGTTAATGTAACACATGGCTAGCGAAGTTGCAAATGATTCCTGAGCAAAGTCAAGTGTGTCTTGCCGATCCAATATGTCCATCACTTGTTGAAGGGAGGGATTGACTAGTTTCAAAATTTGCTCCCCTATATGAACATCAGAAACGTTCGGTGCAATTGCAGCACGCACCATAGTATCTGAATAAGGGAGTCCACGTTCACACTCAAAAGCACAATCCCTAGTAAGGCCTTGCAAAGTTGCAACCCACTACCGATTAGTTTGACCGGCCGCATGTTTTGTACGAAAGAACGTATACCTTTTGGCAACTACATTGACTGAGTCTTTGAAATATGCATCTAATGCCGACAAAATTTCGTCGTAGGACAGAGTTGCTACGTCGCGTCGGGGAAATAATTTCACTATCACACGGTACGTGTGCACTCCAACACACGAGAGCAAATAAGGCTGCCAGTCGTTACCTTGAATTCTGTAGGCGGCGAGATGGAATCCAAATTGGCGTGACCACTCCGTGCAGCTTTCCAGTGCCGCATCAAAAGGACGAAAAGGTGGTGCAACAGCGTGTTGTGGCTGCGGGAGCGGTGGAGCGGCGGCTGCCGCATCGTTTTGCATCGCACGTTGACCCTGGACGAGCTGTCCAAGGGCATCCAATAAGGCCTGCGTCTGCTGATTCTGCAAGCGATAAAATTCGGACAGTATATCTGGAGATTGTGGCGAAGCCATGACACAAGTAAATTAGTGCAATAGAAAGAAGAAGACCGTTTTTATACTCGTCGCCATATGAAGTGTTGGCAGAAGAGCCAACACCGTGTTGCTAGAGGAGGCCGAAATGCACGCTTTCAAGCTCACGCAGATTGGCGTGAGTCTGGACAAGGTAAAGTAATTATCCTATAAAGAAAAGAACGTAGTTCTTGGAATACTTAACTTTGATCCACAATTAGAGAACATCGCTCTTGTTTGTACATGCTTCACAAGATAAATATCAAATGATATGGCGCCTTGCTAGGTCGTAGCAAATGACGTAGCTGAAGGTTATGCTAACTATCGTCTCGGCAAATGAGAGCGTATTTGTCAGTGAACCTTTCCTAGCAAAGTCGGCTGTACAACTGGGGCGAGTGCTAGTAAGTCTCTCTAGACCTGCCGTGTGGCGGCGCTCGGTCTGCAATCACTGACAGTGGCGACACGCGGGTCCGACGTATACTAGCGGACCGCGGCCGATTTAAAGGCTACCACCTAGCAAGTGTGGTGTCTGGCGGTGACACCACAGAAATAACTAACAATAATTGAGCTGTGCTTTTAGTGAACAACGGACCTAAGGTAACGACAGCTTTCATGCACACACGCAATTTGACATGGTTGCTTGGACGCGCTGTTAAAACATAACACAGAAGTTAGATAGACAACAGCCTTAAGTATCAGTGCTTCAGTATTCCAGCGGCGAGTGTAATATTTTCAAGTCTAACTGTCTCGTAGGTATTCTGTGCACCCATTTAGTTAGTATTATTTGTACATGTGTTAGTTGTAAGATTTTTGTGGGAAATATTGTTATTGTGAGTAATATATATTTATGTGCAACATTAGTGTCAAACGTGGTTAGGGCCAAGAAGCAAGTAAACTCGAATGAGCATGGTGGTGCGAAAATGCCATTAGACCCTCAAGTAGATCAACCGTCTCACAGTTCAGTGCAAGTCCTTGATAATGTAAACATATGTGATAACGATTTATTACCTGATATTCCGAGCGAAAATGAAACTGAGGATTTGTCAACACAGACGGACATTCCTGCAGTTAAACCTTGAGACGTGAATGATAATACAGTACAGGCCATTAAAATTACTACACCACGACGATGACGTACTACAGACGCGAAATGCAACCGACAGGAAGAAAATGCTGTGCTATGCAAATGATTAGCTTTTCAGAGCATTCACACAGGGTTGGAGTCGGTGGCGACACCTACAACTTGCTGACATGAGGAAAGTTTCCAACCGATTTCTCATAGACAAACAGCAGTTGACCGGCGTTGCCTGATGAAACGTTGTTGTGATGCCTCGTGTAAGGAGGAGAAATACGTACCATCACGTTTCCGACTTTAATAAGTGTCATATTGTAGCCTATCGCGATTGCGGTTTATCGTATTGCGACATTGCTGCTCGTGTTGGTCGACATCCTATGACTGTAAGCAGAATATGGAATCGGTGCGTTCAGGAGGGTAATACGAAACGCCGTGCTGTATCCCAATAGCGTCGTATCACTAGCAGTCGAGATGACAGGCATCTTAACAGCGCCTGCGATGGTGTACTCAACGACAAACCTGAGTGCACGAACGGCAAAACGTCATTTTTTTCGGATGAATCCAGGCTCTGTTTACCGCATCATGATGTTCGCATCCGTTTTTGGCGACATCGCGGTGAACGCACTTCGGAAGCGTGTATTCGTCATCGCCATACTGGCGTATCACCCGGCGTGATGGTATGGGGTGCCATTGGTTACACGTCTCGGTCACCTCTTGTTCGCATTGACGCCACTTTGAACAGTGGACGTTACATTTTAGGCGTGTTACGACCCGTGGCTCTACCCTTCATTCGATCCCTGCGAAACCCTACATTTCAGCAGGATAATGCAAGACCGCATGTTGCAGGTCCTGTGCGGGCCTTTCTAGATACAGAAATTGTTCGACTGCTGCCCTGGTCAGCACATTCTCCAGATCTCTCACCAATTGAAAATGTCTGGTCAATGGTGGCCGAGCTACTGGCTCGTTACAAGACGTCAGTCACTACTCTTGATGAACTGTGGTATCGTGTTGAAGCTGCATGGGCAGCTGTACCTGCACAAGCCATCCAAGCTCTGTTTGACTCAATGCCCAGGCGTATCAAGTCCGTTATTACGGCCAGAGGTGGTTGTTCTGAGTACTGATTTCTCAGGATCTATGCTCCCAAATTACGTGAAAATGTAATCACATGTCAGTTCTAGTATAATATATCTGTCCAATGAATATTCGTTTATCATCTGCATTTCTTCTTGTTGTAGCAATTTTAATGGCCAGTAATGTATTTCTACCGGACAATGGGCAGAAATTAGCAATTCTCAAGCTATGGCACTACCGAATAGTGAAATGCCAGCATTATTACTTGAAAGGTTTAGGATTATGGTGCAGGAAAAGGAAAAGCGTAGACAAGAAAAGGCTATAGGAAAACAGCAATCCGAGCGCAGGGAGTAGGAGTATGAACAGCAACGCGAGCGCAGGGAGCATGAAAAGAAAATCATGGAACAAATGAACAATATTTTTGCAGAACGAGATAAGGAAATTGTCCAGAGAATTAATCAGGTGTTAGTCGTTCGCGATACAGCAATTACGACTGATTTCAACAAAGAAACCGCTGGCAAACATACCAACTCAAGTGAATAATCTTCAAACCGAAGTAGATAAATTAGAAACGCAATTCAAAGCTTTGACTACTACTATGGAGTCAATACAGAATGATATCCCCACGGGAGTACAGAAACAAGTCTGAATGGAAGTAGCCAAGGTATTGAACTTAGAAAATCACAATTTTGAGACAATGTCAGCACTCAGCAACGACGACGCTGATACTAACAGGCAAAAGAAAAATGTAAATTTGCCGACAACCTCTATTGCAGAGCACAATACACCATGTTTCGGTAATCAGTCTGTATTACCCCAGCAATTTGTTTCACCAAGAAACCCGAATTATGAAGTAGAGTGTACATGCAATAAAGTCAGTACCCCGCCTGCTAAAGACAACAACTCCATGCACTTAAGTACCTTAATGCATGAAGAGAGCTTAATTAAACACCGTCAATTTCAAGTATTAATGAGTAGAGTAAAAAGAATATTTATCCCGTAGTTTTTATTTGAAACTTTAGAAGTGTTCTTGGACGGAGGAACAGAAAATCCAGTTTGTGGTTTCACACATTTCCGGTGACACATCGCTCTGTGCATTGGACGCAGCAGAAACATGCAAAACATTTAACAAATATGAGAAGGCGTTTCTCGACCAGTTGAAGTCAACGTCGACTCAAGAACGACTAAGAAAGACTGCATATAACGCAGAAATATATAATCCGAAGACAAGCTCTTTGAGAAAAATCCACTGAAAAATACATTAATATGACACGGTACTGGGATGAACCAGTAACCACACAGAACCTGTTACGAATATTGAAGGCTAGATTGCCAGTAGATATTAGAGAGAAACTGTTTAACGCCACGGATACTAGTCTTACGGAAGTTTTATCTGTGATAGATTCGTTAGACGTAGTCCAAGAAGAGCCCAGAAAGAATTCTGACGCAATAAGTAGTGCCAACTGTTCTAAAAGGTTCCTGGAACGGAAGCAATGGACCTACTGTCTCTGACTGTAGAATCACAAAATGTGAAAATAGTGGAGATATCCTCGGAACCGAAACAGAAAATACCGAAGTCATCAAAACAATTCCGCGTTGCTTGTTTGCTGGTTGTATAAGGTGCATGAACTTAGTGCCATTTACACTGCTTGAGAGACGAAATTGCCACACGGTCCCAGGTGGAGATTTCCTCAACAAAATAACGATTACTAGCCGAAAGAAGCAGTGATTAAATAGAACCTCATGTTACTCTAATAATAAGTAACTGCTTTTGTTGTAGTCCTACCAAAAATTGTACAACACCAGTCTACCAAAGTCGCCACAACACCTAAATGAAAGTATTTCAGTCATCAGTCATCTTTCAGTACATATGTTGCCGTCTTCACAGTAAGCGGATGCGTTATGTCATTGTAGTTAAGACACCCATCAACGAAGGCAGGATGCTCCGTGCTCCATTACACCAAAGCTACTGCCAACAAACTAGTTTCTTTCCATGATGTTCCTGCCATTAACCTTCAGAAAAAACTGTTACGAACATAACTCTATAAATTCAAGCAAGATTCGCCTGTGAGGACCACTTTCAGCCATTCAGCCATCAACAATCTCAACATTAATGTCTTCATAATCAACGGGTGCTCTATTTACTATCACGAGAGGCAGAACCCAGATCGGCATCTGGCAAGCAGACCAGCTGTCTCGAGTAAACAGTTTTTCGTAGCACAGCAACTCCCGGGACGGTTGGCTTCAGTCGAGCAGACGACGCGAGATGTCGCCCACTGTTGTGAGGTGGTTCCTCTTGGTCGGATTTCGAGAGGCCTCTTTTTCGGAAACGGTTCAAAAACTTGTAAAGTTCGTGCGCCTGTAAAAAGATCGAAGTGCAAAGGACACAACTTCCACCGCCGTACCTCAGTGAAAGATCTTGCTTAGTGCCCGTGAAAATTTGGATCCTACGTTAAATGGTTAAGGGGGTCGAAGATTTATATCCAGTCACTCGTTGACCAGTAAGACGCGGCAAAACAAGACAGAAAAAGGAAAGCAAAATTTTTAAATTTCGCGTGAAACAAATCATTTACGAAGGAGGATCATAGAGACATACCATTGGCTGACCGTCGCACAGACTCTCGTATGGAGGTCAAAGTAATAGACACCCCCGGCATAGAGAAGCAACTATAAAGTTGAAAACAAGTAAGTCGCCAATTTCGGATGGAATCTCAATTCGGTTTTACAGAGAATACTCTATGGTACCGGACCCTTACTGGGATTGCATTTATAGCGAGTTTCTCGTACAGTGCAGAGTACCAAGCAACTGGAAAAGCGCGTGTGATTCCTGTAATAAGAAGGTAAGAGAACGGGTCCGCAAAATAACAGATCAATATCTTTAACATTGGTTTGTTGCAGAATTATTCAACATATTCTGAGTTCGAATGTCACAAATTTCCTTCGGACAGAAATGCTTCCACCTACAAATCAGCAAGGGTTTAGAAAGCATTCGAAACGCAGCTCACGCTTGTCTCATATGATAAACTGCGAACCACGGATGTAGGGCAATACGCAGATTCCATACACCTAGACTTGCGGAAAACATTTGACGCGTTGCCCCACTACAAACTACTAACGTTGGCCCGAGCATACGGATAAGGTTCCCAGTATACGTTGCCGTCGACGACAAGTGTTTATTCAGGATAAAGGTATGGTCAGGAGCGCCCCAGAAAAGTGTAATAGGACTGCTCTTATTCCCTATATACATTAATGATCTGACGGGCAGAGCTAACAGTAGCCTGTGCCCGTTTGCTGTTGGATGATGACATGATGACGATGTCGTGTGCAGGAACATGCCGCCACTGAGTACTGTAGGACGTAGGACAATACAGGATCATTTAGACCAAATTTATAGTTGATGTGATGAATGGCAGCTTGCTATAAATGTAGAAAAATGTAAGGTAGTGCTGATGAGAAGGCAAAACAATCCCGTTATATTGGAATACATTATTAGTTACGTGAGGCTTGACAAATTAACGACGATTAAATATTTTGGCGTACGGTTGCAAAGCCATATGAAACTAGAACGAGCGCGTAAGGAGGGTAGTACGGAAGGCGAATGGTCGAGTCCGGTTTATTGACAGAATTGCAGTAAAGTATGACTCATCAGTAAATTATGCTACTTATAGGACGCTGGTGCTGCCTATTTTTAAATACTACTTGGGATCCCCACCAGGTCGGATTAACGGCAGGTGTCGCAGCAATTGAGTGGCACGTTACCGGTAGATTCGAGCAACACGCTAGAATTACGGAGATGCTTCGAGATCTCAAGTCGGAAAACCTGGAGGGGGTGACGTTCTCCTCGCGAGACATTATTGAGAAAACTTAGAGAACCGGCATTTGAAGCTGATTTGAGAACGACGAAACTGCGCTAACGTACATTTTGCGTAAGGACTACGAAGATAAGAGAAATTAGGGTTCGTATCGAGGCATCTAAGCATTTGCTTTTCTGTCACTGTATTTGCGGACCGAACATGAAAGGAAATGACTAGTAATAGTACAAGATACCCTCCGCCATGCATCTTGTTCTTTGAGGAGTATGTATGGACAAACAGATGTAGAAAACATCCGATGATTACGTATGGAAAGCAAGTTTCAATTGGTACGTTTGTTGCATTTCATCTTAAGTATCAGATAGACAACTACACTCCACCCGCAACCAAAGTGCAAAAATGACTCAGTAATTATCGCTCTAGCACACTGTTCTATTTACCATTCAGTCACGATCGTTTTCGAAGTATAGAATAATCCTTGCAAAACTGATAGGGAGTCTTTGGGAAATCATGGTGGTCGTTAGCAGCTATTTTTCATCTAATTCCTGTTCATATTTCTCTTTCACAACCGTATCTTACTCGTCCGGGAGTGTATTTAAAATAACGTTCGCTGCGATATTCACCAGAGTTTTTGTTGTTTGAATGTCTCCTTTGTTAGAAATTTTTGTTGATTCTGAGGAGATGACATTCGTCAGTGAAATGCTACAACTAGATGTGCGACAGTATGGAAGTGATAAACACGTTTGTAGCGCAGGATTTGGGTGGAGGAGGCTTCGGTCTGGCGATTCTGCAGGTGTGGATTTAATTTTACAAAGAATATATTAAACACAAAATATTCTTATTGACCTCAGAGAAATGATAACAAAATTTACAGCCCAATAAAATTCTTGGAAGACTGGCTCAACAAAGAATAACACAAAATCACTTTAACGCAGTGCAAAAAAAGAAAAAAAAACAATTAAGGTAGATATCGCTCCAACAGATAGAATGGGGTCAAAATAGTTTACTATATGTTTACCGAACCATAGGTAGAGGACTGCCAGTAAGTTTAACTTCCACAGTTAACCGTACAACTAGATAAATCTGCAACCACTCCCAACAGCAACTAGTCACTAAAGCAAAGCTACTATCAACTATCAATGGGACTAATTACGCAAATTTCTCAATACAAATTCCTATACAATATGACGTACAAGGCAGCGTAACAAGAAAATTTTCGTTAAAATAGCATAAACAAAATCAGTCTCGCCCACACCGTAATCATAATAAGATAAACTCCATACGATGACATACACAAAATCAACCAGATTCACAATTTATAAATAACAACATCAATATGGCTTTCGCTTTTAGAGAAACATCCTCACACCCAGCGTACCGCCACATAAGAATCACAGCATGCTGCACTGTACCCACGGGCTTTCAGAGTGTAATGTTACTGACAGTCCATAAGTCTGTACTCTTCACTGTATTCTACGTATGTCGCTACACTTGACCAACCAAAATACTGACCTCGGCCACTAAACCAACGATCTAGTGCTCCACTTGTAATGTGGAAGCCTCTGCCTGCGTTTCCATTGGAATCACCGTCATCTCTCCTAGGATAAGACACCAACTGCCCCACTGGGTTGTCTGTGTCCACTCAGCTGCCGAACTCTGCACTGACCGTGAGTGACGTCCCTATGAATAAACTGATAAACTGTGTGGGAGAAATTCTGTTGCAGTCCGTCGCTGGAAAGTCTTTGATGTCATGAATTTGTGTGTGTATCGCAAAAACTCGCATCAAACATTTAAAATTAATATCACATTTGCAAAACAGTATGATTAAAGAGTGAGCAGTGACAGTGGCGTTACGCCCCTTGAGTACTGTTATGACACAAACATGTTTGTACGGTATATTCCAAATTACGAAGACGTACTGAAAAGTAATACCTCTGAATTTTTGTATATGAAAATTCTTACAGCGTTTTAAATAAAACAAACTTTATTAACATTCTACATCTTTATTCTTCATGTCTACATATTTATCACCCTGGCAACGAACACATTTCTCTCAAAGAGAGACCAGTTTGTTGATACCGTCACTGTAGAATGTTTCACTTCGTTGACGGATTCACAGCATCACCTCTGCTTTCACTACTTCTTCACTGTCACTTCGAATGCACTCTTTCAAGTTTTGGGACGGATGAAAATCAGATGGTTTCAAGTCGGGACTAGGTCGGGATTCTACGGAGGATGATCGATGAGAGTGAACCCAAGGCATTTGACTGATGCAGATGTTGGAGCGCTTGTGTGTGGCCTGACATTGTAATGCTGAAGGAGAGGGTACTCCGTGTATTTACAAACAATCCAACAGCGCACATTACTGATGTCGATACAATCATCAACGTACACAGCTTCCGTTTTTCTATGCATTTCAGTTGGAGGCACATTTTCTGGGGTTAGTACACTGTTTCTCACTCAAATACATAATTCTGTTACAAATTGCAATGTTACACGCTACAATTCGGATCTCTCTAGCGGTAGAATGTTTCAACTTGCGTTAGCGAAGAGGTAGAGTCAACTGTAATATGCGTGACATGTAATACCTCAGCTTGGGTTAAGAACAGAACAGAAACTGCGGAGGTATTACTTTTCGGCAAGCTCTCTTACATTCGATCGTACATTGCTAGCTATTCTCGCCGGTATTTGGCGCAATGATGCGTTACCATTTGTTTGCTGCCGAACTGTGAGATGAGAGACGATCTTTTATGAATGTAAAGTAAATCTGTTTATCTATAGAAACTTTAACATAACCATGTAACAGTAAAAACGTGACTTTTCCAACGAGTGGAAGATATCGAGAAAATTACGTCTTCCCCTGTTTTTACATTGAATGCTCCCGTAGCGCGTGTAAATTATCAACTATAACGTAATGGAAGTGTCTAGTTCTTCATACGAATTTCTTGAGTACACCTTACAATTCTATCATGGAAATTTGCAATCCCAAATTTTGTTTTGCTTTTTCTTTTCTTGGCTTTTATGAAAATATTAATAAATCTATATATTCAGTATTATTTCGGTTTATTTTCAGTGTAAGTGGACGCTCTAAGTACAATTCTTTCTTGGAGAGTTATTTGCGATCCTAAATTTTCATTTCATACGTTTTATGAAAGTATTAAATAATACCGTACTTTGGACATTATTTCATTTATTTTGCAGCGTAAGTAACGTAAAAACAGATTACCCTTCTTTACGCTTCCTGCTGCGCCAACCGCTTCCTAGAAGCCACGCTAATGTAAATCTCTCATGCCTCGCCCGACCCGCACCAAAGTGTTGTTTTCTCTTTTCTTCTTCTTCTAAATACTTGGCCATCTGAAGCTTCCACTTCTTTCATTTCAATTTCAGACCAGACTCTACACATACCATAAGTTTTGACTAAACGTGATGAGCTCCCGCACCGTCTGAAGGAATTATTTTTGTTTTAGAATGTTAAAATTCATTGTCCGAATACCAGAGCTTAAATTTGGCAAATTAAACCGCTCGGCCAATATCACGTGCACCAACTGAGCTACCAGAGAACGACTCATGACCCGACCTCACAGCTACACTTCCCTCAGTACCTCAGCTCCTACCTTCCACACTTCACAGAAGTTCTCCTGGCAGATTAAAACAGGAACAGGTCTAGAACCAGGTAAGAAGTTTGGGCTCGGGGCACACTTTTAATCTGCCTGGAAGTCTCAGACGTTTCAGTGTTAGTAACATCAAAAATTCGGCCCAGCTCGAGGATGTCGAGATTTCAAATAACAGCAAGTGTATTCAAGGAAAACGTATTATGCAAACGCCAAACATTCACCTTATTCAACTTGAACAGACGCTACAGCAAGTATACAATACAGAATAAAAATGTTTCGTTGTCTTTTCTTTTACTGTACCCGACTGTTGTTACTTTTAATGGCCCTAAGGTGATCAGTATACCTAGTCTTAAAATTCCTGTACGTTGGCTAAGGAAACAGATTAGCACAACCTACAAATTAACTGATGGATGTCTGCTACGTGGAGCGGAATTGTAACGTTTCTTTTGGAAATGCCCAAGTCAAATATTTGTCGTGCTATGCGGCCTGTGCCAAAGTGTCCGTACGGTGCTTCAAATACTTTATTGTGCTGAAGATCTATCCAAGATAATGCTTAGTGAAGTACGACGCTGTCGATTCGGATAAGGCGATGATAGGATTTAAATTAAACACTGTTTTCTCTTGAACTACTACTGTTTTAGTGCGAGATATATCTCTGTCCGTCACTCCGCGGCCATCTTGTTCCAGGCCAATGGCGGTATGGCACACAAACCTGTCACGGAGACAAGTGCAAAAAATAGGTTGAGATTACCCGGTAAGACTTAACTCGTAGGTAGTGTAGTCATATTGAAAATTTCATGTGTTTATTAGCCGTCAAATATAAACATTTTGTGTTTCGTCCGAATGTTGGGTGGTAATTCGATAGAGGGCACGTTGAACATCTGTGAACTTTTTTCACTGATACAATAGTCAAAATTAACCACAAGATCATACGTGCATGCAAGTGGTCCTAGCATTTGACACAGTACAACTTTCCAGACTGGTAACGAAGGTCTGACTCCATCGAATAGGTTTTCAGATATATGAGACACTCGAAGACATGTTAAGTAATATGACACAGCAACTTTTCTTAGTCGCTGAGTGTTCTTGGGAGACAAGTGTATCGTCAGGAGTCTATTATGGAAGTTTGATAGTACTGCTCGTGTTCTCTCTCTCTATATATATGTAAAGGATCTGAAGGATGGGGTGAGAAGCAGCCTGCACCTGTTTGCCGATGACGCTGCAATTGACGGAAAGTCTCGTCTTCGGATGATTGTATGATTACACAAGACAGCTTTGATAGAATTTATATGGTGTTATCAATGGTAAATTGCTCTAAATCTGGAAAAATGGACGTTCATGCAGGAAATAGGAAAAACAGTCCTGTAATGTTTGAATGCAGTATTATGGATATGCCTCCTGAAGGGTCCACGTCGATTAAATATAGAGGCCAAATGTTTCGAAGTGACATGAAATGGAACGTGCTCATAAGATTGTTACTTCGAAAAAGATTAGACCACTTCAGTGTATTGGAAGAAGTTTAGGGAAGCAAAGCTCATCCATAAAGCGTTCTTTAGTATTTTATGACACACCAGGTCACCTTGAGGGAAGGCATCGAAGTAGTTCAGGAGTTGTGCTAATAGATTTGTTACCGGTGACTCGATCAGTACGCGAGTGTTATGGAAATTCTTCGTAAGTTGAAATGGGAATTCCTGCAGGTAAAGCGACAGTCATTTCGCGAAACATTATTTAAAAGACTAGAGAACCGGCATTTGCGACGAACTGCAGAATGATTCTACGCCCACAAACATACGTCTCGTGCAAGGACTGTGAAGACAAGAGAAATCAAGGCTCGTACGGAAGTGCGTGGACAGTCGTTTATTCCCCGCTCCATTCCGTTTGGCACAATAAAGCTTATGATTAGGAGTGGCACGAGATACCCACCGCCAAGCACCATTTGGTCGACTGCTGAATATTTTACATAGAGATACTGATGTAAAAGCCTAAACGCTTTCATGGTCGTTCCATAGAAGGTCGACTTTTGCAATCACTGCTGGAATCTTGTTCGAGATATTCTGATGTTCGCTGTTAGTTGTACACAAGTTAGCGCAGAGGTCTCGTGAACACTACTCTGTCTCTACGTAATATGTAAGAAGCAGTCAGTTTGAAGCAGTCCTCTTCCTCTTCATCAAACCGTGAATACTAGAAGATCCTGAAGAAAGCGGAAGGGTCGAAACGTCGATAGTGTAGAAGAAATTTAACAAGACGGTGACTAACAGCCTGGAAGATTTTTTCTTTAAATTATTCCTAGTAAAATTGGACGGTTGTTTTGGTGAGACAAACGTAAGATTAATTTTCATTATGTTTATATCTCCAATCATTCAGATCATTTTCTTTTTGAGTCATCAGTCTTGTGACTGGTGTGATGCGGCCCACTACGACCTCCCCTTCCGTGCCAACCTCTTCACCTCGGAGCAGCACTTGCAACCTACGTCCTCAGTTGTTTGCTGGATGTATTACAATCTCTTCCTCTACAGCTTTTACCCTCTATAGCTGTCCGAAGAACCATGGAAGTTATTCACTGGTGTCTTAACATGCGTATTATCATTCTGTCGCTTC
Source organism: Schistocerca americana (assembly GCF_021461395.2). Lineage (NCBI taxonomy): Eukaryota > Metazoa > Arthropoda > Insecta > Orthoptera > Acrididae > Schistocerca > Schistocerca americana. The sequence continues at coordinate 431,211,645 of NC_060121.1, read as the reverse complement.
AGCTGGTAAGTATTTCCCATACATTCCCCTCCTCACCGATTCTGCGCAGAACATCCGCATTCCTTGCTTCATCAGTCCATCTACTTTTTAGCATTCTTGTGTATCAACACATCTCAGATACTTCTGTTCTCTTCAGTTCGGTTTTCCCACAGTCTATGTCGCACTGCCCCACGACGCTGCGCTCCAAATGTACATTCACAGAAATTTATTTCTCAAATTTAAGTCTACGTTTGATGCTAGCAGACTTCACTTGGCCAAAAATGCCCTTTTTGCCAGAGCTAGTATGCTTTTTGTGTCTTCCTTGTTCCGTCCATCTTACGTTATTTTCTGCCTAGGTAGCAGAACACCTTAACAGCCTCTGCTTCTTGACCACCAACCCTGATGTTAAGTTTCTCGCTGTTCTATTTCTTTTACTTCTCATTAGTTTCGCCTTCCATTGACTTACTCTCAATCCATATTCTGTAGTGATAATACTGTTCATTTTATTCAGCAGGCCCTGTAATTCTTCTTCACTTCCACCGAGGATAGCAATGTCATCAGAGTACCTTAACATTGATATCGTTTCACCTTGAATTTTAATCCTGCTCTTGAATCTTCCTCTATTTACCTCACTTCAGCGTATTGATCCAATAGCAGAAGCGAAAGGCAACAAGTTGGTCTTACTCGCTTTTTAATCTGAGCACTTCGTTCTTTTTGCCCCCCACTCTTATTATTCCTCCTTGGTTCTTGTACATGTTTTCAGTCTTTCCTTATAGCTTACTCCTATTTTTTTCACGATTTTGAACATCTTGCTCTATTTTATATAGTCGAACGCTTTTGCAGGTTGAGAAATACTATTTCATGTGTCTTTATTTTTCTTTAGTCTTGCTTCTGTTATCAACAGCAGTGTAGCAACAACCACTCCGGTGCCTTTACCTTTGCTGAAGTCAAACTGCCCGTCATCTACACATCCCCAGATTTCTTTCCCATTCTTCTCTATATTACTCTTGTCAGCAGCTTGGTTGCGTGAGCTTTTAAGCTGACGGTGTGATAATTCTCGCACTTGTCGGCTCTTGCTTTCTCCGGAAATGTGTGAATGACGTTTATCCGAAAGTCTGACGGTATATCGCCAGTTTCACACATTCTACTCTGCAACGTCAATAATCTCTTCCACCAAAGAGTTAAAAATGTTTTCCAGAGTTCTCCTAAATTCTGATTCTGTTACTGGATCCCCTATCTCTTCCCTATCGACTCCTATTTCGTATTCTATCACATCATCAGATAAGTTCTCTATGCACGGTCCTGAACGGTCGGACGCACATCAAGCTGGTAATGGTTGGCCCAGTACAAGAGGCCCTCAATGTACTCTTTCTACCTATTGCCTCTGTCCTCTGCGTTTAAAAGTGTATTTCCCATTGCTCTCTTAATGTTATTGCCCTTGCTTTAAATTTTTCTAGAGGCTGTTTTGACTTTTCCTTCTGCTAAGTCAGTCCTTCTGACAATCATTTCTTTTTCGATTTCTTTGCGTTCTTCATGTAGCCATTTCACCTTAGCTTCCTTGCATTTTCTACTTATTTTATTCGTAAGTGACTCGTATTTGTGTATCCCTGAGTATCCCTGAGCATTTTTGTATTTCCTTCTTTCATCGATCAACTGACATGTAGTTTTATAAAATTGTATGAATTATCTTGACATACTCGATCACTGCTTGCATCTTTCGCAGAGACAAAGCGGTGCTCACGAGACCGCTGCGTGAGACTAGCACGTCTCTGGGTGGCCCCACGTGTCTGGCGTGCAGATAGGCGGGATTTAGGCCGGCATGCGTGGGCGGCGGAGTGACTGATGGCGCGCGGTATTAGACGCGACTACCAGCGGAGCCAGCCGCGCTAACGGCCGGGCTCTGGTCTGCTCGCTGATAAAGGCTGGGAGGCGGTGGGGGCGGCGGAGGAGGCGGCAGGGGTGGCGGGGAGGCGGTGGCTGCTTGGAACGCTTCCCCTAGCGAGCGTCAAGTCAAGCCCAGGCCTGTCTGGACAACTTTGCATGGAAGGGGGGGGGGGGGGGGTCTCCTATTCAATACAACACTGCACGTATTATATATATGTTCAGATGCAAAAAATATGACAGTTAGTTGTGTGGTGCTATTGTAATCCCTTCGACGACATTGTAGTGTAGTATCCTGCGGGCATTCAACCACATGTCAAGAAGCTGATATCCCAACAAGACTACATTCACAACAGGTGGATAGAAGGCAACTGATGTCGGCTACCACTGAATAAAGGGTTGGCGCACGCGATTACCGGAATGTGGATTCAAAGTATTGCATGGACCAAGAAAGTTTGGCGCCCAACATAAAAGGTAGCTGAGAGGGTACCCTTACCACAGGAAAGTACTAACAGTATTTAGGCTGTGTGTTTGCGTACTTGCAACCGTATTCATTGCAAGGCGATAGTAAGCTAAAGCTCTCATTATGTTGACAACACCTTAAGTCACAAGTAACAGTCACTTATTAAAATAATATGTACACAATTACTCACCCTTAGTTTTACGAGCAGGTGTGACATTGAAGTTAAAATTCTGACTGCAAGTCTTACCTAATCATGTTGGTCAACTAACCTAATACTTACAGAGGGTGGAGTGCTGTTAGTTTGTTGTTAAGTCTCGAATAATGATAAACAGTCATACCCTCAGCACCCACTGTGTGACAACCATTCTTTGATAGCTGCTGGACTATAATTGCAGCAGTTGTGAACTGCTGTTTGGCAACTGCTGGAATGTGACAACAGCTGTGACAACCAGAACTCCATGAAGCTGTTCATCCAACTAATCCATGGACAGTGGAAGGATGTCAACCCTAAAATTATTTTGGTGTGTGCAGGAATTTGTTCCTGGTGTCAGCTACATCAGTGGAAGCAGACACAACTATTAGTGGATCAGACATAATATTTGTCAGTCTTGTGATGGATGCAAAGCGTTCCGCCACAAAAAGATATGTAAAATGCAAAATTTTCTTGAAGTTTTCTACAGCCAGCATTAAGTCAAGTCAAACCTGGCCACTACACCGTGTACCAGCCGGAATGACAAAGAGGCGGAGAGCTGATACTGCAGATAATATGGTACACCCCAGAAGCTACTGCTTACCTCTTTCAAGAGAGAAGTCTGAATCGTTAATTCATCAATCTGACCTCATTGGGGAGGCTTCATAAACTCATCTGACAGCACAACATGATGCCGCAGTAACAAGTAAATGTTCCACAAGAACAATTATCAGCCCACTGACGTGGCGGAAAAGCACCAAGCTGAATCACTGAAAGCCACAGCTGTGACAAAGAGGCGTGAAGAAGAATGCTGACGAGCCCAGAAAACAAGGACATAGGTTGACATCCTGCGCATGACATAACTTCATTGCCTGAGATGGACAGCCATAAATACTCAGGCTTCCAAGCCCATATGCTAATCTACTGCAAACGATGCAGACCTTATGATGTGCTTACTGTCACACACCAGATGACTTCTACCATCGAGACTGTTGTCTGCCTGGCCTGCTGAACCTGGGCGCTGTGAGCTGTCAACATCCCATTCGCTGATGTGAGGTCTTGGGGACTCCTTCCTCTGGCTTGCTGAGAGCCAAGATGATGGTGCTTGGAGATTTGTTAAAAACTGCTACCCACAACTTGCAGCTGTGAGGAGACACTAGCATCCACAGCCTACCACTGGTGGAGAGGCCATGCCGTAGCTCTTCACTACCACCTACATTTTGTGCATAGCTGCAGGAGCAAAGTCGCGGGCACGGTCCTTCAATGTCGACGAGTGCCCTGCTTGGCATGCAATGTTACGCGAGCAGCCACAAAGTTGACAAAGGCTCTGATAATCGGCTAACGTCGGCGAGTCAGTGCTGTGCACACTGCCCGCGTCATGGATATGGAGAAGGTGATTCAGCTGTATCACTTAAATCGAATAAATGTATGTCTTGCCAATTCTACACTATGTGAACAAAAGTATCCAGACATCTGGCTGAAAATGAATTACAAGTTCGTGGCGCCCTCCATCGGTAATGATGGAATTCAGTATTCTGCTGGCCTTGATAATAGCTTCCACTGTCGCAGGCATACGTTCAGTAATGTGCGTGAAGGTTTCTTGGGGAATGGCAGCCCATTCTTCACGGAGTTCTGCACTGAAGAGAGGTATCGATGTCGATCGGTGAGGTCTGGCTCGAAGTCGGCTTCTCAAAATATCCCAGAGGTGTTCTATACGATTCGGATGAGGACTCTGTGCAGGCCAGTCCATTACAAGGATCTTATTGTCGTGTAACCACTCACAACAGGCTGCGCATTATGAACAGGTGCTCGATCGTGTTGAAAGATGCAACAGTCATCCCCGAAATGCTCTTCAACAGTGAGAAGCAAGAAGTTGCTTAAAACATGAATGTATTCCTGTGCTGTGATAGTACCACGCAAAACAACAAGGGACGCAAGCCCCCTCCATGAAAAGCACGACCACACCGTAACACCACCGCCTCCGACTTTTACTGTTGGTACTACACACGCTGGCAGATTACGTTCATCGGGAATTCGCCATACCCACACCCTCCCATCGGATCGCCACATTGTGAACCGTGATTTGTCACTCCACACGATGTTTTTTTTCTTCTGTTAAATCGTCCAATGTTTACGCTCCTTACACCAAGCGATGCGTCGTTTGGCATTTTCCGGCATGATGTGTGGCTTATGAGCAGCCGCTCGACCATTAAATCCAAGTTTTCTCACCTCCCGCCTAACTGTCATAGTACGTGCAGTAGATCCTGATGCAGTCTGGAATACCTGTGTGATGGTCTGGATAGACGTCTGCCTATTACATATTACGACCCTCTTCAAGTGTCGGCGGTCTCTGTCAGTCAACAGACGGGGTCGGCCTGTAGACTTTTGTGCTGCACGTGTCCATTCACGCTACCACTTCACTATTACATCGGAAACAGTGGACCTAGGGATGTTTAAGAGTGTGGAAATCTCGCTGATGACATAAGTGACACTCAATCACCTGACCGCGTTCGAAGTCCGTAAGTTCCGCGGAGCGCCCCATTCTCCTCTCTCATGATGTCTAATGACTACTGATGCCTCTTATATGGAGTACCTGGCAGTAGGTGGCAGCGCAATGAACCTAATATGACAAACGTATGGTTTTGGGGGTGTCCGGATACTTTTGGTCACATAGTATATTTCACTGGCGCACAGAGAGCCAACTGGCCTTCAGCAGCATACTGCATACCTCACCATCCTACATCCGTATCGTTCCCGTACCCAACTTCCAGATGTCTGTCACATCGGTGCCAAACGTTATATATTGACAGAGTATCAAGCAGAACACCCATACAGTTTGTGCTATGCTCTGTCGTTGAGGAGAACTTGTGTAAAAGGTAAGTAATAAGTAACGCCTGACCTATGGAACACAGGAAAAGCATACCTGTGAGCAACAGCGTTAGTTTGCGTACCAAGTGTTCTGGGTTCGAGCCTTGGTCATGCCAGTTTTTGTACTATAAAATGTGTGAAACTGTTGTGTGGACAACGTATTCCTGACGTGTAAATGGACTGTTCGGAGTTTGTAACAACGTTGTGTTGGCAGTCCACTTTTACTTCGTATATGTGAAAGTATCAAACACATTGAGTACATTTGTAGTTTTGCAGAATAAACATTAATAATCGGAACAAAAGAATATCATTGCAGCCCACATGCGGAACTATTGATAGTAATAATATCAACAACAATAATAATGTGCATAGTAAAGATAATAATAAGCAAAATAATAAGAATAATAGTGACTACATGACTTTCAGAAATCGATACAATCACCAGAAAACATGCACGGTGTCATTCATTTAAGAATTAAGGTTTCACAATAGTGATTGTGTTCAAAGAAGTGTGCGAAGCAAATCACTTCCGTGTACCAAGCACATTTGATGAATCCCATATTTGCGCATCCAGTTCCACGGATTCATGTCTCCTAACAGCACTATTAGCTGTAGTAGTAACAGTCGTGTGCGGACTGGACAGCAATTTCAGACCCACTCGGTTGTGTGTGCACAAACACGAGACTAGCCACAACACGCTCAATTGATATACGGCGTTGCTGCTATTTAGCAGTCACTATTATTATTATTACTACTACTTTTAACACTGCCGCACGTCTGATGTAATTCTTTCTATATATTTCTGTTCCTAATTGTTGTTTACCGTGTAGGTTTCCCACTTTCAAATAAACGAGGCGAAAGCAGATTGCCAATAGAACATTGCTGTAACCTCCGAACAGTCCTTTTTCATGCCAGGACCATTTTTTCCAATATAACAGTTTCATAAGTGCTACCATTCAAAAAAGCGTAACCAGGGCATTTTTTAGTGTTTTTTTTAGGAAAACTGCGACCGCTTTTGGTACAATGAAAGAAACACCGACTGGACCTCTCAGTTGTCACAACGAATTCAGTACACGGCGGTAGCAGGAAATTTGGGAATTATGGCAGTGTCTCTAACCTATACTGAATTCGCTGTGACAACTGACTGGTAGAAGTTTCGCGATTAGATTCTGAGAGCACCTAAATTTGACAAATTCCAGATCAGCATTAAGCAACCTTTTATCAGAACATAATCATACTATGAATAACTTGCCAAATCAGTTAAAAATTTTACATCACCAGGTCATAGACTATATTTTAAATATATTGGAAGAGACTGTATTGGAAGAGACTGAGATTCTGCAAAATAGGAATTGTCATACGGAATGTATACTAAATAGCCAAAGTGAGTTGAAGCGTTATAATACACTCTCCAATTCTGATCATGTCCAATGTAGCTCGTACATCTTTTTTATACTTCAATAGCTGTTTTAATGCATGTTTAGCCCAATGTCTCTATTGTAAGGACCTATCCCAAAATTCTTATTCAGATTATTTACAATTTCACATACCGTCTGTCTCTTCCGGGTTAGCAGATCCTGCAGATCACTTGTTACTCAAGCTCGACTTCAGTATTCTGCTGGCAGCCACCCGTTACGGTTCTTACGGACTAACCGCAGATCCGTTTGGGTAAGACTTGTTTTATGATGAAATGAAATAAATTCTGACATCGGCCGCAACTGGGAACTGAAATGAATTCAGTACCGACAATTAGCAATTTGTGCCACATCGTGGATCGAACTAAGATATCGCGCTTTACGCGGGAGGGCGCTTTTTTCTGATCTCATTTTGTTCGTTGCCTATGTCAGTTTTTTTATTACACAGGGTAGCTAACCCTCTGATCGAACATGCTGAGCTATCGTGCCGGCAACGCTCTCAGATCGGCCCAAATTCCCGTATTGTCGCACACTACTTAGTTAGCGCCCCCTGACCTCCACACTCATTGCTGACCGCATCGTGCTGGATTCCTGCAAGAATTCAGAACAGTGATCTTATGGCCGTCAAGCAGTATATATTTGTTTGTATATGGTTTCTGTTCTTTGGATTTGTCCGACAGAACAGACACCGTGCACATATAAAGACCTGTTCTATTTACTTTGCATCTGTTTATTGTCCTTTTATTCACTCTAATTAGTTCTATGGCCATTTTTGTGGTGCTTTTCACTACGTCCTGTCTTTTGATCGCAAATAGTATTTAATATCGGAGTTCATCTTTTTTAAAAATGTCCCTTTTCCTTGTTCTTTCGGGGCTGACCTTGTTTTATGCTCGTCTTCTTCATTCCGCTTGTTTTAAAATTGAGTCTCTCGTCGCTATTTCGACGAATTTATTATGTCCTTACGGGGAATTTGGGGCTTCCAATGCACCCAACCTTTTCCTGTAAGTAATATGAAAATAAATAAGTTGACTACTACGTTTGAATTTGCTTTTGTCAGTCACCTATTTTGCAAATCACATTATACTGTCTACTCCTCAGATTCTTGGCGTTTCTAATTTTGTTATATTTTTAGATCCCCCGTGTGCTGTTCTTCTTCATGTGGAAATATAACTTTGTCAAACCAGTAGTACTATGAAAACGCAACAGTTGCTAGTGGCGTACTTCTCAAAAAAGGATACCTTGAGCTGGGGATGTCCATATTATAAAGTTTACTGTTTTCAATAATAACCTTCTTTAGGCAGTGTTTTTGAACATCGAGCAGTATCAGAGACTCTACTGATAATTTTAGCTACAGTATAATTAGAAAATTTTGCCACTGAAATTTCGCCTGAAGATTGTTCCGAAAAGATAATTAGAAACCTGGTTTAGAAATACCGTACACACCTCATCTGCCAGCTGGTTGCTTAACGGTGCATACCCGAAGAGGAAGTATTGACAGCGCTGCTTCAATGGAAGGCTGCAGCTGCGCACGGCTCAGGTGTCTGGTGGGTTGCCGATAGCATGCGTGGCAGGCGTCGCGTCATTAATTAATGAAAAGGCTAGGCGAAAACCAGCAGTACAAAAGTAGAACGGGTTCCATGCCCGTAATCAACTACACAACATTCTCTGCTCTATATTTTGCATGTCCTAGCTTTATTTATTTATTTATTTTTGCACCGGTTCTTTTAACCCCTACTGCTGCTTTCAGAGGAATAGTGCCGCAGTAGATGATCCACTACCGTGTCTCTTCTTTTGTTGATGGTATTCCGTGGATTCTTTGCCTAATCTAGTCTTTGTAGTACATTTTTATGTATTATCTGCCCACTTAATTGTTTAAAACTCTTAGATACCACCACAGTTTATATGCTTTTAGCGTTTTCTTTTCCAGATTTTCTGTGGCCCTTTCATAAGAAGTTGCACTCAAGAACTAAAGTTTCAGCACAACCGTTTCATATTCTTAGGAATATCTAGAATCAGTTCATTTTAATGGGAAAGGAATCTTCCTTTACTAGAGTCAATCTATGTTTGATATCATTCTTAGTTCGGCTTTCCTGCGTCATTTTATTACAAAGACAAGAGAATTCTTTCACATTGTAACAATTCTCTCTCTGTTGCAGTATTTCGAATGTTCGTATACCGATCGCAATTTAAATTAAAGGCATCAAAACCTGTTCAGCTGGGAGTAGTCGCAATGAATTACATACTCATGAATAACGGAATATTATGAGCTGTTGACCCTATACCTGGTACCAATCTCATCTTTTGATATACGAGTAGTTTGGGTTGGGTTGTTTGGGGGAGGAGACCAAACAGCGAGGTCATCGGTCTCATCGGAGAAGGAAGTCGACCATGCCCTTTCAAAGGAACCATCCTGGCATTTGCCTGGAGCGATTTAGGGAAATCATGGAAAACCTAAATCAGGATGGCCGGACGCGGGATTGAACCATCGTCCTCCCGAATGCGAGCGAGTAGTTTGGAGCAGTGTTTATTAGTCTATATTACAGAAGGCAAAATTCTTGGACACATAATATACTGACCGGGAAAAAAATTCACAACGTCAAGAAGGAATTGTGCGACATTAACGAAAGCTGGTACGCTTGTTTCTATATCTGAAAGATGACATCTGTTCAGATTTCGCGCCAGTCACATACGAGTGGCTCTAGTAGCATCACAATGAGGATGCAAGTCAGGTCACGCTGTAACATTCGTGAGCCTTAGTTACCTTTTAGACTGGACGAAAAGGGTTGATGTTAGTGAGGAATACCATTATGGTGATAAAGGCGCCATTACCTACAACTCAGTGAGTTTCAACGAGGTCGTTTAGTAGAGCTGCGAGAAGATTCATGTTCCTTCTGAGACACTTTAGAAAGACGCAAGAATGTATCAACTGTACATAATTGCTTGAAGAAGTGGTCACGGGATGGCACAGTAGCAAGAAGACCGGACTCTGGACGTTCATATGGCCCTACCGAGGGGAAATACCACCGTGTTCGGCGTATGGCTCTGGCGCATCGTACTGCATCTGCAGCAGTAATTTGCACATCTGTTGGTACCACAGTGACACAGCAAACTGTTGCAAATCGGTTACTTTAAGGACAGCTCCAAGACTGGCACCCTGTAGTGAACATTCCACTGACCCAAAACCACCGGTATTTGCGTGAGCTCCTAGGAGGGCAGGGTGTGTTTCCTGATGAAAGCTGGTTCTGCCTCAATGCCAGTGACTGCTGCGTGTTGGTTAACAGGAGACCACTTGAGTCCTGCAAACAACCTGCATGCATGCTAGACACACTGGACTTGCACCTGGAGTTATGCTCTGGGGTGCGATTTCGCATAACAACACGTGTCGTCTCGTGATTATCCCACGCACCCTACTGCAAATTTGTACGCCAATCTGTTGGTTCGACATGTTGTGGCGCCATTCATCAACAGCATCCCAGGGAGCGTTTTCCAACAGGATAACGCTCGCCCACGTTCAACCTTTGAACCCAGCATTCTCTACATAGTGTCGACATGTTGTCTTGGCCTGCTTGATCACGAGACATGTCTTCAGTTGAGCACTTATGGGACAATAGCGGAACGACAGCTCCAGCGTGAGCCACAAATAGCATTAACGGTCTCAGTATTGACCGAACAAGTGCATGGAACTCAATCCCACAAACTGACATCCGGCCCCAGTACAACACAATGCGTGCGCGTTTGCATTCATGCATTCAGCATTCTGGAGTTTAGACCGATTGTTAATATTCCAGGATTTTACATTTGCAATGCCTTATCTCGGGCTTACATTAACCTGTGGTCTTGCAACTTTAATCACTTACATAAGTTACCTTGAACAATGTGTTCACGAATTTTCATTACTGTACATTAATTATTTTTTGGTGCTGCGATTTTTTTCCATCGGCGTATTTTATTAAAACTGATAACCTGCTTCGGCTTTTGCAGTATAAAATCTAGCAGTGTCACATAGGCATGTAGTCAGCTGACTACGCGCCTACATGGTGCTGCTAAATTTCAATCAAATAATATGTGGCCGAGACTTTGAGTTTGATAATATTCTCCTACACCAAGGTTACAGGTCTCATCAGGAGGTAAAAACCGGTTCATTTCGCGAATTCTTCGTAGTTATTGTTTAGGTAGTATAATGTGTTGTATTTTACTTAACATTTAGCCAGAAGCAATAGTGACTGAAGTCAGTGTTCATTACACAACAATTTCAATTAACAGTACTTCCACCTCAGTTACTGTGAATGTGTTCTTAATTGCATTTATAAAACTGTTTTTACATTGGGTGGAGACACTAAATATTTCCCATGAAAATTAATGAAGCTCATATGAAACACAGTTTAGAACAGTTACCATTTCCTATCATGTGTACAGGTCCGTCCCCGGTAGCTGAATGGTCAGCGTGACGGATTGTCAATCCTCTGGGCCCAGGTTCGATTCCCGGCTAGGTCGGGGAATTTTCTCCGCCAACGGACTGGGTGTTGTGCTGTCCTCATCATCATCCTATCACCCTCATCGACTGCAGGTCGCCGAAGTGACGTCAAATTGAAAGACCGGCATCCGGCGAACGGTCTTCCCGGCGGGGCTCTAGCCACACGATTAAATAAATAAACAAAATATGTGTACACGATTATCTAACGCTTGGCTTAATACAATCCTTCATACCTTCTCACTACATTCCCATACCCTGAATCTTTTATTTAATATGCATCTATCGTATTTACACTTCTTGTAGTTATCTTCTCTGCTTATGTTCACATTACGCCTTGTTCTATGTTTCCACAGGGCTTCAAAGTTATCCGTAATTCCCACCAGGAAAGCTGTGTTGTCTGCAACCCTAAGCAATTACGTCAGTTTGCTACTTACACCCTAATTTATTTGCTACCACCTGTGTGAAGAACATGTCCAATCGTAATAATTTTGTATAGTTCTCTGCAGACTTCTTAACTGCAAGAATAATAATTAAAGGTAACTAGAAACGAAACTGTTGAAAAATAAGCTACGCGACATTAACCATTCGTCCTTAAAATCAACTGCTTGCTGAGAAATATGAATACTCTCCTATAGCAGCAGTTGTATTTAGTCTGTAGCGCAAGTTGGCAGCTAATTTCACAAGAGCTACTCATATGTCCCAAATAAAACGTAAATATAAGTTTAGTACTACAGTCTACAATGTCAATTTTCACATGCCTCTAAAATCTTTAATGATCACTAATGCGGAATGAAATCCGAAAATACTGTAGACTAGACTCACGAGAACTTCGTAACGAGAAAATCCGTAAAGTTTCTGCACTATGCAACCACACACTGACATAAAAGCTAAATTACATTTCGCAAATAAACGTTCTTACACGGAGTTCCCTCCCATTCCACGTCCAGCCACGAAGTCCTCACACTCGTTGACATCACATGAGATGGCGTACACTCCCTAAACTGAAATAATGTCAGTTGATTTCTCTTCTGTTTGTAAGATGGGTACCGAGTCAGAAGACCTAGACACGATCGTCCCTGAAATAGATGATTCGTATTCTATTTAATGTGTATCTGTAGTCGTGTTCACTCATTCACTGCATAACAATGGAGAGCAGTACCTCAGAAACACGAAATGTTTCTAATAACCCGAAAAATATGCATCTTACAGTATTTAAACACAGTTTACAGAAGGCTATGCTCCTGTCGGAAAATTGCGAGGAACATTACTTTCGTCATTTAATTCCGACTACGTATCTGTATTTCACTGTTAATGTCTTACGATGGACGATAGTAATTATATTTCTTATACTACTGCCCTGATATCTTCCATAGAAAAGTAAAACTCGGTGGGCGAAGGAAGAGTAGTGTACGAACTGGAAAGCATTCAATAGGTTTTTTGTCACTCCTTTTTTCCCTCTAATTTTGGAATGGGTTGTAGCTCCTCTGCAGCAGACACGGCGGCCAATCAATTAAAGCCGGGGATTGAGGACGCGGAACTGGTGCCTGCGCCGAGTCGGTCTCTGTGGAATGAGTGATCGGCTGCTGACGTGACTCACGGACCCATCCAATTAACCCAGCCGGCGCCACTGTACCGAAACCGGTCGCCGTGTTCCGGATATCCTGTGAATGTAGAAATGCACCCACGAAATATATCGACTGCTGCTACGGCAGGGCAGGTTCTTCTGTCGGCTCTCGTTTAAAAGGTTTCTAACACATATCTTGCGAGCGTTGGCGGAATTCTCATACAATTTTTGCATGCTTCCGAACTTACAGAAAAATGTCTCGCAGAGTATTCATAGAATCACTGCTCCACTGATACATTCTCGAAATGATTGTGGAAAAAACGAACAGCTAAATCTGCCGAGGGATTCCTGATTTCTCTTATTTTGTTACTGGAAGCGGTAGCGAGCTGGTGTCGATTGGTAAGCTACTGTACCAGAACAAGTTTATTCAAATTTAAGCAAACCATGTCATTTAAAGAAGCAGAAATTTTCACTAGTGTAAAATATACCAGATAAGGACAGATCACACATCTAACATTCTGTAATATAGGTTTACCAAAGAATATTGGTGGCAGAACTTACGAAACAAAACCTCAACATAGCAATTTAATGGCTTTAATATTAAGTAAGTATTCCGAGATAATTTATCGCTACAATTTAACTTTCGAAAGAAATTTCAAGATGAATATTAAAACAGCAGCTGCCAAAGTGACTCACTATTAAAATTTAAGATAAGCAGCATTTGATAAATATTTCTCTGAGTTAAGTGTTGACTGCAAACTAGATTTCCTGTTACGACTTAAACAAAGCAACTATTGACAGATTTCTTTGAATGATTCAATCCAATGAGTTAAATAGTAACTGACAACAAGATTTAGTATTGTAACTACTCGTAAAAAGGGCAACTGGTGGTAGAATTAATAGGATAATCCATGCCTTGGACAAAGCAGCAACTGTTCTTCGCATTTACGGTCACAATTTACTGAAAGCAACTGGTGGCTGAATTTACTACAACAATCCAGAGAATTAAACAGCAACTGCCAACCAGATTAATAGCTACAACTTATGTAAAACAGCTGGTGGCATAATAAATAAAATGATCCAGTTAACTAAACAACAACTAACTATCAGGTTCGCTGTAATGAAGCAACTTGTGGCTTAATTTAATATAATGATCCAATGAATAAAAAGGAACCTGTCGGCCAGATTAACCGTAATAACTTACGGGAATCAACTGGTGGCAGAATTGAATTACATGATCCAATGACTTAAACAGCAGCTCCTCACCAAATTCATTGTCATAGCTTATGGAAACCAACTGATGGCAAAATTTAAAAAAAATGATCCAATGAATTAAACACCATCTGTCCCACAAATAAACAGTTAGTATTTGCAAAAAGAAACTGGTGATAGAATTTAATAAAATAATCCAATTAATTAAACATCAACTAACCATCGGGTTTGCTGTCAGAAAGCAACTGGTGGCAGAATTTAATAAAATCATCCACTGAATTAAACTGTAACTGTCCATCGGATTTACTTATAGAAATTATAGTATGCTAGCTTCGGTTGCGGAGTACATGAGCCCTCTTTCTGTAACACGCGAAACACAGATGAACAATCAAATTTACAAACTATACATACACAAAACAGACCACCTTGAAATTAGGGACCACTTGTCCACACAAGGTACAGTAATGCACAATACGTGAAGTTTAAATACCACATAACATAAGTGACTTAATTTGAATACGACTTTGCCATTTGCACTGAGCCCACCCTTACTACGACCCGACTTCACTTAGGGACTCCACTGACACTGTAAGGCTAATATGAAGCTATGGGTAGGAAATCGGTTACTATGGGTAGGAAATCGGTTAGTAACCGACCGGACATAGCTAATTAACTAACGCTACTATGCTTCTGACAGGTTTTTGGGTGAACAGAATGGTGACCGCAGAGACGCCCAGATCACATGACAACACAACAGTCATAAAACAGTTCGCCTCCGTAGCGTAGCGGTAGCGTCACCGCCTACCACGCAAGGGGGCCCGGGATCGATTCCCGGCAGGGGAGTGAGTGTTGTGCGTCCTTCATCATCATTTTCAACATCATTGACACGCAAGTCGCCGAAGTGGCCTCTACTAAAAAGACTTGCAATACGGCTGCCGAACCCCGAAGGGGATATCCCGGTCAATAAATGCCATACGATCATATCATTTCATTTCAGTCATAAAACAAAATGCTCATCGTCATTTGTGAGAACCAATAAGGGAACCAACAGCATCCCCAAAAAACCGAGGCTGCTAGTGAGTGGGTGCTTTAAGTACACAGCTGTCATTAAAGAGTCACAGGTTGTAATCCACAGGCTGCCCTTACGACCAATGATCGGAACCCGCCACCACAGCTGACACAACGTTCCTTGTTATATTCAAAATCAGGGCCAGTAAAGGTCTAACCCTAACGGCGGAACACGTTTTTCACCCGGCGACATTCACTGGCCAAACATCAACAACCGGCACATCGGAACAGCACATATTAGCATTTTAAGCGTAGCCGCTGCCAAGGCCTAGCGCCGTCACCAAAGACACTGCCCTTTCTCGCTGCTGATTGCCTGCTGGGAACTTAATGAGACCGCTGACCATCGCGGCTGCTCCTAAAACACGCGCCACATCCACAGAGTATAAATATTTATGGAGTGAGCATTCGCTTGTGCAGAACGAGAATTTTGTCCGCAACATCTCCTGCAGCTCAAGTCGCGCGATTTTGGGACGGCACGTTTCAGCCCGTAGAGCAATTAGCGTATTTAGAGTGTTATTACTTTGCTGCTACAGGCAGGTCACCTTCATAAGTACTGCGAAACTTTGTATACGAGATATGTAAAGAGAAATGAGATTGACCTTAACTTGTCACAGTATCATAGCCCATATTCTAATTTATTTACGTTTTTCTGTAGTGGGATAAGAAGTGACAGCCAACAATATTTTTTTTTTACTTTTTTATTTAACATATTCTTACTGTCAAACCTCTGTTCTAATTAAATACGTTGCACTGACGCTGTAGACAACGCTCTTGTGTAACGAAAAAACATTTGGAACTATGAAGGGGACATGCTCGTGTAAAATGACCAAAAATATTAAAAAAAATTTCCTCGTCTATAGAAAAGAGCGCTTGATGCTGATTTCAAAAGTATATAGTTTATGGGCATTATCATTTTCCGTTCGTTCTAAAATTGACGTTGAACGTAATGTCGCACAGGGGCCACATCCATCTGTCAGTTGAAGTGCGTCAGAATACGTGATGCATTATTCTGTTCTTCCGTTTTTTCCGTCGTTAGTTACGGATCGTTGACACAGGTGTATTGTAGAAGGCACTGACTACCGGAACCAAAGTACAGACATGCCCAGAAGGTTATGGTTCGAATGTAAAGAATTTCGGAGTTTCAGACACGTGTGGTTTTGTAGTTATAGTGTGTTTTTTTGTTTCTGTGTGTGTGTTCCCTATGCTACAAATGCCGAGAGCAAAGAAATTTAGCCCCAAACGAAAATTTCGTGGTATCCAGTTCCAAACACAACAGAATAATTTACACAAGATGCTACAAAAGGCGCCCGCGGAAACTGTGTCTACAGGCAGTGCTTCCAGACGTTAACTTTTGCTTTCTGAATGTAATAAGAACAAGCCTAGTAGGATTGTGAGCAGCAGTAACGACGGTAATGTTATTGTGAACCGAAATATGCCGTCAAGACTTTTGAACAGTGCTGTGAAATGTAAGTACTATAATTATGAAGATAATATTGACATTTCTGAGGACATTACAGCAAGGAATGGTCTTTCAGGTCGGTTAGTGATTGCCTGTAACTCGTGTAAGATGCACAGTGATACAATGATATCGCCAGTAACTGATAGTCGACGTTGCAGTGTAAATATTCAGCTTGCTTATGCAATGCGATGTATTGGAAGCAGAAGGAGAGCTGCCCAGACTTTTTATGCAGTGGTGGATTTACCGCCACCTCCACTGAGGTTTGACAGGTACAATAAATTAATACATAACGCTTTATGTGGTGTAAGTGAACATTCAGTGACAAGAACAGCAGAAGAAGCAGGAGCCTTGTCTGAGAATACAGACATTGAGGCAGTATTGATGGATCTTGGCAGAACAGAGGTCGTATTTCTCTGAATGGTCATATAACTGCCACATTTATTGAGACTGGTAAGCTACTAGATTATGAATGTCTAACAAAGCACTGCCAAGGTTGTTCAAGTAAATTTATTGGCACCCATGTTTGTGTAATGAACTTTGATGGCCCAAGTGGAAATATGGAAACAAAGGGCATTCTAAACATTTTTAGAATATCAGAAGTTAGTGATGGTGTGAGGTACGTAGGCTACCTTTGGGATGGAGACTGTAAAGGACACACTACTGTTGAATGAGATTTTCACTCTGCAGCGGAGTGTGCGCTGATATGAAACTTCCTGGCCGATTAAAACTGTGTGCCGGACCGAGACTCGAACCCGGGACCTTTGCGGGCAAGTGCTCTACCAACTGAGATACCCAAGCACGACTCACGCCCCGTCCTCACAGCTTTACTTCTGCCAGTACCTCGTCTCCTACCTTCCAAACTTTACAGAAGCTCTCCTACGAACGCCGTCCTTTGTTTCTCCTGGTATTCAGTGTCGTCCAATGAACTAAAAATATCGAGGAACTGTTCTTTCGAATGTGCTCCAACGAGTTAATGTTATACACCGGAGAGCCAAAGAAACTGCTACATATGCCTTATATCGTGCAGGGCCACGGCGAGCACGCAAAAGTGTCACAGCACGACCTGGCATGGACTCGACTAATGTCTGAAGTAGTGCTGGAGGGAACTGGCATCATAAATCTTGCAGGGCAGTCCATAAATCTGTATGAGTACGAGGGGGTGGAGATCTCCTCTGAACAGCACGTTGCAAGGCATCCCACATATACTCAATGATGTTCATGTCTGGGAGTTTGGTGGCCAGCGGAAGTGTTTAAACTCAGAAGAGGGTTCCTGGAGCCACTCTCCAGCAATTCTGGACGTGTGGCGTGTCTGATTGTCCTGCTGGAATTACTCAAGTCCGTCGAAATGCACAACGGACAGAATGAATGCAGGCGAACAGACAGCATGCTTACGTATGAATCATCTGTCAGAATCGTATCTAGACGTATCAGGGTTCCCTTATCGATCCAACTGCACACGCCCCACACCATTACAGTGCCTCCACCTGCTGACATGCAGGGTCCATGGATTCGTGAGCTTGTCTCCATATCAGTACAGGTCGATCCGCTCGATGCAATTTGACACGACAATCGTCCGACCAAGCTACATGTTTCCAATCATCAATAGTCCAATGTCGGTGTTGACGGGCCCAGTCGAGGCGTAAAGCTGTGTATCTTGCAATCATTAAGGGTACACTAGTGGGCCTTCGGCTCCGAAAGCCCATATCGATGATGTTTCGTTGAATGGCTGGCACTTTTTGATGGCCCAGCATTGAAATCTGCAGCAATTTGTGGAAGGGTTACACTTCCGTCACGTTGAACGATTCTCTTCAGTCGTCTTTGGTCCTGTTCTTGCTGGATCTTTTCCGGCAGCAACGATGTCGGAGACTTGATGTTTTACCGGATTCCTGATATTCACGGTACGCTTGTAAAATGGTCGTATTGGAAAGTCCGCACTTCGTCGCTACCTCGGAGATGTAGTGTCCCATCGCTCGTGCACCGACTACAAAACCACGTTGAAACTCACTTCAATCTTGCTGCCGCGCGGAATGGCAGCGTGGTTTGGGGCGCCATGCACGGATAGCGCGACCGCTCCCGCCAGTGGCTCGGGTCCTCCCGCGGGCATGGGTGTGTGTGTTGTTCTTAGAGTAAGTTAGTTTAAGTAGTGTGTAAGTCTAGGGACCGATGACCTCAGCAGTCCCCTTAGAAATTCGCACACATTTGAACATTTTTTTTTAAATCTTGGTAACCTTGGTAATCTAATAACTGCGCTGGACGGTTGTTGTCTTATACAGGCGCTGCCGATCGCAGTGCCGTATTCTGCCTGTTTACACATCTCTGTATTTGAATACGTATGCCTATACCAGTTCTCTTGACGTTTCAGTGTATGTCAGACGGAAAATGTGAGCGCATAGCGCTACACCGCTTCTCATCTGTCGTTTTGTCGTCCAACTAACCAACCAGAACGACAAAGTGTGAAGAGTATATTACAATAGATTGGCTTGACTGTGGCTCATACTATCTCCATTATATGCTCATCGTTGCACTTACTTTTGCAGTCAGGTTCGAGAGTGTTGCCAGAAAGCTGGTGGAGACATCCTTGTACTTTTCTCGCGAACTGTTGTGTCAAACCAGATTGAGCGTCTGCCGTGCAACAAATAAAGCATTACATTACACCACTACTTTCACACGCAGATACACATCTAAATTTTTCAGGTACGCCTTCGGGTGGGTACTGCGCGTTCGTCAGAACTTAGGCAGTGGTATGTTCACCCCGTGCATCGGGTATACCGCCTGAAAATTTGTTGGCATGACCTATGTTGCATGGACATTACGTTGTCGCATTGGAGATACCTCTTGTCTGACACACGTTTTTCTGCTTCCCTGGACGGTTAACTTTCCTCATCTACGTGTGCCTAGTTGCCAGTCATCTTCGTGTATACAGGCAATTCTAGGTTGTCAATCTACGTTTCACCATCTTGTCTCACGTTGTCCAGGCTGTTGGTGACCTCCGTCCCTGTCTTTTTGGTTTTGGTCCCCAATTCGCTCCTAACTTCAGCGATCTGCTAATCAATCTTTTGATTGCAAAGTTTTATCTCGAAATCCAGTCTTTCAAATCGGGTTGTATTTTCCTCCCTCATGACGGCCTACCAAGATATGTGGTTTTCTAATACCGCGAGAATTCGATCCAGTGGACCGTGCATATCCGCTGCAGACATGTCTTTTATTTCCTTGCTCACCCCAAACTTTGCTCAACTGGCCTGATACTTTCCGTATTTATTAATCTCCCAGACCTCAGTCGCACGGAAAAATGTTTCCACAAAAAATACTCCACAGAACGAACTGACATAGACAATACGACGCTGAAGGATACGAACTACATGTTCTAATACTATTTCACAAAATACGGGGGAGGCTTCGAACTGAAACTAAATACGCTAGCTACCACTATATCTGCTTCATACTGCACATTTCTAACGGATTCAGCATACACAAACATACCATCCATGCCCTTGACACCAGACACAAATAGATTAGAATAGGCCAGTAGAGGAAGGGGAAGTTAATTCTTCCTGAGTCGTGTCTGAAAATTTAAAAGTTCTCACACTAGGAAAAACGTGAGAACAAAATGAAATTGAAGCCCACGCTGGGAGCCCAGATGTTGTGAATTGAGAGTTATTTCATAATTCTCTCTGATATCGTGTAGATTGGTAATTACCAATGAGATCCCCCTCCCCCCTCACACTGGGCGCTAAAAATGTAGTTAATCGAGAATTCTCTGATCTCGTGCTTAAAATTACATGTAGATTCCTAATTACAATGCCCCAAACTGGAAGGAAATGATTAAAAGACATCAAAAATCAAGTAAACGCAAACAGACAAAATATTATGGGTTAATGGATTGATAAGCAAATGGAACGGATAGTTTACATGACTGAAATATGAAATGTTACCTTTTATTACTGCACTTTTTCTACGTAATACGAGGGCTATTCGGAAAGGAAGGAACGATAGGTCGCGAAATGGAAACGAAAGCTGTTTTATTTGCAACAGTTAGCTGCAACTTCCAGCTACTTATCTCCATAATCGCCGTTCCGACTTAGACGTTTGTCGTAGCTTTGTGCGAATTTTCCAATACCCTCGTTATCGAAGGCAGCCGCCAGTGCTTTCCGCCAATTCTCTACGCTGTCCTACAGTTCGTTGTCTGTGCCAAAATGTTGTCTTTATACCCATCGGCTCATATGAGCAGGGATGAAACTCAGAGGGAGACAATTACGGGCTGTTTTGTGAGTAATCAAACATTTCCAATTGCAAACGATGCAGGAGTATCTTCATTGTCCCTGCAGAATGCGGTTGAGAATTGTCTTGAAGAAGAAACCGCACGGCAGTTATGTAATGTTGGCTGCATATCTTCGGTGAAATTTCTCACCGGGTCCTCGTACTTGGCGGGAGACGCTATTGTTCTAGATATCTTTATGTGCTCCCTGTGTGCTCAGGACTAAGAAGAACGATGTAATCCAATCGACAGGCGTACTAGGGACACTGCCCAACGCACCTGTGTAAAACTTCATCGGATTTTCACTGTGGTTTCTATTTCGGGGACTATCGTTCCTTACTTTCCGAATAACCCTCGTATTACAAATCTCACGACTGATTTACCTAGGAAAGGACACGACTCAGTTGTTAAGAGAAGAGAAGAGGAATGAACCAACTGATCATTTTTCAAGGTAATTCTTTGTGAGGTGATGGAGGTAGACACTGGGTCGTTGCGGTTCGTCGCCTGGGAGCATCGGTGGCGAGTCGGCAGCATTTTATCAGCAACCCACTCAGGCCCAGGTACGGTCTCCGCATTGTTGCTGTGTGTTGCCGTAGCCGAAGCAGAGATATCACGTGTCGGGAGGCGGATGTAGGGGACGTGTAGAAGAGCCCCATATCCCCTTCCTTCCGTCCTGTCTCACCGTACGTCTCTCTCCATTCTCCTCTAATGTCGTCGACTCTTTGCATTTTTCCTATTCTCGGCGTAGTCATTGGGGGACTAAATCTCCAATGCCACCCAATCTCTGACCACCGTTCCCTGTCCACACATCCCAAACAACACATCCCAATGCAGGGTGGAAGTTTCCTGTCTTTCATGGGCTCGTGTGAGACTCGCAGATTGGCGTCTTCCTAAAGTTTTCACTGTCAAGGCTGTTCCCAGCGTTAGTCGCTTATCGTTCAGATACATTCCTGCATTCCTTAGTTGCTGTGAAAGCAGCCACACAGCGCTTCTTTGCGTATTTGCAGAATGGGTCTCTGGTGCTCGCTCTAGGGTTCCTGACTAACGCCTCATCCTCATCCGCTGGCGCTAGGAGTCGGCAAAAGTGAGCACCAGCGGAGGTGTTGAAGTATACTTTAGTAAGTCCATAGCTGGTTTTTGCCTTCACATTGCGAGAGTATACGTATAACTGAGGTGTTCCAGTTTTGTGCGAATTTATTGAATGTTTTACCTAGATAATTGGGTTTTAGATCGCTTTTCTAAATTAAATATTGTAGTGCCAAAGTGTGAGTGCATTGTTTCTGGCGTCAACTACGGACATACACTAACATACTTTGTGTGTTATACAGTAGTATGCTTGAGAGAGAGTCGCCGCTTGTCCATGGTCTAGCAGGCCTCACTAGTCTGGCACATTCGTTGAGTAGTATTGTTTGTATTCTACTTGTAGGGGTGTGTGTATGGTAGTTGCCCATTGTCATAAAAATTAAAAAACTGTTACGATAAATGTTTGGTGAAACCGATGAAGTAAAAGTATTGTTTCTTCCGTACAAGTCGACTTTTACGTGTTAATTTGCGACTAACGTAGATCCTTCCTTTACCTGGCAATACAGTATCTTATCAGTAAAGTTTGTGAGCTCTCTTCCTACGTAGCCCGCTCGTCAGGAGAAGGGCGACAATCATACCCGTCGAGACGATGATAGTGGAGGATCTTACAACATCCGTACCATATCCTAGTGGATTTGAAAGTTGTGTTGCGATGAAGTAAAGTCAAATAAGTAATATGACACACATGAATACCCAAAGTGATATCTTAAGTGAGAAATATTCAGAATACTTCATCGAGCTGACAAGAGAAAGTCAAGCGAATTTAGCAGGGTCAATCAGCTCCACATCAGCAAATCACTGTCATGACAACACAGTTGGTAGCGAGGTATTGACTATGCTAGTGGCAAGAAAAGTGCGTGTTTATAGCTGGAAACGTGCTTGATCAGGAGATCCAGTGCAGCGTGAAAAAATGTGCCAATGTGCCAAATTTACGCAGTTACATACAGTAATGCCGAATTCCGGGAAACCATTTGCGTGTTTCACCTGTACGTTCGACTTTGAATACAATTCGTAAGTCTTCTGGCAATTTTGTTACAGTACCTCATTGGAGCAGGCATAGTGGTCTGGTTTACAAGTAGCAAGCAGCAACACACATAAAAGTTACTGCAAAGGTCAGTGACACGGATTTGGGTTATTTTCACCATTTAGTGACCAAACAAGAAGTGAACATTATGAAAGCTATGAACAGGCCAGTTAGTATGTATTATATGTATAGATCTCAAAAACATATAAGGGGGCAGAATTGCACACTGCTCACACTCAATTGCAGTTAAGTTTCTGTATTAATGAACAAGTTTTCTGTTTCTTCTGTTCTTAAACCTCAAATGAAATGCCGGCTGTGTGCCACCGAATAATCATTTAACAGCGTTTCTTCTTGTTTCCACACCATCTACATACTTCTGCATTCTCTTTGTAGTCGTGTGGCACAACACGACATAGTCGATTTCGAGAAGCAAAGTGTTTGATATCTTACTATTTTGTGAGTTGTAGGGGAAGATTAACTTCCAGTTACTTCTTATTCTATCGAAATAAATTATCGTTACACACCATGAAAGAAATTGTTCATTGGTACTTTGGGGAAACTGTAATTGTGGCTGAAAATTATATATCTCAGTATTCCAAATGCCGTACGCTGCACGGCTGGAAAAATAATATCACCTGGCTTGTAATCCGTACCCTAAAATTACACTACTGGCCATTAAAATTGCTACACCACGAAGATGACGTGCTACGGACGCGAAATTTAACCGACAGGAAGGAGATGCTGTGATATGCAATTGATTAACTTTTCAGAGCATTCACACAAGGTTGGCGCCGGTGGCGACACCTACAACGTGCTGACATGAGGAAAATTTCAACCTATTTTTCATACACAAACAGCAGTTGAACGGCGTTGCCTGGTGAAACGTTGTTGTGATGCCTCGTGTAAGAAGGAGAAATTCGTACCATCAAGTTTCCGACTTTGATAAAGGTCAGATTGTAGCCTATCGCGATTGCTTTTTATCTTATCGCTACATTGCTGCTGGCGTTGGTCGCGATCCAATGACTGTAGAATATCGAATCGGTGGGTTCAGGAGGGTAATACGGAAAGCCGTGCTGGATCCCAACGGCCTCGTATCACTAACAGTCGAGATGACAAGCATCTTATCCGCACGGCTATAACGTATCGTACAGCCACGTCTCGACCCCTGAGTCAACAGAGAGGTATGTTAGCAACCATCTGTATATGAAGTCTTCACGGGTTGTAAGCCGAGTAGCATCGTCGTCTCGTAGCAACGTTTCGATGGAATGCGTCTCCATCATCTTCAGACGAAGTGTCGCGATATCTCTGCTGGACCGCTCTCCGCTTCCCGCGGCCGGCCAATCACGCGCCCGCGGAATCGCCTGATGCGCCTGGATCGGCCGGTGGTGGGTGGGACGTGTGCCCGGGGTTCGAGTCCCGGCGTCCGTCTCTGTCTGCTCCGTCCGCGGCCCTTGGTGGAACGGAAAGTTCTTCTCTGATTTTCCTGATTGCAGGCTCCCAGGCTGTGCTGAGATGGTAGCCACTGTCGCGGTTGATTAGGCTGTCGTGTAACCGTATTTCTATGGACTCTTTGATTATTGAGTCCCAAGATCCGTTTGTACTGAATATTTTCTTTGTGTCCTCGAAATCGAAGGTGTGCTTCTCGTCAATACTATGTTCCGCCACAGCAGATTTGTTGCTCTGACCCAAGCGTACACGCCTAATGTGTTCACTGCGGTGCTGTGAGATGCAACGCTGCGTCTGTCCTATATACTGCATCCCACATTCGCATCCGATCTTGTACACACCTGGTGCCGTCAGACTTAGTTGATCCTTGGTTGAACCGAGAAGGTCTTTGATTTTTCCTGCTGCGCGGAAAACGGTCTTCACTTTATGTTTCTTGAGAATTCTCGCGATCTTGGACGTCGGAGGGCCCGTGTATGGCAAGAACGCACAGCCAATTGCTTCGTCTTCATCCGGTCTCTCTACTCTCTTCTTGTGGTCGGTCTTCAGAGCTCTCCTTATTTGTGTCTCACTGTATCCATTTTTCTTGAAGGTGTCCTTTAAGTGTTGCAATTCTCCTGATGGATTTTCCTTATCGCACATGAACCTGGCCCTGTACACTAAGGCGTTGAGTTCAGCATTGCGTTGCGCAGGGTGGTGGCAGCTATTGGCGTTAAGATAGAGGTCCGTGTGTGTTTTCTTTCTATACACTGCATGTCCCAGCGTGCCGTCCATGTTTCTTGTGATCAGGATATCCAGAAAGGGTAAGCTTCTGTTCTCTTCTATCACCATGGTAAATTTGATATTTCCATGCATGCTGTTGAGGTGTTGATGGGACTCTCGCAGTTTGTCCCTGCCATGTGGCCAAACTACGAAGGCATCGTCAACGTACCTGTAAGAGGCTTTTGGCTTGTGTTTAGTAGTGTCGAGTGCTAGCTTTTCGAAGTGCTCGATGTATAGGTCGGCTATGCCTGGTGCTAAGGGGGAGCCCATAGCTAAACCATCTATATGTTCGTAGAACTTCCCACCACACTTGAAATAGGTGGTGGTTAGAACATGGCGAAAGAGCTTGATGATATCCTCCTTAAAGTGTTCTTCGAGTAAAGCCAGGGAGTATTCTATTAAGGTGATTACGGCGTACTCATGTGAATAAGGATGTCACATCGAAGCTGACTACTAGGTCTTTATTTTACAGCCGCATTCCCTGTAGTACTTTCACAAACTCAGCTGAGTTTTTCACATGGTGTGGACCGTAACCCACCAAGGGTTTTAGTATCTGTGATAAATGCTTAGCGATACCATCTGTCAGCGAGTTAATAGTGTTTAAAATAGGTAGTAATGGGACACCTGCCACCACCCTGCGCAACGCAATGCTGTACTCAACACCTTAGTGCACAGGGCCAGGTCCATCTGCGATAAGGAAACATTGCCAAGTGAACTGCAACACTTAAAGGACACCTTCAAGAAAAATAGATACAGTGAGACACAAATAAGGAGAGCTCTGAAGACCGACCACAAGAAGACAGTAGAGAGACCGGATGAAGACGAAGCAATTGGCTGTGCGTTCTTGCCATACGCGGACCCTCTGACGTCCAAGATCGCGAGAATTCTCAAGAAACATAAAGTGAAGACCGTTTTCCGCGCAGCAGGAAAAATCAAAGACCTTCTCGGTTCAACCAAGGATCCACTAGGTCTGACGGCACCAGGTGTGTACAAGATCGGATGTGAATGTGGGATGCAGTATATAGGACAGACGCAGCGTTGCATCTCACAGCACCGCAGTGAACACATTAGGCGTGTACGCTTGGGTCAGAGCAACAAATCTGCTGTGGCGGAACATAGTATTGACGAGAAGCACACCTTCGATTTCGAGGACACAAAGAAAATTTGCAGTACAAACGGATCTTGGGACTCAGTAATCAAAGAGTCCATAGAAATACGGTTACACGACAGCCTAATCAACCGCGACAGTGGCTACCATCTCAGCACAGCCTGGGAGCCTGCAATCAGAAAAATCGGAGAAGAACTTTCCGTTCCACCAAGGGCCGCGGACGGAGCAGACAGAGACGGACGCCGGGATTCGAACCCCGCGCACACGTCCCCCCCACCACCGGCCGATCCAGGCGCATCTGGCGATTCCGCTGGGGCATGATTGGCCGGCCGCGGGAAGCGGAGAGCGGTACAGCAGAGATATCGCGACACTTCGTCTGAAGATGATGGAGACGCATTCCATCGAAACGTTGCTACGAGACGACGATGCGACTCGGCTGACAACCCGTGAAGACTTCATATATGAAATTCGCCGAGAAAGCTTCCACTCGCATATAACAACCATCCGCACGAACAGTTCGACGACGTTTGCAGCAGCATGGACTATCAGCTCGGAGACCATGGCTGCAGTTACCCTTGACGCTGCATCACAGACAGGAGCGCCTGGGATGGTGTACTCAACGACGAACCTGGAAGCACGAATGGCAAAACGTCATTTTTTCGGATGAATCCAGGGTCTGTTTACAGCATCATGATGATAACATCCGTGTTTGGCGACACTGCGGTGAACACAATTGGAAGCATGTATTCGTCATCCCCATACTGGCGTATCACCCGGAGTGATGGTATGGGGTGCCATTGGTTACGCATCTCGGTCCCCTCTTGTTCGCATTGAAGGCACTTTGAATAGCGGACGTTACATTTCAGATGTGTTACGACCCGTGGCTCTACCCTTCATTCGATCCCTGCGTAACCCAACATTTCTGCAGGATAATGCACGACCGCATGTTGCAGGTCCTGAACGGGCCTTTCTGGATACAGAAAATGTTCGACTGCTGCCCTGGCCAGCACATTCTCCAGATCTCTCACCAATTGAAAACGTCTGGTCAATGGTGGCCGAGCTACTGGCTCGTCACAATACGCCAGTAACTACTCTTGATGAACTGTGGTATCTTGTTGAAGCTGCATGGGAAGCCATACCTGTACACGCCATCCAAGCTCTGTTTGACTCAATGCCCAGGCGTATCAAGGCCGTTATTACAGCCAGAGGTGGTTGTTCTGGGTACTGATTTCTCAGGATATATGCACCCAAATTGTGTAAAACGTAATCACATGTCAGTTCTAGTATAAAATATTTCTCCAATGATTACCCGTTTATCATCTGCATTTCTTCTTGGTGTAGCGATTTTAATGGCTAGTAGTGAATATGAGACCGACATTAAAAGCCACCTTCCACCTGGCAACTTTCGAAAATGAGGAATTATGGATTTCGTCTAACTGAATGCCTTATATATAGAGAGCATGAGGCGACGTTACAAAGCATCAGGAGATTACGCTGAGTAAAAACCACTCGTGCCTTCCCTCTGAGAGCCAATATAAGAGCCGGCCGGGGTGGCCGAGCGGTTCTAGGCGCTTCACTCTGGAACCGCGCGTCGCTACCGTCGCAGGTTCGAATCCTGCGTCGGGCATGGATGTGTATGATGTCCTTAGGTTAGTTAGGTTTAAGTATTTTTAAGTTCTATGGGACTGATGACCTAAGATGTTAAGTCCCATAGTGCTCAGAGCCATTTGAACCAAAATAAGAGGAGCACAACGAGCATTCAGCCACATAGCTGCCCCTAGCACGGCTAAGACTGCAACATGACTGCAAATATTTGGCAACCCTGTGACAGTGTATTTATTTGCGCATTTTGTCCTGTCTGTTCCACTAAGTTCACTTGGCATTCATTTTCCACTTTGATGACTTGC
Organism: Schistocerca americana; assembly: GCF_021461395.2. Lineage (NCBI taxonomy): Eukaryota > Metazoa > Arthropoda > Insecta > Orthoptera > Acrididae > Schistocerca > Schistocerca americana. Next base: position 431,183,490 of record NC_060121.1, on the reverse strand, counting down.
TACGTAATCCTCATGTAAGATGAGACTGAGACAAAAAACTTAATTTTTGAATTTCGTGAATACTGTATCTCACAGAAGTAACAACTGTTCTCAGCAACCACTATTACGATGAGAGAGTCCAGCTGCCAGTAGCGTCTCGTTAGCTCAGCAGTTCCACATGTCTTGTGATGCAAGGATGACGTCAGTTCATCGATTTAATCGCGAAGCAGACCAGTGGACTCTAGCTTCTTGTTTTTCGTTTTACGTAATGGAGTTGCAGATTGTTAGAAAATACTCTTTATGAAAATCTGAAGAAAACCTTTACAAGTATTCTCACAAACTCGACTTTTTAAGCTTTGTTAATGGACATGTATCTCTGCTTTGTGAATACCGAGCTTCTTTCTATAAAAAAAATCTCTTAAGAACTCCGGCTCTACCGTCAACGGTACGAATTTAAGTTTTGTTCATCACGTAGGACCCGTATGTCAGGGGAGAAGTTATGAAGTGAGTGTAGTTGCTCTGTGCTAAACCCATGTTAATAGCATTTAGGCACCCCTGTACACGTTTGCTGACACCGAGGTAAGAAACTTCCTTGCACTCTAGGTAGACCCAAAAATTGGCAGTTTTATTGGATTAAATCTAATTCAGTGTCTTAAATATCACTTTGGATCAGGGATCTGCATGGGTTCATATGTGGACCTCAAAATGTGTAGCATACCTGCGTTCCTATAGAACATGCATTGCGTCGAAATCACCACACTCTTATCCATACACCCCACTAGCTACTGAAGGGCTTTTCGCCACCGATACGAAAATCAAATGTTAAAGTGAGCGACAGATAATCGTACCAAACGTAAAACCAATAAGCACGCACTGTAAGGGAAGCCTTCAATCGTTCGCTGAATTTGAACAACTCGAGTTACGAGTTCACAGAAATAAACAACATGACCCTTCACTGTCGTGTCTAAAGCGGAACTGAGCTAGGGAATACACTATATGAAATACGTATCACTTTAATAGAGATTGCAAGGACAAGATCAATTGCGGCGTCCACATATGCATTTAAGAAATCATTCTTCGCGGGGACCGTGCTCTAATAGATCGGGAAGAAATACTAATAAGTGATACAATGACAACTAACCGCCTCCACAGATGTTTGAATGGATGTAGAAACAAGAAACAGTCGGTATACTTCCCTTAAACATCAATTATTTAAATGATGGGACTTAAGATTTTTCGTTTGCATTCTTTCAGATTATCCATACCCGCTTCGGCCTGTTATCACCCATCGATACGGAGTCACCTCAGTTATTCTCAGCTAGTTTAAATCACTTACCCTGTAGAAGCAATGATGATCCTGACATCTGTTAAAGCACTGCCAGTTATCAATGAAGTGCAAAGAATGATGCACTGCGCTAAACTCCGTGATACAAAAACGTTACTAATTTCTTCTCATAAATTAGTAGGTGTAGGGCCTAGACGATAGCGGACATACGAAGCTTTAAACGAAAATCAGTCTCCGCACACGTATCATATCCGTGTAGTAGGAACAAACACGTACAATAATATACATATTTCTCCCTGTGTCTGTTGCATGTAACAGTGATAGCAATGGACCGTGAATTCGAAATTACTCCACTCATTCCATGAATTCAATATAAAATAACTGTTAAGCACGTCATTTAGCGCTAGTGGGGATCAGGCAGCCCTGAGAAGTGCACTCACAGGAAACAAGCAAACTGCTCATGTAAATGCAGATGAGCTGCGTAAAAAAAGCTAATACCCATGACGGCGCAGCTGTCTGGCACTCGGAGCTCATTAGTAATACTCTCGTGTGAAAACAGCCATATCATGACGTGTAAGCCGCGTGAACAACAAAACGCGCGGTATTAGCAGATAATTAATGAAAATAACATTGCAGCTCCTGCCAAAAAAGTACCACAGTGCACGTACTGAATATTCCGCTGATGGCAGGGATTATAGACATAAGTGTTTATGTTCATTTTGGGAACTGGAATGTTACTTATGGCTCACGACTGTTCATTCTATTATTTTTGTATTCTCTTGCTTAAATGTCACACTAAAATTGTCTCATACTTCGTGTTGTTTTAGATGGCACTAACGCGACTGACGTGATAACTGAGTTTAAGAAAATATTTATGGGAGACAAACGTGAAATAACGACGTATACTTCCATAAGTAAAAGCAATATTGTTTATTTTTTGAGCCACTAAAGCACAAGAAGACCTATCTCATATGAACGTTGCACACATTCTTTTCTCCCCCATAATAGATTTTTTAGTAATATGTGCATCAATGATTTCGTCTCCCTTTATGGAAATTTAAATTCCTGCTAGTGAGGTGAGAATCCGTGCAGAACGTGACTGAACGGAAAAGAGAGCTGAGATCATAGCCAGGAAAAAACTCTGCGTAGAAACCACTGTCTATAATTTACAAAGTACGCAAGGTAATGTGTAACGACTGGCAGATTCGACTGCACAACCATCAGTATACAGCAGTATGCAACGTAAGTACAGAGTGCCACCATGACAACAATTACTCTAAGCCTGAAACCAGTGAAACCTGAGGAACGTTCGTTGGACTGGAAGAGAATCATGTCACTAAAGTAGTGACATCCTAAGGAAATGCAATCCGAAAACAAAGGAAGTAGGTTACAGTACGCTTGTTCGCCCACTGCTTGAATTCCGCTCAGCAGTGTGGGATCCGTACCAGATAGGGTTGATAGAAGATATAGAGAAGATCCAACGGAGAGCAGCGCGCTTCGTTACAGGATCATTTAGTAATCGCGAAAGCGTTACGGAGATGATAGATAAACTCCAGTGGAAGACTCTGCAGGAGAGACGCTCAGTAGCTCGGTACGGGCTTTTGTCAAAGTTTCGAGAACATATCTTCACCGAAGAGTCAAGCAGTATATTGCTCCCTCCTACGTATATCTCGCGAAGAGACCATGAGGACAAAATCAGAGAGATTAGAGCCCACACAGAGGCATATCGACAATCCTTCTTTCCACGAACAATACGAAAATGGAATAGAAGGGAGAACCGATAGAGGTACTCAAGGTACCCTCCGCCATACACCGTCAGGTGGCTTGCGGAGTATGGATGTAGATGTGGATGTAGATGTAGATGTATTTATTGAAGAACAATATGCTACAGTTTTCTTGTGAGCTCACACGAAAGACTACAAAACTTTTACGGAAATAGCACAGGTCAAAAGTGTCGACATAATTCTCAGAAACGAGACCTCTCGCATTTTTACAGAGATAAAAATGGCTCACTCCTTTTACATTTTTTAAGATTAAGACAACCAGTTGAGATGGATAGCCATTTGGAGATAGCTAAGTGATGATGAACTGTGCTTGCTCACAGATGTACCAAGGAAGAGTCATCAAATAGTCTGATAGAAAAATCAATAAGTATTACGCTCAAACGGAAGGAGCAAAGTTGAGCTAAAGCAATTATCAGCGAAACGTTGAAAGCAAAAAAATTAATCTGACTTCTTTCATTTTTTACATGCCACATGATAATAACAAAAGACAAGGGAGGTATATTTGTTAACAATGAACCTGCACTGCCGGCCGGGGTGGCCGTGCGGTTCTAGGCGCTACAGTCTCGAACCGCGAGACCGCTACGGTCGCAGGTTCGAATCCCACCTCGGTCATGGATGTGTGTGATATCCTTAGGTTAGTTAAGTTTAAGTAGTTCTAAATTCTAGGGGAATGATGACCTCAGATGTTAAGTCCCATAGTGCTCAGAGCTATTTTTTTGAACCCGCAATTCTCATTGAGCTTCTTACATTAGGTCATGGCGTACGAAGCTGAAAGAAACCACGGCCACGTATTGCAATCTGTTCCAACACACAAAATGCTCAATATGTAATGGTCAGTACACACTGTGAGGTAGCAAAGACAGGCCACCCCATCTACAACCAGAATGAGTAAATTTATCGAGGTGCGGCTTTCGCCAAGTTATAGAGGTCAATATGGAAAATTTCTTGAGTTTGCAAGAATTTTTATTGTTTATAGTCGCCCAATTACGACACTGAGTTTTTTTCTAGTGAAACTATATTGTTCATTTTTTCTGGGGCACTTTAAAGAAGCTTGTAAGAGAACTTCAAAGACATGTCATGCATGGGACCTGATCATCTAGGATCAAGATAACAGTAGAAAAACACTGCCGTGCCGCCAGGAGAAGACGTTCCACAGGTGTCTGACCTATTGTACCAAATGTAAGCTAAAGCGTAGCTCAGGTGCGGTTCGCGTGTTTGTTATCACGGCTTTCGTACCAAGAGAACAAACTGTTGACCTAGAGCATTTCTACACGCTATAACATGATTCTGGATAAACAATTCTGCACGTTGAATTTCATGTAGAGTTAACGGCATCACAAGCCTATGTTAAGACATTACATGCCTTCGGGAGTCGTCGCTGTTTCCTAAAAGACCTCTTGTTTTAATTTTCGCCGCAGATAAAATTACAGAAGTGTTAAGTTGGTGAGTTCGCAGACCATTTTGTGTTTCCTGAACGACAGTTCCAACGCTCTCCACATGTTGTCTCCAGAGAGTTACAGTGGGAGAGGCCCATCGTGCTCGAATCACACTACATTACGTCAACTGGGATGTCTTCCAATAACTGCGGCAGCAGCTTATCTTAGGAACTGGACATACTTGAGTGAATTGTTTATGTTCTTTTCAATAAAACAGAGACTACTGATGCAGATCTTGAAAAACACACGAATGATAGACCATGAGCGTTCTTTTTATCCACTTCTTTGGGTCAGCGTTGTTTTTCAATGGACGATTAGTGCATAATGCAAAGTTTGACTTGTCCCTGGTTTATAAACGATGCTTCTTCGTTAAACAAAATTTTGCATAGATGTGCCACATCACGTTCCACTTTTAGTAGGTGACATTTGGAGGCTGTAACCACATTTGGAAGTCAGTGCAGCGAAATGTGAAAAGGATGAAATGCAATGGATGTAGTGTTCGCAGAACATTCGTTTGATTGCTCCTTCCCGTACTTGCGACTTGTTTCTTAGTGACATTTTCTTTGTATATTACTGCTGCTAAAATATTACTTTCATTTTTTCATCAGTTTTTATCCTTTTTACTTGGCGTATTTTATTCTCTACACTTCCAGTCTCTAGAAATTATTTATAATATTTCAAAAGACAGATAGTGAGTGCTTGGCACATCTGTGTACCATTCAGCATACAACCACACCGCTGCTCTGACAGTTTAACGACATTCGACATAAACGATGTTCACTTTTCCGACTCTGGTATACACTGTGAATGTCTCTGTCTTTATAGCTTTATGATCAGGTTACCCGATCATAAAGCCAAACACAGAGTGATGGGCTTCAAGCGCACAGATAAACACAAGAAAGTGGGGGCTGTTATCGTGATCCTATTGAGAATGTACTATACCTGTTATGTCACTGATGTTCTCTTACAAGCTTCTTTAAAATGCCAAAGAATCAAAGTGTATAGAAAACTTAAGTTGCTGTCATAATTCGGCGACTGTGAACGAAAGAACGTCAGTAAATTGCCATATTGATTTCCACAGAAACCACACCTAGATATCTCTATTCATTCCATGTATATATGTGGTGCTTCACCCTGTATACTCATTTTGAATTCTCCACCGAGTCCTCTGGCGTCCCCTCCGAACTCGCTGTCTCCGTGTGGTCGACTCGCGAGACTCTGCCGCTGCCCGTTTAACTGAAAACTCATTACTCGAGTGTGTGGTCGTGTACAAATGGACTCAACCTGCGCAGAAAGTAGAGCGCTTACACTGGGTTGCAACTTTAACCTCGGTCTCACGGCACTGCAACTACATCCGCAACCACTGGGCATGACGATTATTGTATACCAATTCAGTGAGTGACCAGTTATCAGTGAATATTGTTCTCTGTCTATATCACAGGGTACCCCACGAAGGAGTTTACAGTGTTTGAACTTTAATAACTCTACAAAAATAAGTAAAAACTTAAATTTTTCGGTCACACAGATAGTCACGACATTACTAACGAAGTTTTAGTGCTGAAGATGTTTAAAATGTCCTCCGTCGGCAGCAATACAGCGTCTAAAACGCTGCGGAACAGATCTAAACACTTTGTATTATGGTCGCCATTGGAAAGGATTCGCAGGCAGTCACAATCGCTTCTCTCATAGCATCCAGCGCACGTGGCTTTGTGATGTGGACGGTGTCCTTCAGAATTTCCCGCAGAAAGAAGAATAACGGCGTTTGATCACGAAATCTGGCTGGAAACTCAACACCTCTCAACATATGTTTCATATAAGAACTGCCACGCGTCAAAATGATAAGGTGACAGTGCACTATCTTGTATAAAAAAAAGTCTTCATCTTGGTATAGTCAGTGAAGAGCTGGTACAATTCGATCCTGCTACGAGGTAAGGCACTTTACACCAGTCGCTGCTCCGTCAAAGAAGAATGGTCCTCCAATTCTCTGACAGGCGCACCGTACCACACTGATTGCCCAGGAAGATGAACAGCTCGTTCTTTGATAACATCGGGATTGTTGCCCAGTACAGACAGTTATGGCTATTGATGGTTCAATTTAGTTTAAAGGTCACCTCATCAGACCAAAAAATGACATCAGTAAACTGTTCACTATCGCAAGTCCATTCACAAAATTTGAGGCGCCTATCCATGTCATCCCCATCACGTGAAGCAACCTGGGAACGTAGTATTTCCACTTTTCTTGCTGTAAAATGCGATGAACATTTAATTTGCTTCCACCTGATTCTCGCGCAGTGTGATATATTGACATTTTTGGGGATATTGAAAAAGCTTGTACCACTGCGTCCACACCTCTTTCGTCCGCTACTGATTTCTTCAGCCACACAGTCCCTTCTTCAGGTCACGCACATTTCCTTCCCTCTCAAATTTGTCACGTAATTTAGTTACTGTTATATGTGACGGTGGCGCGGTATCAAACTCTGCTCGACATTGTTTCTACACATCGTTAATGTTTTCACATTTCTAATAACACTTTAAAATCCACTTTCTTTGCTCCAAGGACAAGTTTCCAGCAATTTTCATGTACGTATAGTTACTAGGTACCAAAATTAACAAAGGGAGAAGAGATGAATGGCTAAATACACTGGTCATGATAGTACCAAATAATCAGAGCTTGGTCAGATTATCATTAGTACCGCCTCGGTTATTAAAGTTCAGTATAAAACACTTTTCGGGACAGGCTGCTGTAAATTTATTTTAGTACTTGATTTCTACTCGGGGAATGTCTAACAATTAGTTGAAATACACTCAGTTTCGAGGCGTTACCGAGTCTATAACAACAGTACAAGAAAACACGACATGAGATTGAAGTGAATTCTCTTAATGGTGAGTAACTATTAAAATAAATTTACAGTAGACTTTGAAGAAGTTACAGAAATGAATGATAAGCTACACGACTAGCCGTTAGTCCATAAACGCAAGCTGCCGTGATCAAAAGAATACAGAAATACCGAGCAGCTAGGTTCCTTGGTCGCCGGGATATGACAATGACGTCTCTCCGAGCCCAGTTTTCGTTTGACGCAGCACATACCTCCTCTCATGGTAGAGATGGAATTAACAAGAATACAATTAATATGCTGACTTTGGACGAAATTTGAACGTTTTCGTCTGAAGGATGGCTTGTACCATGGAACTCATTTCTCCTTCTCTAATGGAACAAATTTACAGTTGTATATATTGCTTCGCTTTATTTTCGTCTTAAATCCTCCACAGTCCACAAAATACAGCTTTGTACAACGATCGGCAGATCCCGACAAAGCGGTCATTTCGCCTTGTCAGTGCTACTTTGCAACAGCAAGATCGATTACTGAAGTTCCATGTCTTGTCACAACTAGTCTGCTGCATGCGTCCATAAAAGAGAATGAAACGACGAATTGAAGCGATCGCAGCGCCACAGATTTCAGACTTGTCATTCTCGCGGTTGGTTGGTTGATTTGGGTGAGAGGACCAATCAGCGAGGTCATCGGTTGCCTTCGGATTACGGAAGGATGGGGATGGAAGTCGGCCGTGCCGTTTCAAAGGGACCGACCCGGCATTTGGAAAATGTAAATCAGGTCGGTCGGACGCGAAATGTACCGTCGTCCTCCCGAATGTGAATTGAGTGTGCTAAGCACTGCGCCACCTCGCTAGATCATCCTCTCGGAAATACAGCAGTGATGAAGGAAGGCGGTATATGGGGACCCAAAGGAGATACAGTTCCCGCAATGAACTTGCGACGTCACAGTAATAATCTTGCCCCACAAATATCGCGAATGCTCAGCTACGTCCTAGGCCAGGCAGGAAATCAGTGTGTCAGTGGAAAGGTACTCAACAATGTTCTAAAAGTTGTGTTATGTTCTCGGAAGCGTGGGTCTATTTAAACGTGCAGCTACGAAGTATCAAAATTACGTCAAACAGTAACTCCTTCCTGCCCAGAGACGGTCGCTGCAGCTCGTAGTACCCGTAGTGTCACATGCTGTGATGTACGCCCGGGGTCCGTATACATCGTTGGCCTGTCTGCCTCGCTAGCTGGGCGGACGGCACAGCGTATTGCCAACTAGGGGCTCTGATTCGATTTCCGGCCAGGTCGTAGATTTTCTCCGCTCAGGGATTGAGTGTTGTGTTGCCCTTACGTTCGTATCGTCATAACTGACGTCCCACTATTGAGAGGGCTGTTGGTACGTACCAAAAGCTAATAAATTGAAAAAAAGAGTTGGTTGGCCATTGGCGATGTAGCGCTGACGAAACAGCGGCAACTTGATTTGAAATGGATGCAACCCACAACGTTTGTCTCGTAGTCGTTCTGCTTCTGATCTCTGCTTTTATGACCTGTTGCGCAGTCACCGTCTCTTCCTCGGCATTCCCACACTCATACCTATATTATTGTATTTCATCGCTGCTCGAGTGATTTTCGAAGGCAGTATACGCAGTACATGCTTTTGCCAGTGCTTTTTCGGTGCTTTACTTTCTGTCGATGGCAATATGCCCAGTTCGTTCCCCATTTCTTTATTTCTTATTTTGTCTTTTCTTGTGGAGCTTCCCACTGATATACGGAACTTCATTTCTCATGTTGCAAGTTATCTTAGGTCTTTTTATCTTAACGTCCAATTTTTGCTCCATACCTAAGTGTACCCTTCACTGTACCCTTCAACGTTCTTCTTAACGTGTCACATATATGTTGATAGCTGTCATATTTCTTATTTATGTCTTTCTCTTAATTAAAAGCTATGTGGTATCCTAGAAACTAGAAGTGCTATCCTATTCTATTATTATGTTACTGACGATTATCTCGATCCTTATTGGGTATTTTCTTAAGAGATGATTGTTTTTGTTGGAGTTGTTGATATCTTCAGGTTATGATATAGGCTTATATTGTTTAAGCCATATATCGTTACTCCTAGTTTATCTTCATGTCCTGTGTGACTCCCTTGTCGTCGGCAAAAGGCACTGTATTTCGGAATTTATCTGTTCTAATTCTTGTGCCCTGAGGTATTTTGTCCTTCATCAGTTTCCTGACCAGTGTTGGTTGTTGCTGTTTGACCAGTGAATATTACCTGGTGGGACACTTGTCCCGAAGTGAAGACTGCATTTCATTTCTGCTGGTCATTTGAGAGTCTGGACCAGTTATTGTGTCGGGCTTGGTACCTGTCAGTCAGTTCCGATCATTGGTTACAAAGGACTGTCTGCAGATTAGGCCCTGTTGGTTCCTGAACGATGGCTTTATGGTGGAAACGCCCTCCTGATAGCAGTTGGGCTGCTGTTGATTTATACACAGATACTCAGAAATGACCGAGGTTCTAGGAGTAGCGCCTTCGACTGATAATAAAAATGTCTTGTGTCCCGTGTGCTAACCTCACCATAGCTTAAACAAAAAATAGTCTCACATTCGGACCACCGAAAGTGGGCTGCTAAGGGGGACGTGGCTATCAGAAAAAGACTGAATAATCAACGAAAGGGTGGCGTTCTATGAGTAGGGACGTGAGATGTGAGAAGTTTGAAAGTGATAGAGAAGCTAAAAAATATGAAAAGAGAAATGCCGATGCTCAATCTAGATACAGTGGGGATCAGTAAGGTGAAATGGAAAAAAGACAAGGATTTCTGGTCAGTCGAGTACAGAGTAGAGACACAGAAAGTATAATTATGAGGATACTGAATGGGTATTTTTTTTTTTTTTGAGTCATCAGTCTTCTGACTGGTTTAATGCGGCCCGCCACGAATTGCTCTCCTGTGCCAACCTCTTGACCTCAGAGTAGCACTTGCAACGTACGTTCTCTATTACATGCTGGATGTATTCCAATCTCTGTCTTCCTGTACAGTTTTTCCCGCCTACAGCTCCCTCTAGGACCATGGAAGTCATTCCCACAGGTCTTAACAGATGTCCTATCATCCTGTCCTCCTTATCAGTGTTTTCCACACATCCCTTTCCTCTCCTATACTTCACAGAACCTCCTCATTCCTTACCTTATCAGCCCACCTAATTTTCAACATTCGTCTGTAGCGCCACTTCTCAAATGCTTCGATTCTCTTCTGCTCGGATTTCCCGCAGCCCATGTTTGACTACCATACAATGCTGAACTCCAGAGGTACAATCTCAGGAATTTCTTCCTCAAATTAAGGCCGATATTTGATATTAATACACTTCTCTTAGCCAGAAACGCCCTTTCTGCCATTGCTAGTCTGCTTTTGATGTCCTCCTTGTTCCGTCGGTCACTCGTTATTTTACTGCCTAGGTAGCAGAATTCTTTAAGTTCATCTACATCGTGACCTTCGATCCTGATATTATGTTTCTCGCTGTTCTCATCTCTACTACTTCTCATTACCTTTGTCTTTCTTCGATTTACTCTTATTCATACTCTGTACTCATTACACATTTCATCCCATTCAGCAGATAATGTAATTCTTCTTCATTTTCACTCAGGATAGCAAAGTCACCAGCAAACTGTATCATTCATATCCCTTCACCTCGAATTTTAATTCCATTCCTGAACCTTTGTTTTATTTCCGTCATTGCTTCCTCGATGTACAGATTGAACAGTAGGGGTGAGAGACTACAGCCTTGTCTTACACCCTTCTTAATACGAGCACTTCGTTCTTGGTCGTCAGCTCTTTTTATTCCCTCTTGGCTGTTGAACATATTGTATACGACCCGTCTCTCCCTACAGCTTACCTCTATTTTTCTGAGAATTTCGAAAATCTTGCACTATTTTTCACTGTCGAACGGTTTTTTCAGGTCGACAAATCCTATGAACGTGTCTTGCTTTTCTTTAGTCTTGCTTCCATTATTAACCGCAACGTCAGCTGTTACAATGATTATGCGATAATTCTCGCACTTGTCAGCTCTTGCCGCCTTCGGAATTGTGTGGATGATGTTTTCCGAAAGTCAGATGGTATGTCGCTTGATTCATACATTCTACACACCAACGTAAATAGACGTTTTGTTGCCACTTCCCCTAACGATTTTAGAAATTCTGATGGAATGTTATGTACCCTTCTGCCTTATTTGATTGAAGTCATCCAAAGCTCTTTTAAATTCTGATTCTAATACCGGGTCCCCTATCTCCTCTAAATCGACTCCTGTTTCTTCTTCTATCACATCAGACACATCTTCCCCTCTCATAGAGGCTTTCAATGTATTCTTGCGACCTATCCACTCTCTCCTATGCATTTAACAGTGGAATTCCCGTTGCACTCTTAATGTTATCACCCTTTTTTTTTAAAGTCACCAAACGTTCTTTTGACTTTCCTGTATGCTGAATCCTCTGCCTCGTGATGACTGGGTGTTGTGTGATGTCCTTAGGTTAGTTAGGTTTAAGTACACTCCTGGAAATGGAAAAAAGAACACATTGACACCGGTGTGTCAGACCCACCATACTTGCTCCGGACACTGCGAGAGGGCTGTACAAGCAATGATCACACGCACGGCACAGCGGACACACCAGGAACCGCGGTGTTGGCCATCGAATGGCGCTAGCTGCGCAGCATTTGTGCACCGCCGCCGTCAGTGTCAGCCAGTTTGCCGTGGCATACGGAGCTCCATCGCAGTCTTTAACACTGGTAGCATGCCGCGACAGCGTGGACGTGAACCGTATGTGCAGTTGACGGACTTTGAGCGAGGGCGTATAGTGGGCATGCGGGAGGCCGGGTGGACGTACCGCCGCATTGCTCAACACGTGGGGCGTGAGGTCTCCACAGTACATCGATGTTGTCGCCAGTGGTCGGCGGAAGGTGCACGTGCCCGTCGACCTGGGACCGGACCGCAGCGACGCACGGATGCACGCCAAGACCGTAGGATCCTACGCAGTGCCGTAGGGGACCGCACCGCCACTTCCCAGCAAATTAGGGACACTGTTGCTCCTAGGGTATCGGCGAGGACCATTCGCAACCGTCTCCATGAAGCTGGGCTACGGTCCCGCACACCGTTAGGCCGTCTTCCGCTCACGCCCCAACATCGTGCAGCCCGTCTTCAGTGGTGTCGCGACAGGCGTGAATGGAGGGACGAATGGAGACGTGTCGTCTTCAGCGATGAGAGTCGCTTCTGCCTTGGTGCCAATGATGGTCGTATGCGTGTTTGGCGCCGTGCAGGTGAGCGCCACAATCAGGACTGCATACGACCGAGGCACACAGGGCCAACACCCGGCATCATGGTGTGGGGAGCGATCTCCTACACTGGCCGTACACCACTGATGATCGTCGAGGGGACACTGAATAGTGCACGGTACATCCAAACCGTCATCGAACCCATCGTTCTACCATTCCTAGACCGGCAAGGGAACTTGCTGTTCCAACAGGACAATGCACGTCCGCATGTATCCCGTGCCACCCAACGTGCTCTAGAAGGTGTAAGTCAACTACCCTGGCCAGCAAGATCTCCGGATCTGTCCCCCTTTGAGCACGTTTGGGACTGGATGAAGCGTCGTCTCACGCGGTCTGCACGTCCAGCACGAACGCTGGTCCAACTGAGGCGCCAGGTGGAAATGGCATGGCAAGCCGTTCCACAGGACTACATCCAGCATCTCTACGATCGTCTCCATGGGAGAATAGCAGCCTGCATTGCTGCGAAAGGTGGATATACACCGTACTAGTGCCGACATTGTGCATGCTCTGTTGCCTGTGTCTATGTGCCTGTGGTTCTGTCAGTGTGATCATGTGATGTATCTGACCCCAGGAATGTGTCAATAAAGTTTCCCCTTCCTGGGACAAAGAATTCACGGTGTTCTTATTTCAATTTCCAGGAGTGTAGTTCTAAGTTCTAGGGTACTGATGACCATAGATGTTAAGTCCCATAGTGCTCAGAGCCATTTGAACCATTTTATGCTGAATCAGTCCTAGTGCCAATCATTTCTTTGTCGATTTCTTCACATATTTCCTACAGCCATTTCGTCTTAGCTTCCTTCATTCCACAGCGACTTGTGTTTCTGTATTCCTGAGTCTCCCGGAACATTTTTGTAATTCCTCCTTTCATCGATCAATTGAAGTATTTCTTCTGTTGCCCATGGTTTCTTCGCAATTACCTTCTTTGTACCTGTGTTTTCCTTCCCAACTTCTGTTATCGTCCTCTTTAGGGAAGTCCATTCCTCTTAAACTGTACTGCCTATTGAGGTATTCCGTATTGCTGTATCTATAGCCTCAGAGAACTTCAAGCTTATCTCGTCGTTCCTAGTGCTTCCGTATCCCACTTCTTTGCGTAGTGATTCTTCCTGACTAATGTCTTAAACTTCAGCCTACTCTTCATCAATACTATGGTGTGATCTGAGTCTATATCTGCTCCTGGGTACGCCTTATAATCCAGTATCTGATTTCGGAATCTCTGTCTGACTACGATGTAATCTGAAATATTCTCCTATCACCCGGCCTTTTCCAAGTATATCTCCACCTCTTGTGATTCGTGTACAGAGTATTCGCTATTACTATCTATTACAGAATTCAATTAATCTTTCTCCTCTCTCATTGCTTGTCCCAAGCCCATATTCTCGTGTAACCGTTTCTTCTACTCCTTCCCATATAACTGCATTCCAGTCCCCGATGACTATTAGATTTTCATCTCCCTTTACATACTGTATTACCACTTCAACATCCTCATACACTTTCTCTATCTGTTCATCTTCAGCTTGCGACGCCGGCATGTATACCTGAACTATAGTTGTCGATGTTGGTTTTGCTGTCGATTCGGATAACTTATCATTGAACTGTTCACAGTAGCATACTCACTGCCCTACCTTTCTATTCACAACGAATCCTACTCCCATTATACCATTTTTTGCTGCTGTTGATATTACCCTATATTCATCTGATCAGAAATCCTTGTCTTCTTTCAATCTCACTTCATGAACCCTACTATATCTAGATTGAGCCTTTGCATTTCCCTTTTCAGATTTTCTAGTTTCCCTACCTCGTTCAAGCTTCTGACATTCCACGCAAGAAAAGGACTACCGAAGATTATGGACTTTTTAGTTGGATTGAGAGAGGAGAAATACTAAGTAAGATCTGTAATAAATTTCAGATAGTAATAGCGAATACTTCATTCAACAATCACAAGAGGAGGAGGTAAACTTGGAAAAGGCCGGGAGATACGGGAAGATGCCAGTAAGATTACATAATAATTAGTCAAAGATTCCGAAATTAGACATTGGATTTTAAGGTGTACTCAGGAGCAAATGTAGACAGACCACAATTTAGTAATGATGAAGAGTACTGGCTAAAGTTTAAGATACTAGTCGAACTGAATCAGTGTATGAAGAAGTGGTGTACGAAAGTACTAAGGAATGAAGAGATACGCTTGAAGTTCAGAGGCTGCAGATCCTGCTATGGCGAATAGGTCAACAGGCAGTTCAGTTGAAGAGGAATGGACATTTCTAAAATGGGAAATCATACGTGGTGGATAGAAGAACATAAGGACAAAGTAGATAATAGTGTAAGAAACCAACAAAAGGGCAAAGTAGATAATAGTGTAAGAAACCATGTGTATCGCAAGAAGTACTTGAGAATATAGGTGAAACAAGGAAGTACAAAAGTGGTCGAGGAGACTCAAGAATAGAGGTATATAAGTCACTTAGGAATGAAATAAATAGAAAGCACAGGGAAAATAAGGCGAGAAGGTTGCGTGAAATATATGAAGATATCGAAAATGAAACGATTATCGAAAGGAATCACTCAGCATATAGAAAAGTCAAAACAATCTTCAGTGGAATTAAAAGCAGGGGCCGTAACACCAAAAGTGAAATGGAAGGAAGGAAGATGAGTTAGCGAACAGGTGGAAACAGTATACTGAAGGCCTCTGTGAGGGGGGGGGGGACTTCTCTGACTACGTGATGGAAGAAGAGAAGTGGAAATGGAAGAGATAGCGTATCTAGTGTTAGAATCAGAATTTAAACGAGCTTTGGACGATTTAAGATCAAATAAAGCACAAGCGGCACACAACATTTCATCTGAATTTCTAAAATCATTGGGGGAAGCGACCATTCAGGTTGTTATGTAAGAGTAGAACGAATGAGACTGGCGATATACCATCATACTTTCGGGAGAACGTCATAACTCCGGAGATAGCAAGAGTCAATAAGTTCGAGAATAGTAGCACAATCAGTTTAATAGTCCATGCATCCAAGTTACTGACAAGGATAATATACAAAAAAATGGAAAGAAAATAGAGGATGTCTTAGATGACGATCAGTTTGGTTCCAGGAAAGATAAAGGCACCAGAGAGGTAATGGAAGCAAGACTGAAGAAGAATCAAGACACGTTCATAGGATTTGTCTACCTGAAAAAAGCGTTCGACAATGTCACATGGTACAAGATGCTCTAAATCCTGAGGAAAATAGGGGTAAGCTATAGGGAAAGAAGGGTAACATACAAGAACCAAGAGGGAAAAATAAGAGTGGGCGACAAAGAACGAAATACTCGGATTAAAAAGGGAGTAAGACAGGGATGTAGTCTTTCGCCCCTACTGTTCAGTCAGTACGTCGAAGAACCAATGATGAAAATAAAAGAAAGGTTCAGGATTGGGACTAAATTTCATGGTGAAAGGATATCATGACACGATTCACTGATGACATTGCTATTCTGAGAGAAAGTGAACGACACCTGTTGAATATAATGAACAGTCTGATAAGTACAGAATAAGGATTGAGAGTAAATCGAAGGAAGCCGAAAGTAGAGTGGAGGAGCAGAAATGAGAACAGAGAGAAACTTAACACCAGAATTGCGGATCAGAAAGTAATGTCGCATCTGCTAACTTGGCAGCAGGATAATACTAGATGAACTGAGCAAGGAGGACATAAAAAGCATCAGACTAACACTTGCATACTTGGCCAAGGGAAGTCAGTTACTATCAAAGATAGGTCTTAAGTTGAGGAAGACGCTTCTGAGAATGTACGTTTGGACCATAGTATTCCATGGTAGTGAAACATGCACTACAGAAAACCGGAACAGAAGATTAGCCAAGCATTTGAGATATGGTGCTGCAAAAGAATTCAATGGAGTGATAAAGATGGGCAGGTGCTCCGCAGAATCGGCGAGGAGAGGAACATATGGAAAAAACAGACAAAAGAAACAGCATGATACGACACCTGTTAATTCATCTGGATATAACTTCCATGGTGCTAGTGGAAGTTTTAAGGGGTGAGAACGACAGGGGAAGAAAGAGATAACTGAGGAAGTTATGAGCAAGTGCATCTCAGAAATTTCTGTGAACATTTATATTTTGTTTTATTGCTCTTATACCGTTATGTGATCTTACCATCTGCGTGCATACGCTACTGTTTACTAAAGTTTTGTCAGGATCACGATAGAATCAGTGAACTAGTTATGACAGGTTGGTTATTAAGTGCTTGTAATGTGCTTGCTTGTAATTGATCTTGCGGAATTTGTGAAACCGCTTGGCCAAGGGGGTCGAGTCTCATATTATTTAAGTAATTCTTGTGATATGATAGCTTCAGCTTAATGCGAAGTTGTTTATAGTACCTTGTGAGGACGAGCGGATCCTTATGTTCTATGTATGTATACTCTGTTACACTGTGTATCGTGTATTTCGGAAAGGGGTTCTGGTAAGTCTGTTGGTTCATTTTGTGTATTCCATGGACCCTGTAATCGAGGCCAGCGTATTATAAATAATGCCTCTATTGAAACAGATGGGTGGCTCGCAACGAACAGGCTTTATGCTATCGATAAGCTGTGTAACGGAGATAAGTTAACTAATTAGTTAGGCTGGCCAGCCTTTTAGCCTAGTGCAGGTAAATCAAATTTCTGTTTTGGCTCTGCTTCTGTTACCAGCTGACGATTCCATGTTACAGAAAGAATTTTGTGTTATTGCATGTATTAAGTTTTGGGCACGCTAAAATCTGAGAGCCTATTCTATAGTAAGTTCTTTGATTGATGATGTGTCCCGCTTGTTTTGACTTTAATTGTCTAAAGGGGCCTTCCTGGTTCGGACGAGTATGCTTATTTGCTCCATATTTCGGTGGACTTCCCGCCCTTAATTAAATTTGACATTCAATGAAGTGTCAGGGCGGAACTAATTTTTTAACTATACCAAAGTTTTTTTTAACGATATCTTTGATGGAAAGTGCTGTTTAACTGTGTACTGATTTTATAATTCTATTAAATTCTGCCAATAATTGCTTTTCTCACGTTCTAATAGTTTTAATTTTAGATCATGTTGACAGTGGATGTTTAACTTTACGCTCATTCTACTGATTTGATGTTAATCATTTGCTGTGTTGGGGTTTTCACTAAGATATGGCGCCAGCAGCATTTTTTAAAGTGATATTAATAAATTCTGTTGGTATGTGCTGTTCTGAAATGATGTGGATTACACTTGTCTCACAGTTTGTTTTGTTGTGAAATTCTTTTGCTTGTTTAAATAAAATGATTTGCTTAAGTTATTCTGGTTAAATTATCTGGTCCAGTACCTTACCACTCAATACCATCTCCCTACCGCTTTCAGCCGCTTTTAATTCTGTCAAATCTATTAGATGTGTTTTTTCCTCTGCTTTTTGTTCCATTACATCTTTTATATCTGGATTACATCGCAATTTATTTTAGTTATTTACCTGAACTTCTGAAGGAATGTTATTTATATTTGAAGTATCTTTATCGGTTATGTTTGTCTGTCTGATAGTATTACAATATCCTGTCTGCCATAGATGTCATATATAATTCTGCTTATAAATCTATTGTATCCTATGAAAATTCATATGCATGTCTTACTAAATTTTGGTTTATTTCTAATTTTATTAAATTTTTGTTTAGCTTCCTCAGTTTGTTTCTGCTAGAACTCCCTATATACTTAATTTTTCTTTTCTATGGTTTCTTCTATCTCTTCGTTCCAAGTTTTAAGTCCTCTTTCTCGATTCGTTTTGAGTTTTTCACTTAGTACGTCTTTAATGTATTGCATTACGATGTATTTAATCTTAGGCTATTCTTCAGTTAGATATTAACTTTACAGAATATTTTGGATTAACTTAATTAACCTGCACTAGATCCATTAAAACTCTCTTCTTTTATCAGGAACAACTTAGAAGTTTTGTTTGAATTTTTTTCATTTTTCCACTTCTACCGTTTTTTCCATCTTTCCCACAGCTGGATCCATGGTACAACACAATAGTCATCTGCACTCACGTTCCCTGTCCCTCCCCCTCCTCGGAAGACACTCTCGTGTCGCTGTGACACTTGAAATTAGACTTTTCTTTGCTATTGCGTAATGTATTAGAGATCTATGGTTTCATGCACACCGTGTCTATTTGTATACATATTTCTTTTTAAAAATATATTGCTTACTTGCATGACATTAAATGCGACAGACTCTCTCAGTTTATTCCATTGTTATTAGAGTGGAGAGCAGCTACGAAGGCGGGCCAAGGTCGGATGCACAGAAGCAAGCGGAAGTGTACCACGTGACTCACAGCCAATAGCGCGCCAGTGACATTCTTTGTCTTCCTTCTGTGCTGGTCGTGCTGTGTTCGGAAATTCTAACTGTTTATTTCAGTCGTAGTGTTCCGTGCTGAGTGCTGACTGCCTTCATAGTGTTCATTATGCGTGATGGCAAGCAATCACGCCAAGTGCTACACAAACAGGCAAGGGGAATAGTGTTCTGTGTGTACCAATACTTTAAGAGACAAGACAACTGAAGCCTGTCGTATTTGTTTGAGGACCGTTCAGAGAACATCCAGAGAAGCTAAGACGGCTATGCAAGACTGCGGCTCAGCTATTTTCAGATCACTAGGGAAGGAACACAACCGAAAAAAAGAAGTTGGTGAGCTAGACGATTTTGCGAAAAACGTTTTGCGGCGCATAGTGTTCAGCATGTAAGCTCGAGATGAGTATACAACAGAGGAGAAACTAGTTTCGCGTATGAAAGAAGCTGAAAATTTTAACGGAAGCAAATGCACAATATTGAGGATAATGAAAGACATGGAGTGCAGATGTCAGAAAAGGAACGATGGCAGGAATTTATTAATGGAACGAAGCGATATTGTAGCTGCAAGGAATGAGTTTTTGAGAACAATGCAGGAGATCAGTGAAGCTGTCACATCTCGAATTTATTACTTAGATGAAACTTCCGTTTACCAGAACCTCGCAATGGCTATGTGCTGGAAATTTTGCAACGTGTATGGTGGATTAAAAGTTCCTGTTGGTAAAGGTGACAGGATTACAGTGCTTCATGTCGGATCAGCAGATATTGGCTTTATACCTCAGGGTAAGCTGATTTTTAAGGCGTCAAAGGCTACGAATTCTGAAGATTACCAATCTGAAATTAGGTACAGCGTCTTCAAAAGGTGGTTTAAACAGCAATTATTGCCACATATTCCTGCCTCTTCAGTTATAGTCATGGACAATGTGAGCATCCACTCAGCGCAAGTGAACAAAGCTCCAAATAGAAACTCCAAGAAAGGCAGTCATTATTGCATGGCCGTCATCTAACGGATTACCTTGTAACTCGTCGTATACCAGAGCAGAACTGCTGGTTCTTGTGAATCAACACAAACCTGCATACAGAGTTTGTGAGATAGATGAAACTGCAAAGCAGTATGGACACCATATCGATAGATTAACCCCATAACATTGCTATTACAACCCAATCGAGCTGGTATGGGCTCAGGTGAAGGCATATATTGTGGAAAACAAAATGCATTCAAAATTGCAGATGCTGAGAGACTTACACGTGAGGCAATAGACAGCATCTCAACATCTGCATGGGCAGCTTGCGTAAGACACGCAAAAAAACTGCAAGATGAAGATTACAACAGGGAAATTGGCAGGGACACGGTTATGGAACCATTCGTCACAAGTCTTGGTGAGTCTGACTGATCTACGTCGGACAGCGAAGACGATGGCGTTTATATCTTGCTGAAAAATATGTAAGTACCAATTACTGCTACTTATGACATTATTCGTGTGACTGTGCCTGCAGCAGCATAAAAAATTATTAGTTGCTCAAGTTTCATTTGATCTCGTAACAATGCCGCTTTCTTCATAAAACATGTTTCGTTCAGGCATGTACACACCCTACAACTCTGTAGCAGGTTGCACAATAAAAAATTTAGCTTATAGTAACACATTAATCGATCTGTTACTGGTATCCTTATGCTCACAAATTATTAAAACTTGAAAATGCTTTAAATCTATTCGATCACTGTGGGTGCTTAATGTAAGCAACGCGAAAATTCGTTTGACTAACGAAACAAATCGTTGTCGTTCAAAAGACGGAACATTAAACA
This sequence comes from Schistocerca americana, assembly GCF_021461395.2. NCBI lineage: Eukaryota > Metazoa > Arthropoda > Insecta > Orthoptera > Acrididae > Schistocerca > Schistocerca americana. Next base: position 431,162,759 of record NC_060121.1, on the reverse strand, counting down.
TTGACAATATTTAAAGAAAGAATGACGCTACATCACGATTACTGACAAAATAGTCTGTGTATCGTCTTGAGATTCTAGCTCTTCTGTCAGTGTTTGCTTTACAAATACACTGGTCTTTTGGAGCAAAAGACAATTATTGTTTCTTTTGCGCTATCACCCACAGACGTATCGTTGAGGTTTCAGCATCATCGCTGGGCTTTCATTTGCTTTCTGTTATACAATAGGAAAGATATTCGTTATTACACACACACACACACACACACACACACACACACACACACACACACACACATATATATATATATATATATATATATATATATATATATATATATATATATATATAATGAATATATATAATAACGAATATATTAGTTTTTAAGAAAGTTTTACAGACCTGAAAACAGCATAAAGTTTTGCATATATGCCTTAATAGCACATGCAGTGGTTTTCTTGGAATTTTTTATGATCTTCTTTACAGCTCTTTTACTTTCAGAGTCTGTCGTCTTCAACCATATAGAACTTAATGTAGAGAAATTATTTATCTCGCTATTTTAAATGACTGGGAATGTTGTGATTGAGATCTACATTAATTAGTTCAAATGGCTCTGAGCACTATGCTACTTAACTTCTGAGGTCATCAGTCGCCTAGAACTTAGAACTAATTAAACCTAACTAACCTAAGGACATCACACACATCCATGCCCGAGGCAGGATTCGAACCTGCGACCGGAGCGGTCACTCGGCTCTAGACTGTAGCGCCTAGAACCGCACGGCCACTCCGGCCGGCTCAACATTAATTAATTAATTCTATGTGGAAGGTTGTGTGTGTGTAATTCTCGTTACTAAGAACGCACTTCTTAAAGTTCACTGTGGAACGATGGTTATGATAGCGCGCTGTCAGCTGTCTCAGTGCGTGAACTGATGGAAGGAAATTGACAGCGTCGCAACGTACTTTCTCTCTGCACAGAACGCGTGAGGCACCAGCCTTCGTGGCTGCTCTCCGTTCTAATGAGATCTTCTCCATTGCTGCCGATCAACTGCCGTTATTAGTCTATTTTTGTATTTAGGTCCGCGGAAAAGATGAAATGATCAGTGTAGTTTATTTTATTGAGTTTAGCTGCATCCTCAGCCGTATACTGCGTCACAGCTGCAGACAACACAGCACAGTTGGCTTCGCCTTCTCCTCCATAGAGAAAGAGTGATATGGATCTGTGAGTGGCACCTTAGGATCGCGCCACCAGGCACACAGCAAAGTGCCGCGGGTTGCCGCACTGCCAAGACACCCGCAACTCAACCTCAACTCCTCCTGCCTGAGACAGCTGCAGCGACATCTGGAGGGGTGCTACAGTTTTGCTGCTGATGGGCATTAGGTTGCCTCAGTGTGTTACGTCATACAAGTACGACCTCCAAGTATTTCTCGATGGGATGACTTTGTAAGGCTCTACCCAGCAGCTCTCCAGTCAGTCTGTAAGTGCGCGAGTTCCTGTTTCATTTCGCGAGCTCAATACTGACGCACAACCACCTCTATTCGTCATAGTGTAGCGTATAACAGTCGGATCGAAGATATTCGTAGCGCAGAAGATACAGACATTGCCTGCGGCAGATATTCCTGTGTTAGACTGTGTACTCAACTGTATCTTCAAGAACTGTTTTCGAGTAGTCCAGTTTCTCATCAGATCAGGACCATATTTCAGTTGCCTTCGTTCAGAAGCTGTTCACTTGGCTAAGCAGAACATAATGTTAGGGTGTTGTCTCTATGTTGGTAATAAAGTTTTGTTGTTCTTGTTATCTGAACACACTCATAACGGGATACAAAAGTGTCGATGAGATATTAAACGGCAACTATTTTGCTTCCGGGACATCTTCACCGGTATCAACAAAGTAAATTTCCCTCGCTGCGTTTTGTAAGTTACACATTGTGTTACCGTAGTTCTGTCCTACATTCTGGCATTCATCAATCGTTGTTGGCTGTTTACCTGACATCCTCGCCTTTGTGCATCCACACTTAATGTGTCTCACATTCCATGATTCTGTATCTTAGTATTAATTGTTTTGCCTTGTTTCTGTCTCGTGTTAGAGCCACTTCATTCCTTCATCTTGTCTTTTTGCCCACGTCGTTTTACTGCGCCCATTCACTTCTCTTGCTTGGTGAGATCTTCTCCATTGCTGCCGATCAACTGCCGTTATTCGTCTATTTTTGCATTTAGGTCCGCGGCCAAGATGAAAGGATCAATGTAATTTATTTTATTGAGATTAGTTGCATCCTCAGCTGTATACTGCGTCACAGCTGCAGACAACACAGCACTGACGGAAGCAAATCGGCAGCGTCGCAACCTGTCTTCCCTCTGTCTCTGCACAGAACGCGCGAGGCACCCGCCTTCGTAGCTGCTCTCCATTCTAATGAGATCTTCTCCATTGCTGCCAATCAACTACCGTTATTCTTCTATTTCTACCTTTCGTGTTTTCGTCATTAGTCTCGCTTGCGCATTTGCCATGGCTGCTTTCACATCCGACTTACCACTTATGCAGTTTCCCGGTTAATGGCCAGCAACTTCAAAATTCGACCCAGTACATGGCTCGCTTGTTTCATTGGTGTTAGGTAACAACATCGCTGCATGCTACATATGGGACAGCACAGTTTCTGCATCATGCGCGACATGTCCTGCATACCGCTAACGTTCTCCAGTGGTGCCTTATCTGTCCTCACGCTCTCCATGCCAGGACTCATCAAAACTGCCTCCACTATTCCATAGTTTGGCAAAGTCTTTAATCCATGTTACACCTTCCTTGTTGCACTGAACCACCTCCTACACATTTCTACTGTCTAGGTGTTTCTCTTCTGATCACCTCCAGGCAGTCGGCCTGCAGCACCTCTGCCTCAAACACAATCGCCACAGCACTGCCTTTCCTGCCCTGGAACATCCTGTCCTGGCGTCCACTGCCCCAGTCGCCCTCCCCTATTGCCATGGCGGCCCTTGCCCCATTACCCCCAATTCCTGCATCACCAGTTCTGGCGCCTGTAGCCCCTGCACTGCTTACTCATGTGCTGGCAAATCCCACATAGCCGTATCTTGCGCTGCGGGCTTTGCCAGCTCCTGTACCTTGGGATTCTCAGCGCCAATAGCTCTGCCGGCTCCTGAGTCACTGGCGCCATCCTTTCTGGTGCCATTTATTTCGACGTCATAGGATCTAGTCCCATAACCTCTGGTGCCACTGTCTCCAGTGCGACGGGCTCCAGCGCTATCTACTCTGGCGCCATCTGTACTGACGCCATCTGTTCTGACGCCAGCTGCTCTGGCACCACCTGCTAAGGCGCAGCCTGCTCCAGCGACGCCTGCTGTGACATCAAAAGCTCCGCTTTCACTTTCCCTGGCGTCTTTGGCGCCGGTTCCTCTTGCATTGGTGCCTCCGGCTCTGGCTCCTTCTGTCTCAGACCCTCCTGCACAGCGCCTTCTACTGAGTCACCTACCTCCTGCTCCAGCGCCTCTTTCTCCTGCACCTTCTGCTCCAGATTCTCCTGTACTGCCAGCAGCGTCACTTCTTCCCCTGGCACCTCTTCAGGCTGCTTGCCCAGGCGCCTCTTTCGGTTCCAGCGCTGCTGCCTCGGTGTCTCTTTTGTTTCCAGCACCAATAGCGCCCTCCTTGCCACTGACCAGCACGTCATTGGACTGCACGCCACTGGCCCGCTTGACACAGTCCTCCATCGACCACGTTGATGTGTTTCCTGTGCTTCGTTTCTTGTCTTCTTCGTCCTTCGAGACCTCCCACTCTCCGTCTGAGGGTGATATCACTCTGACCTCAGTCGTTTCCATTGACCGCACCTTGTATCTTACAGACACGTTGTCCTTGGCTCAGTGATGCTTCCTCTTTGGCGCCAAGTTTCAGCCCATATCCTTGGCGTCCAGCTTCCTCTCCTGGGCTTCTTCCCATCGGAGTATAGTCACAGTCTGTCTCTGTAATATTTGAGAACATCTCCCGTGGAGAAATAGCGGTGTGGCTAAAAGTACTTTAAAAATGGATTACAGCCAGTCTCGACTGCAAGAAAACTGCATTTCAATCGTTACCGGCTTCGTCCGTATCTAACCATCCTCAGACCCTTCATAATAGCATTAACATGTGAAATACATAGTATATAACCAGTACTAAAAGAAGAGTTTTCCCCCTTGATAGTAGGCTGTGGTGGCAATTGTTATGACTACACGAACGTTGTTGCTTAAAAATGCGATGTTCCACCCACGGCGCACCGAACAATGTCAGCTATAGCCATCACGAGTACAAGACGTAAAACAGTTGTTACAGTAAGAAATATACATAACAGTTACACGAAAGCTAACAACAAATGGAGAAATAGATACATTACATTATATGAAGTGACTCAATAAACACCATTTCGTCAATATGTTCTACATATAAAAGAGATAACCAATCATAATCTATTGTGAAAACAACGATAGCCTCCTGTGGGGACTTACCGCAAACCCGTAGATTATATTCCAGTTAAGACAGTGGTTATGGGACGCAAATGGTTCCCATGGAGACGGCGTTGTCGTATCGATATGCGCCATCCAACAGAAGACGATTTCAGAGTTGTGATAGTGACTGGACGTTAAACATGTACTGGCATGCAGGCCGACATGTAGAAATGCATACCAGAAATTGCACATCGCTGCTAGATCGTAGTGCCAGTGAAAGTGCTGCTTGAGTGGCGCTGCTACTTATCATGGAAGAGGCGTAAAAGTGTCGATGTGCACGTTTCAACACAAGACAATTCGTAAGTGGTGACAGCAAACAGCTGCTACAGAATGCTGACATGCATGTAAGACGACTGTCGTAATGCACCCGATCGGATCTTACTTTCCGAACAGCCCTCGTACATCAAAACAACTGCGACACAAAATGTCATTTACCCATCGAGCTAGTCAAAAACATAAAATAAAGAGCATAAGAAATTGAAGTTTAAAAGAACTGTGAACATAGTTGTTTGCAGTCACAAATATCCCACGAAATTCCGTAAAACAGGCGTACATAACGTCAGTTGTACGGAAACATATTTTACATCACTACCATATAATGCATCATGGAGCCATCTAAGTGGTCGCAAGTGTAAAACAAACAGGTAAACCGCCAAAGGTTAAAAGGTGTTGTGAATATAACTGTTTACAGTCATAAAAAGTCCATAAAGTAGCTTAAACACGAAGTTAAAATTATTATTTTGAGAAATTAAAGAGGAGCATAAACGAACAGAGGTCAGAGTTCTTTGATTAGCTTACATCAAGGGATGCATTGCACAGTAATTTTCATAAAAAACTCGACCTATTAAGATCGTCATGAATAAAAAGTAAAAAACATAAAGAGCCAAATGGTTTAAATAAAACGAAGAAATTTTTTATAATCATGAAAACATTCTGCAAATGTAAAAGAAAGAATAAAATAGGAACAGAAGAGCAGGAACATTCTATAGTAAGTCTTCAAAAAGATCATAGGAATACTTTCCTCTGAAGTCCAATTGTTCTTTCAGTACGGACGAGGTCTACTTTTGCAGTGAGCATAAATTTCTATCTCTTGAATGTCTTAAATAACAAACTGTTATTGAGCTGCACTGAAAATAACCTTTAACTTATTCGTTATAAATGCTTCCTAGTCATATGATGTGTCACGTGTTCTCCGAATACTGACTTATTAAGAGGCGTGCCTGAAATATGTTTCATACAATGAATAGTAAAGTTCCGATCTGTCTGGTCAATGCACTGTTTGTCAAAATCTTTACGTAATATCTTATAAATATCGGAATTTAGATAGATATCCTTGAAGTTTACAGCTGTATGTTTCAATCTATTCTGCAAAAGGTTAGCAGTAGTAAAGGCTATTGCCACATCACTGTTTTTGTACAATGTATTAATTTTTTAAGAAATAAAACTCATGAACGTCATTGTGGTAAATTTGCAATTGGGAGGTGTAAGATCATTGTCAGATTGTTGTAGTTTAAGAAACAAATAATCAGCTTCGTTGTAGTGAAAACAGTTAGTTTTGACAGTTTGCTTTAAAATGTTTACTTCCTTTTGAACCCTATCTATTCCTAAATGCAGTTAAAGTATTATATGGATCATAGATTTATGAAAAGGCTTTTTTGTATTTAGAAGGATGACATGAATTTGCAATAATAATTACATCAGTGGCAGTAGGCTTCTTGTAAATGGTAAAACAATGTTTACCGCAGCAATTTGAAATGGTTGGATCCAAAAAATTTAATGCTATTGTTGTTTTTATGTTCTATCTAAAACAAGACTGTAATGAACGTTATTTAAAACGTTTGTGAGTAAATCCACCTTGTTTATGGAACCTTTATGTAACAATAAAGTATCATCAACGTATCCTTTATAAAATTTTATTCATGATCTGCGCACTTTTTTTGAAAAATTGTAATTCGGTATGACTAAAAAAGTTGTCAGCTACGTTATTTGTTAGTGAACTGACCATTGCTATTCCGTCCTTTTGGAAATAGATGTGGCCATTGAATGAAATATAGTTGAAAGCTATTGCTTCGATGACTGTTACCTTAGTGTACAGGCACAAAATGTCTATGAGGCAAATTTTGCATTTTCAGAAATTTCAGTGTTGTAGATTGACTGTGCTATTTCATAGCTATTCTTTATTGTAAAAGTTTTAAATATGATTCAGCTTTTTTGTTAGGTTGTACAATCGACAATTCACATTATTAACTATTGGACAAACCATCGTTTTGGGTTTATGTAGCTTTAACTGGGATCTTAATTTAGGTAACTGAGAATTCATCATCTTCAATGAAGATTTTTCTTTCTATAAGAGAAGGAAATTATGATCATCAGTCAGTTTTTCCATCGTATCTTAAAATTTCGTTAAACTCTTTGCAACCTAGTCACATTCATTAACAAGGAGAAATGTATTATCTTTATCTGCCTTTGTTACAATTTATCAATTATTTTAAGCTCGTCATTAACATTTTAACTATTAGGAATTCATTATGTCTTTTGCTCTTACATTTTTCTTTGTTGAAAATGTCGAGTTTTAGGACAATTTTGCAAACGTCTGATTTACTCAAATAGGAACGTTTCGTTGCAACTTTAACGTTTGCTATTAAGTTTTATTGTTTACATCGTTAAGAGTTGGTGTTAAATTATATTTTGGCTCTTTGTTTAAAAGGGATGTTTCAGCAGGAGTAAAATGGATACTAGTGATTTTAAAAACCATTGGATAGATTGGATGCTAATAATTCTCGGGCAGAGAATGAAATAATTCCTTGCAGATTTATAGTGCTGGCTGATGAGAGTATCTATTTTCTTCTGATGCTTATTCATAACTGTTTCCCATAGGAAATTAATTTTCTTATCAATAAAATTGAGCAGTATAGAGAAGGTCGAAAGGGACATCTGTTTACCTACAAGTATTTGGTTTCTCTTCCACCAGGCACCTTCGTGGCATGCAAAGCACCTAGTCCTGCACAGCTCCACCATGGTCGCTGGCACCACATGTTTCGGTCGTGGTCGTCTCCTGCGTCCTCCAGGTCCTCCTCATCTCAGCAGACGGCCTGCCTTTTCTCCTTGAGGCACCCTGATGGACTTCTTGGTACTCTGGTTCGCCAGTCGAAGAAGCTTCGCTGCGATGCTAGCATTGCCAGGTCACGCCACCGTTTCCAATCCAGTCACACCTCTTTTACGAGGACACTGCATGTATCTTATTTTATAGATTAGGCCCTCTCTTTTTTTCACCTGGTGCGCCTCTCTTTGTGGCTACCTCGACAATGCTGGTCTTCCCGTCCACGTCTCTACTGCTGCAGGCAGCTGTTCCGGATCTGCCGTCCATCACAATCTCCTTCCTCTGGGAGACAATTCTTTTACTTGGTGGGTTTGCCGTCTCTCCATTGGGGAAGAAGAGATGCTGGATCCACTGGTGTCATGTACGTCACAGCCCGCCAGCTCCATCGAGATGGTTCCACCATCTCCTCCGTAGCAGAAAGGCATGCTGCATCCTCGGCTGATGCCTACATCACAGCCGCCGACTATACAGAGAGATGCCTTCGTTGAAATTCCTGTTGAAAATCTTCAGCTGTCTTTTATTTTGTACACTGCTGATGCGTCATTTCTTTCGACACATAGAAATTAAACACCTAACCAGTTTGTAGTTGCCAAACACTTCTTTATTACAAACACATGCTGTTAATTAAACCAATAGTAACACCAATTATAATAAAAGGCACTCAAGCAATATTCACTAATTAAAACAATGTTCATAAAACCCCATTAATAAAATTTAACTGACATAACTGAATGCTGCATGGCTTACATAGGAACAGGCTTTCACACAACCCGTATCAAATTCTAAAACTGCTTCCATGGACTGATTTTAAGCAACTGTAACAATGAAAAGTAATATCAGATTAATACACTCGACTAAGCTCCTCCTTAGTATTATTAGCAGGTACGAGGTTCACATACATTTCACGGCCAGAATATAATAATAGGATATCAAATAGACTTAACATGGAGCCATTAAAATTTTTATGTTGAAAATTAGCGATGGACGCGAGCAGACCGAAAGTAGCTACCAGACAGAGGAGATTCACGGACGAGAAGGTAAAATGGAGCTATACTCAACTTTGGGCTACAATTAAGTCTCCAGAAAACCACAACGCTACACCGGAAAGATGACATTGCAGGACACTAACAACGTAACCACAGACACCAATCCAGGTCCTTAAATTTCCCTCTTCTACCGTGATACCCCGATATGAGTTTGTTTGCGTCGACCACTGTCAATTATCTGAAACATAAACACATCAACGGCAGACAACATTCTAGCGCATCAGATAGACAAACACATCTGCGCAACTGGTTATAAATAAACCTTTAATTATACATAGCACCAATGAACCCAAGTCTGACTAGCCTAGATGAGCACTTGCCCAGTAACGGCTCTTAAAATCTGATTAGCCCATTCTCTAGAACAAAGAAATAAAATAATAACGTAGAAACAGGAAATAGGAAAGTTATTTCGGCCCGCTCTTGAACATGCGCCACAGACTTACGTACTATTTGGCATGACCTCTAGTTAAGCATTAAGCGCGGCTTCATGTCTATTTGTTGTGCGAAGCTAGCACTCCCTTAAATACCATCAACGTATCAGCCGCCCAGACTAAATACGGTGACAAATAACTGACACAAACAAGATAGTTTTCAGTGCACTCGGGTATTCAATTAACGTGAACAGAACCCACCAAGAAACAATTCGACGACTCCAGTTCGTTCACTTTGAGTAACATGTAACAGACGCGAAGTAAATCTGTCCTTCAAATCTCCAGGAAATCCCAATCACCATCGGCAGCGGATCTGCATTCAAACGGCGAAACACGCCGCAGCAGCTGCTCACGCCCCTTCGTCGTACCGACTCGTCACTGTCTCTGACACAGCTAATACCCGAGCGCAAGCCGCTGCAGAGCGCGCCGCAGTTAAAAAGCCATCCGTCAAAGATGCGAAGAAGACAAGCAGGCATCGAAAACCGACACACAACGATCTGGATGACAATCGATGGAGACTGGCACCAGCAGCGCACCAGCTCAAGTGCTACTACTTTTCGTCATAGAACGTTTTCAAACTTGGCAGGCACGTAGGAACGTTATAGCATGATGTAAACGATTACAAGTTGCTGTTAGAGACCAACCATCTCCTCCGTAACAGAGAGGAATATGGTATATCTGCCTGGCATTTAACGATGCTGCAAACAAACACACAGCAAAGAGATACAGGTTACCAACCTGCCAAGGTGCCCTCAAATCAACTGCAACTAGTCCTGTCTGCGACAGCTCCTGCGTTATATGTGGTCACCACCGTATTGATGTTTCTTGCGCTAGCTCGTCTCCATTTACCACGTGGTGCAAGCACGACTCCCAACTATTGTTTTTGAATGGATGGTGTCTGTTCCTTCGAAAGAATGGACACCACGCAGATCCTGCAGCTATGAAACACTACCTGTAAACTGAAGCGAGATCACTGCTATCAGCTGCAGTGGGACAATGAGCGGAATCAGCGGCCACGAACGAAAAGGTATACCGGACCGGGATTCTAACCCGGGATCTCGTGCTTACTAGGCAAGTGCGATACCCACTGCAGCATCCCGGACACAGCGTTATTGCAACTGCACGGACTATCTCTGTGCGCCTCACTGCCGATCCACAGTCTCACCGAGCGCCACCGGTCCACAGTCCCTGTACATTGTCCCGCTGCAGCTGATAGCAGTGATACCCCTTCAATTTACGTACAGTGTTTCACAGTTGCAGGATCTGCGTAGTGTCTATTCTTTCGAAGGCACAGGCACCTTGTATTCAAATAATTGATAAAGCTCGCTGGGCAATGGATCCACTTTCCTCACTGTGAATGCACAAATACGTCCGACCACCTGTGGGGATCTGTAAGTAGCGAACAGGAGTACAATGGACAGGGGCTGGTGGCGCTTGATGGGAGTGTGAATCGACCGTGAGGTGCAGAGAGATAGTCCGTGCAGTTGCGATAACGCTGAGTACGGGATGGTGCAGTGGTTACCGCACGTGCCTAGTAAGCAGGCGATCCCGGGTTCCTATCCCGGTCCGGTACACATTATCGTTCGTCACCGCTGATTCCGCTTAATCTCCCACTACAGTTGATAGCAGTGATTCCCTTCCTCTGCCGGAAGGCTTTACAAGCTCGCCAGTCTTCTGCAAGTGGGAGCGTTCCAGTTCGCGAGTTTGACACTGATATTCAACGAACCCTATTCGACAAAATTGCGGCGCATTCAAGTTGGAACCAAGACATTGATAATTTAGTTTTAGTTATGTCATGTTCCGTAGATCGTTTTCCCGATTGTTTTACCGATATGATGTGGAACAAGTCAGATTAGAATAGCGCTAATAAATATTACTGAAATTTTTAGTTCTACACATGCAACTACATTTAAAGGTACAATTTTTTTTTTCCATTTCTGAAACAGAAATGCGTCCATGGACTAGAAGGAGTTGTCCAAAAGAAATGATTTAAAGCTAGAATTAAAACTTGATCTGCTACCTGCCAGACACTCTATGTTGTTGAGCAAATGATCAAAGATTTTTGTTGCTGAATAATGTACTCCTTTTTGAGCAACTGACAGCTTCAATAACGGATAGGAAAGGTCATTTTTCCCTCTAGTGTTGTACGTATGATCATCACTGTTTTTCGTGAACTGAGATGGATTATTTGTAACGAATTTCATTAGCGAATATGTATTCTGATGGTGTAGTTAAAATACCTAACTCCTTGAAAAGGTGCCTACATGACGTCCTTGGGCGAACACCACTAATTATTCTCACAGTTCTCTTCTGTGTAATCAATACTTTATGTCTAAGTGGTGAGTTACCCAAGAAAACTATTCCGTAAGACATTATTGAGTGGAAATATGCAAAGTACATTAGGAGGCTGATCTGTTTATTACCAAGACTAGCGATTATACGAAGAGTGAAAGAAGCTGAACTTAGTTGTTTGAGAAGCTCAGTAATATGCTTCTTCCAGTTCAAGTTGTCATCAATGTGAACACCCAAAGGTGTCTTTGCCTACTGCTGTGTTTCCTTACTGTGACTGATAATGTACTCAGCTGTACCTTCAAGAACTTTTATCGAGTATTCCAGCTTCTCATCGGTTCAGGACGATCTTTTATTTGCATTCGTTCGAAAGCTGTTCACTTACTCTTCAGAATCTAACGTTAAGGTGTATTCTCTGTATGTTCTAGTGTTCTGATTTCTTGGGAAAATCTGTCATACTGTAGCGTGCGTCACCCACAGATCGGGATACAAAAAGGCTTTTCTTTTATTCTGCATGGTATTTCTCTACCCTTCCTTCTTTCCTTCTTCTGGTGCATAGGTTCCTATAATTGTTGGATGAATTCTACCACTTTTCAGTCTCACTATTATGATCCTTTCCTTTACTAGTGCGTACCGCCGTATGTTATTTTCCCAATTTCTAGCAATGCTATTACTCCACTATATGCTCTTCGCTCAGGTCGTACTCCACTGTGTAATAGGAGGTAATCGTTTAGATATATAGAAACTTTCAACTTTCTTTTGGTTTCGGTATTAAATGATATGTAGGGTTAGTCACTGGGAACACCTCCCAAATCACAACAAGCACTGGATAACTAATTCCACAGACCGAAAGTGAAGAGAGGGGCTGTTGGAAATTGGTTAATACAAACCACTGACAAATGCAAGGAATTATGATTTCCAACACATACTTATGTTTTTTTAAATGGCACAACTGAAAATAGAAAAAATACTTAATCAATGTCGTTTCTCACATTGTAAAATGTTAATTATATCCAGAGTAATTTGTAACGTGGAGTTCATGCTTGAATAACTCCTCAGCAGTTCAATCGTGTGTATCGGAAAGAACCGAATTAATTAATGATACAAAAAGAACAGTGAGAAAAACGTAGGTACAGAAGAGACAGGAGCAGCACGTTACGCCCACCTGCTAAAATTTTTATTAGTCTTTTTCTCTGAAGAATACTGTACGGCACTGATTTTTTTAGGAGAAAATGTACATTAACATGAGAATGTAGTTAAGCTTACAAATTTGTTCTTTGTTTTCAATCACAGCATGCAAAAGAGTGCGTCCTGACATTTCAGCCCAATAAATGTTCAAAGTGGTGACCATTATTTGCTGCACACATTTGCAGTCTACCGCTTAATGAATGTCTTACACGACGCAGTACATCTGGTGTGATATTGCCACAGGCTGCTTTAATCGATGTTCCATATCCTCAGGGATTGTAGGCACATCACGGTACACGTTCTCCTTTAACATACCTCACAGAAAGAAATCTAAAGATGTAAGATCAAGAGAACGGGCTCGCCAATTTATGCATCTGCCACGTTCTATGAAACGCCCGTCAAACATTCTGTCAAGGGTCAGCCTAGTGTTCATTGCAGAATGTGCAGGAGCACCATCATATTAATACCACATACATCTACGCGTATCAAATGGTTCAAATGGCTCTGAGCACTATGCGACTTAACTTCTGAGGTCATCAGTTGCCTAGAATTTAGAACTAATTAAACCTAACTAACCTAAGGACATCACACACATCCATGCCCGAGGCAGGATTCGAACCTGCGACCGTAGCGGTCGCTCGGCTCCATACGCGTTTCCAGCGGGACATTTTCTAGCAATGTTGCTGATTATTTTGTAGAAACTCGATGTATTTTGCAGATTTTTGCGTGCCTTCGATGAAGTGAGGACCAAAGAAATGGTCGCCAATTACTCCGCACCATACATTTACATTCCACAGTCGCTGTCGCTCTACTTGTCGAAGCCAGAGAGTATTGTCCACGTACCAGTAACGCATGTTTCGTACATTCACTGCACCGTGGTTTGTGAAATTTGCTTCATCGGTAATCGGGTAGAATTGCAACGCGTTCTCTATTAATGCCCATCGACAGAAATTCACTCGATTATTAAAGCCATCTCCATGTAATTGCTGATGCAGTGACACATAATAAGCGTGAAATTTGTGACGATGAAGTATGTGCATTACACTACTTTGATTCATTGCACTACCTGTAGCTATGTCACGTGAACTGAAGTGTGGGTTCACGGAAACAACAGCTAACACACCAACTGCACATGCTTCTCTTGTGATGCGTCTATTACCGACCCATTTGTGTGGTACCACCATACCCGTTGCATACAATTACTTGTAGATGTTTTCATTGGATGATCTTTGTCTGGGTACCTTTCTGCATACAACCTGCAGGCTGCAGCTGTATTTTGTCTACGCTCACCATAAAAGAATATCATCTCTGCCTTTTCAGATTTAGGATAAACGATTTTCACAGTTCCTACAACGCTGTACATACTGTTGTACTTGTGACCTTCTCACGTTCCTACTGTGCGTACTTCTGTTATTACTTGTGTACAGTACACTATCACAGACTTCCAATAACACAGTGTACTACAGTTATTCTGAGTACAAGGACTAATTCAGCAAACGCTACATGCAGACACTGACACAGCCAAACCCGGAAACATCGTAGTCTTCTGTAAATATACCCCTGCAGATCTTGTTTGTTACAACACGCGACTGAACGTCTGAGGTTCCAAGCGTCAACTTTACGTTACAAAGTACTCCGGAAGTACTTAATATTTTACAATGTAACAAGCGGCATTGATTAAGTATTTGTTTCCGTTTTCAGTTGTTCTACAAATAATAACAAGTTTCCATTTAAAAAGTCATCTCCATGTAATTATGATGCAGCGACACAGGATACAGGTGAAATTTGTGACGATGAAGTATGCGCATTATACCGCTTTGACTCATTGCACTGCCTGTAGCGATGTCACGTGAACTCAAGTGTGGGTTCACGGCAACAACAGCTAACACACCAACTGCACATGCTTCTCTTGTGACGTGTTGAAAATCATACTTCTGTGCATTTCTCAATGGTTTGTATTAACCATTTCCACCAGCCCCTCTCCTCACTTTTGGTCTGTAGAATTGGTTATTCAGTGTTTGCTATGGTTTGAGAGGTGTTTGAGAGGTGCTTCCAGTGGTAATGTTAGGTGACTCACCCTGTTTGATGTTACGATCTTTCAGCATTTTTTTAAGTTCGAACTCTATTGCTACCAGACCCAGTACGTTACATGTGGTAACACTATGTCTTTTAATCCGTAACTCTTAATCATTTCCTTGCGCGGTCGTCGTCCTGATTTCCGGTTTTTATTCGAGCCATATTTTGGGGAATGTGAGTACGCAGATTTTTACATACGTAGGTTACTGGCCTTATTGCATAACCCCTCCACTTTTGGGTGACCAGACTTTGTCTTATGGAATTTGAAGAACGACATTATTCCAGCAGACTGTATAAAATTTTTATTTTTCACACTACCGGTTTCGTTCTTCGTCGGTTCTCACGTGTGTCTCTAGTGGCGTATGTGGCTATATCATCGTTATTAATTTAACAAAATCGATGTACCCACAATGGCAATATCGGAAATTTTATACACATTCAAATTTATTGAGGCTGCGGAGCCAGTGCAGAAGAAAATGATCTGTCTTGCAGTTTTGCTCCCTTAGGAAAGGTGGTTTCGTCATGCTTGAGGACACCTTACTTCCCTATTGAAGGTAAGACAAAAGAGTGAAAATGAAAGACAGTCTCGGGTCTCGCAGCCTAACACTTTTGGAGTGAAGAAAGCGTGAGTTGAACAAGACAGGCCGGCAGGAAAAGAAACAAAAGTCTGACACAAGTAAGTGGAAGCAATGTCAGACTGACCTTAGAGCCCATGTAGTTAATGGCACACACGCTCCCAAGATGGGAGCTCCTAGGAGGCTACTCTCTCGCCTAATGACCAATCTGGCTTGGGTGACGCTACCAAGGGCATAGCTCGCGCCAGCATAGCTACGCAGATCACTGAAACACACAAACATCCTCACTACGTTACGGTAATAGTCTGTGAGGAGGTCATTCTTTTAAAAGTACAGCGGTTTTACCAGTGTAAGTGCCATGCATTTGACCTAGCACCACTGGGAATTTGATACAAGGTTTGAGGGGTGAATGATGTTCACTGAAACCTATGAAGATTTCCACACCATATTTTAAATCATTGTTGTGCTGGCCTCTTTATGGCGCAGGACCTTTCGCTGCAGCCACGATAACCAGCACATAGGTGCAGCCCTCCATATAAACACAGATACAGATGACCAAAGATTAAAATGTAGCATCTTGCTACTCAAGAACCAGTATGAATAGAGAAAGACTTTAAAGAAGTCTTTTAATTTAATGAAACACGAAAACAATCATTCGTATTTTAACCGATCCTACACGTTACTAAAAACTAGTGTATTTTACAAAAATTTCAAAGGAATCATTGTCTCTCTCTCGGGAGTGGATGTTTAGCTGGGTTCTCTTGTGTATATCATTACCAGGCGGTACATAGCTGGCGTGTTTAGGTGACGTCATTTGTTGTAGAAGCGTGATGACAAGTCACCAGTGGTTGGTTTTTGTCTCTGGCTCCTGGCCCTGTTGGCCTCGTTCAGACGTCTGCTGGCGATGTCTCAAACTGATAGCCATTGCTTACTCACAGAAGCAAAATCGTGAGCGACATTAAAGGGAGTTTCTGACATCAGGTCCAGCAACCAAATGTTTCCAATGGAAATGTTCAGGAGTTGGACAAAATATGTAAACATAGCGAGAAATGCACCAACATCTACATTTAAGTGATTCCTCTGCTATTCACAATAAAGAGCCTGGCAGAGGGTTCAATGAATCACCTTCAAGCTGTCTCTCTGCCGTTCCACTCTCGAATGGCACGCGGAAAAAACGAGCACATAAATTTTTCTGTGCGAGCCCTGATTTCTCTTATTTTATCGTGATGATCATTTCTCCCTATGTTGGTGGGTGCCAACAGGATGTTTTCGCAATCTGAGAAGAAAACTGGTGATTGAAATTTCATGAGAAGATCCACTCGCAACGAACAACGCCTTTGTTTTAATGATTGCCACTCCAATTCACGTATCATGTCTGTGACAGTATCTCCCCTATTTCGCGATAATACAAAACGAGCTGCACTTCTTTGTACTTTATCGATGTGATCCGTGAGTCCCACCTGATGTGGATCCCACACCGCACAGCAATACTCCAGAATAGGGACAAGCGTGGTGTAAGCAGTCTCTTTAGTAGACCTGTTACGCTTTCTAAGTGTTCTGCCAATTAATCGCAGTCTTTAGTTTGTTCTACCCAGAATATTATCTAGATGATCGTTCCAATTTAGATTATTTGTAATTGCAATCCCAAAGTATTTAGCTGAATTTACAGCCTTCAGATTTGTGTGACTTAACGCTTAATCGAAATTTAGCTGATTTCTTTTAGTACTCATGTGAGTAACTATACACTTTTCCTTATTCGGGGTCGATTGCCACTTTTCGCACCATACAGATATCTTATGTGAATCATTTTTAAAGTCGTTTTGATCATCTGATCGCTTTACAAGACGGTAAATGACAGCATCATCTGCAAACAATCTAAAACGACTACTCAGATAGTCTCCTACGTAGATAAAAAACAGTAGAGGTCCTGTAACACTTCCTTGGGGAACGCCGGATATTACTTCTGTTTTACTCGATGACTTTCCGTCTATTACTACGAACTGTGACCTTTCTGACTGGAAATCACGAATCTAGTCGCACGACTGTGGCGATACTCCGTAGGCATGCAGTTTGGTTAGAAGACGCTTGTGAGGAACGGTGTCTAAAGCCTCCTGGAAATCTAAAAATATGGAATCAATTCGACATCCCCTATTGATAGCACTTATTACTTCATGAGTGTTTCACAAGAGCGATATTTTCTGAAACCGTACTGACTATGTGTCAATAAATCTTTTTCTTCGAGGTACTTCATAACGTTCGAATACAGCATATGTTCCACAACCCTACTGCAAATCGACGTTAGTGATATAGGCCTCTAATTCAGCGGATTACTCCTACTTCCCTTTTTGGGTATTGGTGTGACTTGAGCAATTTTCCAGTCTTTATGCACGGATCTTTCTGTGAGCGAGTGGTTGTATATAATTGCTAAATATAGAGCTATTTTATCAGCATACTCTGAGAGGAACCTGACTGGTATACAATCTGGACCGGAAGCATTGCCTTTATTAAGTGATTTAAGCTGCTTCGTTACACCGAGGATATCTTACCTTGGCAGTTGTTCTTGACTGGAATTCAGGAATGTTTACTTCGTCTTTTTTGGTGAAGGAATTTCGGAAAACCGCGTTTAATAACTCTTCTTTAGTGGCACTGTCATCAGTGACTTCACTGTTGTTATCGCGCAGTGAAGGTATTGATTGCGTCTTGCCACTGGTGTGCTTTATGTATGACCAGAATCTCTTTGGGTTTTCTGCCAGATTTCGAGACAGAATTTCGTTGCGGAAATAATTAAAAGCAACTCGCATTGAAGTACGTGCCATATTTCGAACTCCTGTAAAACTTTGCCAATCTTGGGGATTTTGTATTCTTTTAAATTTGGCATGCAAGCTTGAACGTAAATGCAGATGCTTGCCAAGCTTGCAGCTTCCACCATTCTATTTAACCACGATCGGCAGCTGTCCTATTTCTTGAATATGCTCCAAGTGTCAGTCGTGGTCACAACAGTGTTCTATACAGATGAGAGTGCGTTATGTCGCAACTACGTGAATTCGAACGTAGATGAATCGTTGGTGCTCGTTTAGAGGGTACGTACGTAAACAAGGGAGCCGAAGTGCTTTAAGAGGCACAGTATCGAAGATTTATACCTCATTTAGAGCAAGTGAAACAACATCACAGCTCAATATGTCATCACCCGCTAAGTTATAATGCGAACGCAAGTGTGTAAGGAGTGATGGTGACAGATGGTCGTTGAAGAGGTTCGTGACGAAAAATACGAGGATAGCCATCTTCAGAAATCACTGCAGAACTAAATGTCATATTCGTGAAATCTGTCGGCATCAATACAATACAAAGGGAACTCCATAACCAGTGAATCGCAGGGTGAGATGGAGTTTCATCAGTGATGCAGATGCCCGTAACAGGAAAAGTGGTGCAGAAGCCACAAAAACTAGACAATGCAGCAACGGAAGTAAGTAATTTGGGTGGATGAATATTGTTTTACGCTTTTTCCAAATTCTGGGCGAGATTACGCCAAAAAAGGGGAACATGTAGGTGATTCGGTGATGAATTCTACATCTTCAGCTACAAACATACTCTGCAAGCGACTGTACAGTGCGAAGTGGGGGTATCTTGTACTATTACTACGCATTTCCTTCCCTGTTCCACTCGTAAGAAGAACGAGGGAAAACGACTGCGTATGTGCCTCCGTACGAGCCCTAATATTACTTATCTTCGTGTTCCTTAAAAGAAATGTATGTTGGTGGCAGAAGGATAGTTCTGCAGTCAACTTTAAATGACGGTTTTCTGAACTCTCTCAGTAGTGTTCCTCGAAAAGAACGTCTCCTGCCCTCCTAGGATTCCCACTTGTCCCCGAAGTATCTCTGTAACACCTGCGTTTTGTTCGAACCTACCGCTAACAAATCTACCAGTCTGTCACCGAATTGTTTCGCTGTCTTCCTTCGGTCTGACCTGATGCAGAACCCAAACACTCAAGCAGTACTCGAGAGTGGGATGCAAGAGTGTCCTTTACAGATAAAGGACACTTCCCTAAAATTCTCCCAATAATCGGAAGTAGACCATTCCTTACTGTAATCCTTACATGCTTGTTCCATTTCATGTCGCCTTGCAACGTTATGCCTACGTATTTAATCGATGTCACTGTATTATGCAGAAAAATACTAATGCTGTATTCGAACATTTGAAGTTTGTTTGTCCTACGCATCTAATTTAACCTATATTTTTCCACATGTAGAACCAGCTGCCCTTCATCACACCAACTAGAAATTTTGCCGAAGTCATGTTGTGTCCTCTTATAGTCACTCAACGACGATACCTTCCCGTACACCGCTGCAACATCAACAAACAGCTGCAGAATTTTGCTCATTCTGTTCGCCAGATCATTATGTGTACAGAAAATAATAAGGGTGCTATCATACTTCCCTGTGGCGTCCCTGACGCTGGTCTCTGCTGAACACTTGCTGTCAAGGCCAACGTGCGGGGTATGTCGCTATAAAAGTCTTCGAGCCACTCATATATCTGGTTACCTATGCCGTATATTCGTAGCTACGTTAACAGTCTGCAGTATGGTACATGTATCAAATGCTTTTCGGAAATCTAAGAATACTGAATCTACCTCTTCCTCTCGTCTACGTTTTTCAGGATATCATGTGAGAAAAGCCCAAGTCGAGCTTCGCGTGAGCGATGATTTCTAAATCTTATTCATGGAACTGATTTGATTTCGGGAATAAAGGGACTAAACTACAGGGTCGTCAGTCCCTGACTGTTGTTTACGGAGATTTGGTAACTATGTTGAATAATAGCGTTATGCTCTGTGTCAAATGGTTCAAATGGCTCTGAGCACTATGGGACTTAACTTCTGAGGTCATCAGTCCCCTAGAACTTAGAACTATTTAAACCTAACTAACCTAAGGACATCACACACATCCATGCCCGAGGCAGGATTCGAACCTGCGACCGTAGCGGTCGCGTGGTTCCAGACTGTACCACCTAGAACCGCTCGGCCACTCCGGCCGGTCTGCTCTGTGTCACTTTGATGTGTAATGTACCATTTAGTGAAAGTAATCCTTAATAGAGTGTAACTTACTTGTACATAGATTGCTGTTCAGCTCCCCCCTACCGATTCGTTTTATGCAACCTGTACTAGGTCTGTATCAGGAATGGCATACAGACAGGCGTCAGACACGTAATCCATATATTTCTCTTCTGAGCTTTGAGAGACTGTTAGTAAAGGGAACCAGACTGTAAGAAATACAAGTGAGGATTGACACCGGCCGGTGTGGCCGAGCGGTTCTAGGCGCTTCAGTCTGGAACCGTGCGACCGCTACGGTCGCAGGTTCCAATCCAGCCTCGTGCATGGATGTGTGTGATGTCGTTAGGTTAGTCAGGTTTAAGTAGTTCTAAGTTCTAGGGGACTGATGACGTCAGACGTTGAGTCCCATAGTGCTCAGAGCCATTTATTCAGGATTGGCCATGAATTACGCGGTATTTTTGAAAGAAGGTGTATCTTACATATGCCATTCTTACCCAAGGATCTCCAGTCTTTTATACCAGAAAGTTATTACTTTCAAACTTCCTATTCAAGTATCTCATATTAATTTCGTTGTTTATTACGGTGAAACACGCATTGCAAGGCAACGTTTCTGAGCCATTTATGAAAGGTTATGTACTGTGAACGGAAATGACTTACAGAGACATCCAAAACCTATATGACTAAACTAACAATTACAGAAAGGAAGATTGAAGACACTTGTATAAGTATGGGAGAAGAAAGGTATGTCTTCGTCAAAAAATACCCGATAAACCATGGCCAATTCTCACTTGTGTTTTTTACAGTTATATTCCGCTTGCTGAACGTCGCCCAAAGTCCTGAAAAGTAACTTATATGTATTACGTGGCTGACGCCTGTGTGGGTGCCGTTCCTGATGCAGATGTAGGCTAATACAGGCTGCATAAAACGAATCCGTAGCGACACCTGAATCGCCCTGCATAACACTGGTGTAGCCACACTATTGTTCCGTTATGCGGAGCCGGCCGTTGTGGCCGAGCGGTTCTAGGCGCTTCAGTCAGGAACCGCGCTGCCGTTACGGTTGCAGGTTCGAATCCTGCCTCGGGCATGGATGTGTGTGATGTCCTTAGGTTATTTAGGTTTAAGTAGTTCTAAGTTCTAGGGTACTGATGATCCCAGATGTTAAGTCCCGTAGTGCTCAGAGCCATTTGAACCATTTTTTTTTATGCGGAAAATAAGCAAACATGCGGTTCCCTTTCGTAATATCTAGAAATAGATGTAATTTCTTTAGCTAACATTTTGTCATAGATACAGCGATATGATAGCCTATCTACAGTTTTCATTCTTGTCAAGGATGAAGAGGAAATACAGTTAATCTTTTGAGTCAGCACACAATCATGTGGTTTGTTGTACGAATCTGACTGAGGCTGCAGAGGAACAGAATAGTAGTTCTGTGTTAATTGAGAAGTGTACTTGTGTCTTGAGAGACGTTGCCATTGAGAACAGACACACCCACCCTTTTTCCACATCTTTTGAGCTTCGTGGAGCCCAAATTAGATGCACTGCGTGTCGGCATCTGGAGAAAAGCACTCCTTTCTCACAGTCTCCTCCTCTTCTTCGTCCAGTCACGATACAGCGAAGCCTATCGATAGGAAAGGGGCTTTCAGCGCGGCGAGGCTTCGGGTGTGCTGTGGCCACAGCTACAGACCAATCAATTACACCTGGCCACGCCCAGAACGTCACAGGCGCGCTCAAAATTTTATAGTTCCAGGCGCCGCTTTTAATTCCTACCGGGAACTAATCCCCAGTTTATTTTTAAATCTCTAAGAGACAAATAATGCAAAACACTTTTACTCTGAATTAAAACTGTAAAATAAATAACCCGAAGTGGTTAAATCAAAAATCAATAGAATCGTACTTGAAAAAGGTGGTTACGGTATACCTCCTAAATAATAACGTCAGACACTCAAAGATTATTTAGACAATACAAAGAAGAAATTCTTAAAATAACAATTCCTCACTCTATAAAACAATTTCATAGTGCAATTTATCTCACCAGAAAATTCAAAAACCCTACGTCCAAAACAATTAATCGAGAAAACTAACAGTAAGTTTCTTGCATGTTCCCAACCTCAACATATAATTCTTTATGGAGAGATACTGGCTCAGTATTTTACACAGTCAAATGGGGAGATACGGACGAAATAATTAAAATTCAATGTTATTGTTGAGTTCCAGGAGTCAGCTGAAAATGTTTGTGTGTTTATGTGTGTGTGTGTGTGTGTGTGTGTGTGTGTGTGTGTGTGTGTGTTTGCGTAATATTGTAACATTAGTATTCCGCTGAAGCGTAACAGGTTTTGCAAGAAAGTATGCATGTGCAACGGATCCATAAAATTGTTGTCTAAGTAGTTCTCTTAGGAATTTACTGCCAGTATGAATAAATTAGAGAATATCCTATTATCTTTACAATTTGTATTAAGCTTATATTCTCTCTGAAAGAGTGAAAAATTTATCTGTGGGTAAATAGATTATGCTAGAAAAAACGCAGGAGAGTAATCTGTTTTGAAAGGAGTGACCAAGCAGAAACATTAGTGCACTGAAATACTATATGGAACAAGTATTCGAATACTATACAAGACTGTTTCCATTCTGAAGCAAAACAAATTAAATTACAGGCTGCTGCAGACACTAAGTCCTCAGTACCGAGGTTTCATCAGTAGACGTGACACCTAGAGAAGTTATATGCATATTTTGTAACGAATATTTATTTATTTAAAGTTAAAAGTCTAAAATGATAATCAACATCTGGTGGTGCATGCACTGGGTCGGCATAATGTACTGTCTAAACTTTCCGCCACACCAAACATGGAAAAAAGAGACACTCAGTCGCTATAAAACTCCTGGTTTGCGTAGACAGAAAATGATCGTGGAGCATCATCCAGCACGGCCGAATATAATCAGTGTTCAGAACTAACGTGTTTTCAGTGAAGATTCACGAATTACATTTAGAGTTATCAAATGGTTTCACAATCACAAATAAGTTTTAAAGCTAGCTCGAATTCCCACGAAATGAATTAAATTTCTAACATACAACTGTTACTTATGAGGAATTCTACAACCGGCTTCCGAATACTGTCGGATTTTTTTCAAAATTTATGTACAGCGACTTCGTCAGTCTTACAACAAGGTCACTGTACGCATCTTTCTACTGGACTATTATAGCCAGCTAAACATTTTGTAAATTAGCGCTACAAAATTTTACACGATTGTGTCTGTCTTAGCTCCGCTGTCTCGGCATTTTTTCAAACGGATAAGGTAGGGTAATACCGTCCTTCAGTACTATAACAGTGTGTCGGAAGAGTAACGCAGGTTATTCCTAAGACGTGTAGATGCAGCAAATTGTATTACTATACCGCTGGTGTAAATTATTATTATTATTATTTTTTTTTTTTTTGTAGGGTACTTTCTATGATCACATATTATGAACTTTCTTTGGGGAACATAAATTTCCAGTATAAAAACCAACATGGTTCTCGTAAACAGAAATTTTGCAAAACTCAATTCGCTCTGTTACTCCTTCAGGTTCAGAACGTCGTAGGCAACATCCATGTTGACGCCGTGTCCCTGTGTTTTCTGATGGCATTCCGTACTGGTCCTCTCTGTCGTATAGTGAACTAGATACGAGCTTGTCGAATATCAGACTATATCTGTAATAGTGTGTAAGACTTCCTGGCTCACAGACATAAAATGCCATTCTAAACGGGATCAAATCGACATGTGTAAAAGTAACTGTGACAGCAGTCGAAGTCGGTGAGACAAGAACGTTACTGTTTACAATTTAAATTAATTACCTCGTGTTAACGTCGGGCACTATCTCTAGGCGATGCTGTAAGCATGTTACATGGTTCCATGGGTCATTTGCATGATAAATCGCAATGATGAGGAACCAGTCATTTTAACTTCACATTCCAAATTAATTTGTAAATGTAACAGTATGCTGAATTTTTATAAGTTTTTTTGTACATAGATATGTTAGTAATTCCTGCCCACCACCTTTTGCACATTACAGTAACAGCAATTTTCTACAGTATAGAAGGGGTTGTCAAGGATCAACTTTTTCAGTTTCTTTTCAACTATTACTTTGCTGTCTGCCTGATGTTTTATATTACTGGGTAACCTACAAATAATTGTTATCGAACCATTATGGATCCCATTTTTCAGTAAAGACGATTTTAATTCGGAGTAATATATGTCATTTTTCCTCGTAATATTTTGCTTACGTACATCATAATTCCTTTTGAACTGCAGTAGAGTATTTACAACAGATTTCTTGAGCGAATAAATATACTGTGAAATAGTAGTCAGTAAGCCCAAATCCTTAAACGGATGTCTTCAATATAATCGTGCGTGAGCACCACATATTATTCTTACAACACGTCTCTGAGCAATGAAGACATTCATACAGATCAGTTACTCCAGAACATCACTCTCTATGATTTTTTTGAAAGAAAGAATCCAAAATGTGTCAACTTCCTGGTTTGCCTCTCGTCAAGATTTATAATAATTCTAAGTTCAAATTTGGCTGAACTGAATTGTTTTAGGAGTTCCAAAAAGTGCTTTTCTCAGCTTAAATTCTCATCAATATTTAATTGATGAAAGGAGAAAATATAAAAATGCAGTAAATGAAGCAGGCAAAAAGGAATACAAACGTCTCAAAAATGAGATCGACAGGAAGTGCAAAATGGGTAAGCAGGGATCGCTAGAGGACAAATGTAAGGATGTAGAGTCTTGTCCCACTAGGGGTAAGATAGATACTGCCTACAGGAAAATTAAAGAGACCTTTGGAGAAAAGAGAACCACTTATATGAATATCAAGAGCTCAGATGGAAACGCAGTTCTAAGCAAAGCAGGGAAAGCAGAAAGGTGGAAGGAGTATATAGAGGGTCTATACAAGGGCGATGTACTTGAGGACAATATTATGGAAATGGAAGAGGATGTAGATGAAGATGAAATGGGAGATACAATACTGCGTGAAGACTTTGACAGAGCACTGAAAGACCTGAGTCGAAACAAGGCCCCGGGAGTAGACAACATTCCATTAGAACTGCTGACGGCCTTGGGAGAGCCAGTCATGACAAAACTCTACCATCTGGTGAGCATGATGTATGAGACCTCGGGGAAGATCAGTTTGGAGTCCGTAGAAATGTTGGTACACGTGAGGCAATACTGACCTTACGCCTTATCTTAGAAGAAAGATCAAGGAAAGGCAAACCTACATTTCTAGCATTTGTAGACTTAGAGAAAGTTTTTGACAATGTCGACTGGAATGCTCTCTTTCAAATTCTAAAGGTGGCAGGGATAAAATACAGCGAGCGAAAGGCTTTTACAATTTGTACAGAAACCAGACGGCAGTTATAAGAGTCGAGGGGCATGAAAGGGAAGCAGTAGTGGGGAAGGGAGTGAGACAGGGCTGTAGCCTCTCCCCGATGTTATTCAATCTGTATATTGAGCAAACAGTAAAGGAAACGAAAGAACAGTTCGGAGTAGGTATTAAAATCCATGGAGAAGAAATAAAAACTTTGAGGTTCGTCGATGACATTGTCATTCTGTCAGAGACAGCAAAGGACTTGGAAGAGCAGTTGAACGGAATGGACAGTGTCCTGAAAGGAGGATATAAGATTACCATAAAAAAAAGCAAAACGCGGATAATGGAATGTAGTCGAATTAAGTCAGGTGATGCTGAGGGAATTAGATTAGGAAATGAGACACTTAAAGTAGTAAAGGAATTTTGCTTTTTGGGGAGCAAAGTAACTGATGATGGTCGAAGTAGAGAGGATATAAAATGTAGACTGGCAATGGCAAGGAAAGCGTTTCTGAAGAAGAGGAATTTTTTAAAATCGAGTGTAGATTTAAGTGTCAGGAATTTGTTTCTGAAGTATTTGTATGAAGTGTAGCCATGTATGGAAGTGAAACATGGACGATAAATAGTTTGGACAAGGAGAGAATAGAAGCTTTCGAAATGTGGTGCTACAGAAGAATACTGAAGATTAGATGCGTAGACCACGTAACTAATGAGGAGGTATTGAATACATACGTTAGGACGATTGGTGTGTATTGGTCCTCAGTCTGAGATCCTCGCTTGTTAAAAATAATAGAAAAGTCACAGACGATCCTATAATGAGCTCTAAACGCACAGAATAGTAAGGGGTATAAATTAGAAAACATTTGCTAAAGCTCGTTGACATCGCCACAGGCATGTTCATGTCATGCCAGAAACAAAGGCGGAAGCGGGAAAGGGGCCAGTATGTTGAAAGTGACACATTCGACGACACATTGCGAGACCGTCTGGCGAGTGAAGATACGAGTTTCGCAGAAAGGAAACTTCGACTGAAAACTAGAGGAAGCGAGATAAGCGTATTCGTTAGCTAGTAAGACAAGTTGCAAGAAAGTCTGTCTCTTTCATAGGAGCACATAACGAGGGGCCGTCAATGCAGTTCAGTCTACTGCGTGAGTATAGCAGAATAAGGAGGACTCGAGCTGTCGTTACAAACCGAACCTTGCGTCATAGCCTCACGCCAGCTCCATGTTAATATTTCAGCTCTCTTCATGAGCAGCTCCTTGGGATTGATGGTATTCACAGTAATAGCAGTCCAGTCCATGATCACTGTACTGTAGTGAACCTACGTCCTAGGTTCTCCAGCACGGTCTATGAACTAACCAAAGATGTAAAGATGATGACCTTCACTGATGAACTTCATGCTGCTCTCCGCCTATCATCTACTGATGGAGAAACCGACTGTCTTCCGAAAACACCACATCGCAAGCGCTACCAGCACGGAACTTCTGTATAGAAATGAGCAACAGAGGCTCTCAGGGTTCACGTTCCTGTTCAAAACTCAGGTGTCTTCAGGTGCTGTCACCTACCAAGCGAAGGAAGGAGATCAATCGACCACACGACCACCGGTACCAAGTACACCGCGGAAAGGGCATCAAGGGTCACTGTAGAATATGGAGTGGGTCCGAGTACACTCCAGCAACCAGCGCGACAACCTCTTCTCTCTGATGAAACGGTCGCGCCTGCCAGCGGGCAGTTCACCGTTGCACCACGGTCGCCGATGACATCTTCTACCGGGAGTGCAATCGCTGAGCTGACTCGACGGACGTCAGCTAGAACCCAACATGCAGATCGGTGATCAACAGCCGAGGCTAGTGCGGACGAACGACAACTTGTAACCATCGAGAATAAAAGATTGAACTCTTCAAATGTTCCCAGCAGCTAACATGGCTTCACGCAGAGGTCTCTCCAGTCAACATTCTGTAGAGCGGTGCATTTTGACATGGTTTCGTCATTAAGAGTGAAAGTCTTACGTATATGCTTATGAGGCCCCAGTGGCAGACTCTTCAAGAAAGGTGTTATACGAGGCGTGTTTTTTAAGTAAGTACCGTTTTGAAATTTAAAACAAAGACGTGCTAAGATATCTCAATAATTTTATTTTTACATGAAAGCTTGTACCTTAATTTACTTTTCTACATAATTTCCGTCAATATTGAGACACTTACCATAACGTCGTACCAGTTTTTGAACACCCTCCTCATAGAACTCTGCCGCCTGCATCACCACTGTTTTGATTTCGTCATCGTCTTGAAGACGCTGACCGCCCAGGTGTTTCTTCCAGTGCAGGAACAGATGGTAATCACTGGGCTCAAAATCGAGGCTGTATGGAGGATGATCTAGAGTTTCCCATCGAAAAGATGTGATGAGATCTTTGGTCTGATTCGCCACATGCGGATGGGCATTGTCTTGCTGCAAAACGATGCCCTTGCTCAACTACCATGGACTGTTGCTTTGATTGTGGTGTGACGTAGGCCACCCATGTTTAATCGCCCGTAACAGTTTTCCTTAAGAAATGATCACCGTCGTTGTGGTACTGCTCAAGGAAAGTCAATGCACTGTCTAAACGTTTCGTTTTGTGCACATCCGTCAACATTTTCGGTACCCAACGTGCGCACAATTTTCGGTAATTCAAGTGCTCGGTCACAATGCCATACAAAACACCACGAGAAACATTAGGAAAGTCATCCCGCAAGGAGGAAATCGTAAAGCGTATGTTTTCCTCTCACCTTATTGTCCACTTCCTGCACCAAACTTTCATTAACGACCGAAGGACACACGCTACGTTGTTCTTCATGAACATTTGTGCGGCCATCTTTAAACGCTCTCACCCACTTTTTTACCAATCCATCACTCATAATGTTTTCCTCGTAAACTGCACAGATCTCCCGGTGAATATCGATCGCTTTAAGGCCTTTAGCACTAAGAAATCTTATAACAGCCCATACTTCACAGTCAGCGGGACTCACGATTATCGGAGGCATCTTAAACGCTTAGTACACAACGTAAACAAGGAAGAATCAGACTGTAATGGCGTCAGTGTGTAGATTACGGTACAGGCTTTTATGTAAAAATAAAATTATTTAGATATCTCAGCACGTCTTTTTTTCATTTCAAACGGTACTTACTTAAGAAACACTCCTCGTACATCATGGGAGCATACGTTCGAAGAAGCCTCAGACAGCATCTTACATCCTCAAAAAATGACTACGGGTAAGAAACCTCAGAAATTAGAGCTCGTACAAAGGTATAGTGACAGTCATTCTTCATAGGCATCATTCTTCAATTGGACAAAAAAGGGACAGTGTCACTTGAAGTACTCTTCACCGTACAAAATGCTTGCAGATTACTGCAGTAGATTTAGTTATGTGACGATATTCGTCACGCTACCACAGTTATTACCACACTGACGTTCCAGAACGATACTTGCTGGGTCTCGATTAAATGCTTTTATATTGCTTTGACGCTCTTAAAAATGACATGCATGCTAACATTGTTCTTGACAGTGAGAGATAATGGAGACAGTGAAACCCAGAGCTACCGAATGACATTCTTCTTTCGAGTTTAGTATCTACATTAAAATAAACATAAACAATCTGCAGTTCTAACCTAAGCGCGTGCCAGAGGTTTCTTGAAACCATTTTAAGTCTTTTTCTGTACCATTCCACTGTAAATCAGCGCGCAGGATAAACGAACACTTCATTATTTCAGTGCAAGCTACGATTTTATTTATTTTATTACATTGATCATTTCATCCTTTGTATGTAGGTGTCAATTAAATGTTTTCGCATTCACGAGGGAAAAGTTGGAGATTGAAATTTAGTGAAAAGATTTAGACCCAGCGGAGAACATTTTTGTTTTAACGCTGGCCGGGGTGGCCGAACGGTTCTAGGCGCTTCAGTCTGGAACCGCGCGACCACTACGGTCGCAGGTTCGAATCCTCCCTCGTACATCGATGTGTGTGATGTCCTTAGGTTAGTTAGGTTTAAGTAGTTCTAAGTTCTAGGGAACTGATAACCTCAGATGTTGAGTCCAATAGTGCTCAGAGCCATTTGAACCATTTGTTTTAACGATTGTCATCCCAAGTCGCGCATCATACCCGTGACACTCCCTCCCGTATTTCGCGAAAATCAAAACGAGATGCCCATCTTTGTACTTTTCCGATATCGTCCGTCAATCCTGTCTGGTAAAGACACCATACCGTACAGCAGTACTCTACCAGAAGACGAACAAGGCAGTGTCTTTAGTAGATTTGATGTGGCTCTTAAGTATTCTGCTAATAAAAGGCAGTCTTTGGTTTATCTTCCCCTCAACATTTTCTGTGTGATCGTTCAGATTTAAGCTGTTCGTAGTTGTCATCCCTAGGTAATTAATTGATTTTACCAGCTATGGATTTGTGTGATTTAGCATGTAACAGAAATTTAACGATACCTTTTAGTAATCATGCGAATGACCTCACACTTTTCATTAAGAAACTAAAAAAAAAACAACAGTAACGACCGGCCGCCGTGTCATCCTCAGCCCACATGCGTCACTGGATGCGGGTACGCAACGGCACGTGGTCAGCATATCGCTTTCCATGCCGTATGTGAATTTACGAGACCGATTTTTCATTATGCTGAGTGAATTACCATTTTTTGCACCATATAGATGTCTAAATCATTTTGCATTAAGTTTGTATCTTCTCATAACTTTACTAGAAGGAAAATCGCCGTATCATTTGCAAACACTCTAACAGAGCTGCTCAGATTGTCTCCTAAATCATATACATAGATTAGAAACAGCAGAGGGCCTACAACACTTCCTTGGGGAACGACAGATATCACTTCTGTTTTACTCGTGACTTTCCGTCAGTTACTACGAACTATGACCTTTCTACAAGAACTGATGAATCGAGTCACACAACTGAGACAATACTCCATGGACATTCATACGATTAGAGGTCGCTTGTGAGGAGCGGTTCTGCCGGCCGAAGTGGCCGTGCGGTTAAAGGCGCTGCAGTCTGGAACCGCAAGACCGCTACGGTCGCAGGTTCGAATCCTGCCTCGGGCATGGATGTTTGTGATGTCCTTAGGTTAGTTAGGTTTAACTAGTTCTAAGTTCTAGGGGACTAATGACCTCAGCAGTTGAGTCCCATAGTGCTGAGAGCCATTTGAACCATTTTTTTTGAGGAGCGGTTCTCTTCGAATTCTAGAAATATGGATGAGCGGCGGCGAGGATGCTGGCGTCGCCTTTCGAATTCCTGGCGCCATTACCTCGATCTGTCGTGCAATGTCCCTATTGTGTGACGCCACTAAGATCTTTGCTCGAGATTGTTGATGGGGGACGGGGCGCTCTGTGCCGTGGCAAGTTGGGGAGTGGTAACGGAGCGAGGAGAACAGTATGAGAGGCCCGCCCGGCGACTAAGGGGAGCACTTGCGCAAGCGTGTTGAGCACGAAGCCCGGCGAGGGGTTGCTGGGCACATTTGTGGGTCGATTTGAACCCGTGGCTCACTTCGAATGCCGCCTTTGAATGAAGCCTTGCCAGCCAGCTCTGGGACGTTACAAACCGATGAGACGCTTGAAGCCAGTTTCGGTATCTGAATTTTGGGCCCCCTTTGGAACCGGCAAGCTCCAGCTTCGATTCGTAAACTTCAGTTGAGTTTTGGATTTTGAGATCTAAACTGTTATTATCTTATTGATACCTATAGGTATCATTGCGATTTCTTAGTTGCTCTATTTCACCACCAGTTGATTCCTTGAATCGTGGCTATTGTTTGCTTTTCCTGAGCTGATACTGGTTTTGGTTGTTTGTTAACAGGGTATGTTAAGCGACGTGAGCCGATGATGTTTCCTGAGCCAGGGAGATGACGTGTTTCTTCTATGTTATGCCCGGGTCCCCCCGTCATCGCACACTGCCTGCATGGTTGGGTTTTGGTCGACCGCCTTGCCAAGCGTCTTCGAACACCGGATGTGTGCCTTTCTCTTGCAGTGCGGC
This sequence comes from Schistocerca americana, assembly GCF_021461395.2. Lineage (NCBI taxonomy): Eukaryota > Metazoa > Arthropoda > Insecta > Orthoptera > Acrididae > Schistocerca > Schistocerca americana. The sequence continues at coordinate 431,131,190 of NC_060121.1, read as the reverse complement.
CGGGTGCCTGTTTCGTGATGCCTTCGCGCATTGGAGGCGTCATTGCTCTGTTAATTGTATTGGCTTGGATGGTGCCTGCGTCTCGGGATTTGCAATTTCTGTGGCTGTGTGGTTGGGTTTCGCAGCCTGGTTTTCCTTCGGGAGTTTTGCCGTCGTTGTAGAGGCGGTGTTTTGCGGTCACGCGGGTGTACCGTTTGGCTGGTTGTTGTTGCTTTAACGTAATTGACCTTGTTATGTTGATGTTTGTTTTGCCGAGATTTGCCTGGCGGGGAGGAGGGAGGGGGAGGGTTTATAGGGCCGGTCCTCTCGTTGTAACCTTTCTTGGTCTTCCTATTTGGTCTGATTTGTGCTCCTTGCATGTAGACCTTCTGGTGCGCCCATTGTGAGGGGGCGGTTCAGGCTCTTGGTTGCTTCGCTGAAGCAGCTGTTCAGGGAGGCGTAAATATTTTCTGTTTTGTAGTTTCACTTGGCTGAAGCAGTTATGAAGGAAAGCCTGCCTGTTATCCATTTCGTAGTTTCACTTAACTTAAGCTATTATTATTGAATGCCTATCTGTTTTCTATTTGGCAATACTACTTAACTGAAGCTGTCATCATAGAAGGCCTGCCTGTTTTCTATTTGGTAATTTTACTTAACTGAAGCTGTTATTATTGCAGGCCAACCAGTTTTGTAGTTGGTAATTCAATAATTAACTGAAGCTGTTATTATTTTAAGTCATACCTGTTTTCTATTTGAGACTTTTACTTATCTGAGAGCCTGCCTGTTCCCATTTAATTATATTAAGAGCTATGTCATAATGTGGGTCAGCTGCAACTCTTATTAATCAAGGCCCATCTCTTTTTATTGCCCTATCATTGGTATTTGATATTTTACTCAAGCTTTGTTGTAATTAACTGTAATTGTGATTGGCAAAGGCCTAACTGTTCAGAGGTATTTACGTCAATAAGGTAGTAACAGGAAATGACACATGATGGTACATGGGCCCTAACGTTTCGGCTTACATCCATTTATCCATATTTGTAGGTTTAAATGGAATCAACTGGAGATCCCCTGTCGATAGCATTCATTACTTAGTGAGAATTAACAGCTAGTTGTGTTTCACAAGAACGACATTTTCTGAACCCGCACCATTTATCAATACATCGTTTTCGTCGAGTTAATTCATGATGTTCGAATACAGATGTCCCAAAATTCCGCTGCAGATCGCCGTTAGTTACATGCAGATTTAATTCATAAGATTATTCCTATTTCCTTTCTTGAGTATTGGTGTGACCTGGAACCTTCCAGTCTTTAGGCACGGATAGTTCGTCTAGCGAGCTTTTAGATACAATTGTTAAGCATGGAGCTGTTATATCAGCATACCCTTTAAGGAATCGAACTGGTATTCAGTCTGGACTGCAAGTCTTGCATTTATTAAGTGATTGAAGCTGCTTTGCTACACCAAGTTATTTGTAAGTTATGTTGGTAGTATTTCTTGATTCGAATTTGTAATATTTACTTCGTCTCTTTTAATTAAGGAATCTCGGAAAGCCGTATTTGGTAACTCCGCTCTAGTGAACTGTTCTGGCGTAACGGCAAGTGCTGCCATGACGATCAAGAACAGAAAGGCAGAGAGGGCAATGAGACGACGTCAGCCAATAGTACGTTGACAGACACCTCTCTAGGACGACACCGAGACAGGAGCGGCATCTAGGCCGGGAGAATATAAGCGCCGCTCCGCCTGGCCGCGGCCGAGTTCAAGTCGAGTCGACCTACGAACGCTGCAGCAGTGTCATAGAAACTGTATTGATTCACTTGTACTACGAATTGTATATACTGAGGAGCTTGCTTACGTTTGTCTGTCGTCCCTTGGTTGGGACACGTATATATCTCACAAAGTTAAGTATTTTAATCATTTCCTCCATCTTCCATTCCTCCATTAATACGATATGCTTGAATTGTTGTCGAGCGATCCGAGAAATTAGCTTTCCTAGGCATCCTTTAATAGATGAGTGGGCAGAGCACAACAGACACTGTCATCGGTAACAATACCTTCGTAATCGCGCACAACATCGGCGACGAGGTGTACCACGAACAACGAGCAGACAGCCACCAGTGCTTCCTTGTTTTGACTTTTCGTGCGCTATTGTATTGCTGGCACCTTAATTCTCTCTTTTTTTCCTTAGTAGGGGTGTTTACTTCCTTATCGTGTTTTTGCTAATTAGTGTTTTCAGGTGCGTCACAAAAGTTTTCTTTGCTTTTGCACTTACTTTTCTTGCTTGACTTGTCTGTTTCTCCCATTTGTCTTTTTCGACGTGCCCACCCCACCTATTCCATCACCTGCTCAAGCGCATCAGCTACAAGCGTTAGATGCACGCAGCTAATGCAGATGTTTCAGTTCCAAACTCAGCAAATATCTACACTACTAAACACGGTGCAGCAGCTTCTGGCCAACACTGTGTCCCTAACAGACCAAGTACCTGCTATAGCTCTAAGTGTTATACCGTCATTTCGCCAGTTTCATGAACAAAAAGAGGAATGGCTTCAGTGGTTGCAACAGTTTGAAGCCCACTTAATTGCTCATAACGTCCCAGGTACTATGAAACTGCCTCATTTATTGTACACATATGACCAACAAGCGATTAAGGTAGCGGCTAGGCACCAATTCTTTAATTGCAATAAATGGTCAGAACAAACTTATCGTGAGTGGGAAACAGATTTTCAGGTTATGACGAGTAAATGCAAATTCAAATATGCTTGTGGTGCTTTATATTCAGATGTTACGTTGCGTGGTGCAATCGTATACAAAATAACTGATGTCAGCCTTAGAGTACAAATTTTGAAACGGTCCGATCCATCATTTCAGCAAGTAATGCAAATACTAGATCAGTACGATTCTGGTGCCCTGTCTGCCGACAAACTTGAGCTGCCAACAACTTGTCAGGTTGGATCGTACCTAGCTAGCGACCAGCCCATTAAGAAACAGCTTGCGCGTGCCACGCCACGTAAACGATTTTCAACGCCGTATAAGCGCCAGGAATTCGCTAAACTGGCGGCTACACAGATGAATAGAATAAAATCATGCCCTGGATGTTACTCACGGCACAAACGCCAAGACCGCCCCTCCCGACAAGCACAGTGTTACGCTTGCGGCAAGAAAGGACATGTACAATCCCTATGTTTGCAATGGAACAAACATAAGAATTCGGCCCACTTACAAAAATCTAGTCACAAGGCCCATGTAATTAATGCAGTGTATTCAAACCCTGTAACAAGCATTGGCAAAACTAGCAGGCGAGCGTTACGCCAGTCCAACAAACCTTTTGTTCATTTGGTTGTTAATGGAAAAGTGTGAAACTTCAGCTGGACACGAGTGCCTCTATTACATTGCCGAATCATAACACATATGAACTGTGAGGCCCACCAAGCCTGTCTAAGACTAGCAAGCACCTGACGGCGTATAATGGACAAGACATTCCTGTACTCAGAAAATGCTCTTTGCCTGCTACACGTCGCTCACATACGTGAACAGTGACTTTTACGTTGCTACAATCACATGGTTGTGAGAACATATTTGGCCTTGATTTATTTGATTTGTTAGGCTTTAAAATTCATGACTCTGTGTTGTGTGTGTCTGAATTCAATGCCAAAGATAGTGTAGCTAGCTTGCTGAAAGAATTCCCTGAGTTCTTTTCTGAAGGTTTAGGGAAGGCTAATAATTTTATTGCACATACACTCCTGGAAATTGAAATAAGAACACCGTGAATTCATTGTCCCAGGAAGGAGAAACTTTATTGACACATTCCTGGGGCAGATACATCACATGATCACACTGACAGAACCACAGGCACATAGACACAGGCAACAGAGCATGCACAATGTCGGCACTAGTACAGTGTATATCCACCTTTCGCAGCAATGCAGGCTGCTATTCTCCCATGGAGACGATCGTAGAGATGCTGGATGTAGTCCTGTGGAACGGCTTGCCATGCCATTTCCACCTGGCGCCTCAGTTGGACCAGCGTTCGTGCTGGACGCGCAGACCGCGTGAGACGACGCTTCATCCAGTCCCAAACATGCTCAATGGGGGACAGATCCGGAGATCTTGCTGGCCAGGGTAGTTGACTTACACCTTCTAGAGCACGTTGGGTGGCACGGGATACATGCGGACGTGCATTGTCCTGTTGGAACAGCAAGTTCCCTTGCCGGTCTAGGAATGGTAGAACGATGGGTTCCATGACGGTTTGGATGTACCGTGCACTATTCAGTGTCCCCTCGACGATCACCAGTGGTGTACGGCCAGTGTAGGAGATCGCTCCCCACACCATGATGCCGGGTGTTGGCCCTGTGTGCCTCGGTCGTATGCAGTCCTGATTGTGGCGCTCACCTGCACGGCGCCAAACACGCATACGACCATCATTGGCACCAAGGCAGAAGCGACTCTCATCGCTGAAGACGACACGTCTCCATTCGTCCCTCCATTCACGCCTGTCGCATCACCACTGGAGGCGGGCTGCACGATGTTGGGGCGTGAGCGGAAGACGGCCTAACGGTGTGCGGGACCGTAGCCCAGCTTCATGGAGACGGTTGCGAATGGTCCTCGTCGATACCCCAGGAGCAACAGTGTCCCTAATTTGGTGGGAAGTGGCGGTGCGGTCCCCTACGGCACTGCGTAGGATCCTACGGTCTTGGCGTGCATCCGTGCGTCGCTGCGGTCCGGTCCCAGGTCGACGGGCACGTGCACCTTCCGCCGACCACTGGCGACAACATCGATGTACTGTGGAGACCTCACGCCCCACGTGTTGAGCAATTCGGCGGTACGTCCACCCGGCCTCCCGCATGCCCACTATACGCCCTCGCTCAAAGTCCGTCGACTGCACATACGGTTCACGTCCACGCTGTCGCGGCATGCTACCAGTGTTAAAGACTGCGATGGAGCTCCGTATGCCACGGCAAACTGGCTGACACTGACGGCGGCGGTGCACAAATGCTGCGCAGCTAGCGCCATTCGACGGCCAACACCGCGGTTCCTGGTGTGTCCGCTGTGCCGTGCGTGTGATCATTGCTTGTACAGCCCTCTCGCAGTGTCCGGAGCAAGTATGGTGGGTCTGACACACCGGTGTCAATGTGTTCTTTTTTCCATTTCCAGGAGTGTATTAACATGAAAGACGATGCTCAGCCGAAATTTTACTGGACCAGAACTGTTCCCATTGCGTTACGGGTCAGATTCGGATGAATAAACAACTGCAAGATAGTGGAGTTATTGCAAAAGGCTCAAATGGCTCTGAGCACTATGGGACTTAACATCTAAGGTCATCAGTCCCCTAGAACTTAGAACTACTTAACTAACCTAAGGACATCACACACATCCATGCCCGAGGCAGGATTCGAATCTGCGACCGTAGCAGTCGCGCGGTTCCGGAATGAAGCGCCTAGAACCGCTCAACCACCCCGGCCGGTGGAGCTATTGCACCCATACAAGCTAGTCAATGAGCAAGTCCACCGGATTTTCTCACCAAATCTTCAAGTCGCATTCGTCTCTGACTTTACGTCTACGGTCATTCCACAAATTGCGATTGATGCTTACCCATTGCCACGCCCAGAAGATCTCTTGAACAGATTAGGCGCTGTTCGCTACTTTTCAATAATTCATTTGCGCGAAGCGTATTTTCAAATACCGATCAATGAAGAATCTCAAAAAGTGTATGTGTGGGCTTGTTTAAATATTTGCGTTTACCTTTTGGCAGTCCTTCCGCACACGCCATTTTCCAATGGTATTTGGAACAGTTGACTGCTCAAGTGCCAAACTCTTAACACTATTTGGACGATATTGTCATAGCAGGCCACCTGAAGATCACATTGCAAATTTGTGTGCTTGTTTCGTGCATTATCTGATGCAGAGTGCGCAAGTGTGATTTTTTTAAAACCGGAGTTGCAGCATCTTCGTCATGTCATCAACAGTCAAAGTGTACATCCTTTTCAGTGGCATTTGTTAGCCATATGAGATTTCCCAGTGCCCCATAATGTCACAGAATTGCAGTCAGTTTTATGGAAAATGAACTATTATATTCGGTTCATACCGAATGCCGCACAAATCGCAACTCCATTGCATCGCTAGCGTGGCAAGAATGTCCCTTTTCTTTGGACACATGAGCGCCAAGTAGCTTTTCAAAAACTTAAAGATGAATTGCTCAGTGATCGATGTTTGGTTCACTTTCACCCTGACAAGCCAGTTTTATTGCAAGTTGACGCTTCCGCTTACGGAATCGGCGCAGTGCTTTCGCACAGAACTCATAATAAAGACAAACCTACTGCTTTCGCATTCGAAGTGTTGTCCAAAGCTCAGTGTAAATATTCACAAATTGAGAAAGAAGCATTGGCTACTGTGTATGATGTTACCAAATTCCACCAATATTTGCATGCCAGAAAATTCTACTTAATAACGGATCACAAGCCATTGCAGTTCTTGTTCCATTCGACAAAGCTGGTTCCTGTACGAACTGCCCAAAAATTCCAAAGATGGGATTTGTTGTTGTCTCAATACAGTACGAGATTGTGTATCGTCCGACCGCTAAACATGGTAATGCGGACGCACTTTCACGTCTTCCGTTGGCCCTGATACAGATTTTGACTCTTCTGCTGCATCTTGTTGTCACATGGACGCTGAGGATTCTGAATTGCTGCAATATTTTCCGCAGAACTATGGGAAAATAGAACAGGATAAAGAAGCAGATTCAGATTTGAACATTTTGGTAAAATACACTTGCACATTTTGGCCTCGTATAACTTAAAGGATTCTGTAGTGCGGTGATAGCAAGTACCATAGCTTCGCTATACAGAAAGGTGTAATTCTTGTTGAAAAGCTTTGCAAAAAGAAGTGTTGCAGTTACTTCACGAAGCAGACTGAGGGATTATTCGTACGAAGCAGTTAGTGCGTCGACACTGTACTTTGCAGGTTAAGGGCACAAATAGAACAGATGACGTCAGTGTCACGCATGTACAGAAAATCAGGCCGCTCTGACACAAACATTCTCTGCTTGGCCTAAGACGCAATTAGCATGGCAGTGTGCGCACATAGACTTTGCGGCAACTTTTGGGAGCACTCGTTGGTTGATTGTGGTTGACTCGTATAGCAAGTTTCCTTTTGCTGTGCCAATGAGCTCGACAACGTCACGTAGCACGCTTCAGGTGTCCTCTATTTTTTGCCTCACAGGTTTACCTGAAGTCAAAGTGTCGGACAAAGGAACTCGGTTCACGTCAAAGGAATCTGAAACATTCTGTGAACGCAACGGCATACAGCATCTAACTAGCGCACCGTTCCAGCCACAGTCAAACGGCGAAGCGCAACGTTTTGTAAGAACTATCAACCAGCAGATGGCCAAACTCCGCACCGCACACACCAGGGATCAAGCTTTGCAACTGCTTCTCGCCTCCTATCGTTCGCATCCACGAGATGGCCCATCGCCGGCCGAACTGCTTCATGGCCGCTGCCATCGGAAACTACTCCACCTTCTCCAACCTCCTCAGCATTCGGCGCCGAAGGAATGCCGCAAGTACCGCTTCGCGCCGCATGATATTGTGTTTTTCAGGATTTTTAGCGGTAGCAGACGATGGGAGCGAGATGAGATCCTTCGTCGACTTGACGCACGCATGTATCACATTTCAGGCCGCGACGGATTGCAGCGCCGACGTCACAATCAAATTCGCCACTGTCATGTGCACGGTGATCCTTCTGTGTCTCTGCCCCAGATTTACGGATCCCGAGGACAGCGCGGCCACAGCAGCCGCCAGAGAGTGTCATCATGACACCGCTGGACAACCCCATGGAGCCTCCTCCGTCTCGTCTGGACCCGCCCATGCCACAGCACCCGACGCCTTCGACGTCTTACTATGGGCCTAAGGAGGTGAAGGCGTACCCTTCTGGTCGTTTTCTGGGGCACGTTTCCGACAGAGTGAAGGTCGGATAGAGGGGCCATTGTTGTGCTCCCTGTACGACGACGGTCCACCACATTGGAGGGGGGGGGGGGGGGGCGGGGAACGTTCCCACACAACGTCAAGCGCTGGCACATCGATCAAGAACGGAAGAGCAGAGAGGGCTGTGAGACGATGTTAACCAATAGTACACTGACAGACCCCTCTCTAGGACGACACCGAGACAGGTGCGTCATCTAGGCCAAGAGAATATAAGCGCCGCTCCGCCTGGTCGCGGCCGAGTTGAAATCGAGCCGACATACGAACGCATAGCAGTGACAGTTCGAAGCTAGCCCAGAAACCAGTTTGATACGCCAGGCACGTGATTGCAAATAGTTCCGGCAGATACATCCGCCAAACGGGCTTTATAGGGCGGCGCAATGCCCGCTAAGGGCAGTTCGACTCACTGCTTGGAAGTTCGCAGAGCTGCCACCCCAACAGCCAGGGCTAGAAGCCTCTTCTAAGTGGCCGATCTCTTGTAGATGGACTTCGCATAGTCGATAAACATCTTGACATCGTAGAATTGTTTTACTGTGATTTCTCCACGTGAGGAGACGGGTCTTTTCTATTACCATTTGTTATTTCTTATTTGTGAAGATTCGCAATTGCGATCGAGTCTGTTGTTCTTTTGGGGATTGTATTATTGTTTCGTTTTGGCGAGTCCAATAAATTGTTTTCGGACTTGTGATTTCCAAATTTCTATAGGCCTACTGCTAGCGCAGAACTTCAGATTTTATGCCAGATTTCGAGATATTTTCGTTGTGGAAACTATTGTAAGTAGGCTGTTGAGGTTTTCTTATTGGTAATGCCACGTAGCACTCTGTATGAAAATCACTGGCTGTGCTGTGTGCAGTCTGTGGCTAGTTTGCATTGTTGTCTGCCATTGTAGCGTTGGGCAGCTGGATGTTAAAAGCGCATAGCGTTCGGCAGTTGGAGGAGAGCCGCCAGCAGTGGTGGATGTGGGGAGAGAGATGGCGGAGTTTTGAAATTTGTAAGACTGGACGTCATGAACTGCTATATATATTATGACTATTAAGGCAAATACATCATTTGTTCTCTATCAAAATCTTTCATTTGCTAACTATGCCTATCAGTAGTTAGTGTCTTCAGTAGTTAGAATCTTTTATTTAGCTGGCAGTAGTGGCGCTCGCTATATTGCAGTAGTTCGAGTAACGAAGATTTTTGTGAGGTAAGTGATTTGTGAAAGGTATAGGTTAATGTTAGTCAGGGCCATTCTTTTGTAGGGATTATTGAAAGTCAGATTGCGTTGCACTACAAACATTGTGTGTCAGTTTAAGCCCAGTCACGTATATAATTTTTCTAAGGGGACGTTTCATATGGCGACCCTGCCGGGATACCTCACTGGAATCTTCTGATTTTTCTCTTGTAGTTTGTGTAATTAGTGTAGCCTTTGTTTATTGCTAGCACATAATCATAGAGAGAATTTCTTTATAATTGTAGTTTTTCATTGTTGTACAGTAAAACAGTTGTGACATGCATGTAGATTTGCATCAAGTATTTCGCAGCTGCGCTTGAAATTAAGTAGACATTATTTCCATTGCTATGTTATCTTATTTTGCTCTTCAAATTGTGCTTTTCTGTGTTTTCGTGTGAAATATTGTGACAATTATGGCATGTGAAAAACGTAATACTAGGCTCGAAAGTAAACTGAGAAATGACAGTGAAGACGAAAGCAGTGTGTTAGCGCCACCGTGTAATGAATTAACTAATGTTCAACATAGTAATTTGGTAATTGTGCATAGGGAAATGGAGCAGGCGGCAAACAATGGCATAGGCAGTGAATCAATTAGTGAACAGGGAAGCATTATCGATCGATCGCTCGGCAATAGCTCGCCTCAGGAATCCGAAATGACAGGACACAATTTTGCAAATACTGTAGATTCAGGTTTTGCGTCCTCACCGTTTTCTCAAATAAGTCAAGACACGTTTTCTGCTTGTCAAAATATGAATGTTGCCGGTGCAAATGCACTGCCAAAAAGCGTAGAGAAACAGATTCCAGTCACTAATGCATTGTTATTACAGCTAATGCAACAAATGGAACAAAATCAGAGACAAACACAGCAAAAGCTTCCAAAGTTATACACAATGGAACAACACCAGAGACAAACACAGCAACAGTTAGACACAATGGAACAAAATCAGAGACAAACACAGCAAAAGCTTCAGAAGTCAGACACCACACTTGAACAAACACGTGAAGATTTAACTACTGAGTTACATAACATTGAATCGAAATGTCAAAAAGTCTGTAATGAAGTAAAAACACAAATTTGTGAGCATTTTCAACCTATTTTTTCGCGGCATGAAAATGCATTACAGAATCACGAAGCAGCCATAAAAGAACTGCAAACCATTGTTCATGAAAATCACGACACCTTGCAAGCTAAAATTGACTCAGTTGCATCTACCGATTCGGTTACGCAACTTGCAAAAACTCAGGAAAACTTAAAGGACACAGTAGATACTCCGAAACTTGGTTCAGAAAAACACACCGAGGAAATACGTACACTATCGGAGAAAGTAGCAGAACTTTCGGATCAGTTCACTAACTTATCTACAAAGGTAGATGATGAGCTGAATGACACAAGACCTGTAGCCATCACTGACACAGAAGAGTGTGAACAAATTAAGAAATTCAAACAAAATCAGAATCAAATTAATACGCAACACAAAAGAGAAATCCGGGAAGTACAAGATCAGTTGGCACAAGTAATACAAAAATTACATCTTTCAGAGGACACTCGCACTTCAACACAGGAAGAGGGACTTAGAAATACGGAACAACCACAAAATAATAACACAGGACACTTCGGAAATTATGAAAGAAATTGGCAAGGCACACCGAATTTTGAGATGGAACCGCCGAAACGACGTAACAATGACCGACATGTGACTCGCCGATATGATGATTTTGACTATAAGCTGTTCATTACTACACGTAAATTCAAAACATTTAAGAATTCTGGCAACGACATTCATCCAAAAGCATGGCTCCAGCAATTCTCTTATTGTTTTCCTCCCAACTGGTCGTTAGAACACAGATTAGAATTTATGTGTGGCTACTTAGAGAATGAACCAGCTGTAAGAATGCGATCGGTCATTCACGATTGTCACAGTGAAGGAGAATTTTATCATGCCTTCCTCTCAGCATATTGGTCTCAAGATACACAAGACCGAGTAAAACATAGCATCATAATGATGAAACATTTCGAACAATCTGAATTTTCCAGTCTTGTGAAATATTTTGAAGACATGTTGCACATGAATCAGTACCTGTCAAACCCATACAGCCCCTCAGAACTCATCCGCATTTGCTTAATCAAATTACCTGAACATTTACGACATATTATTTTGGCAGGACGTTGTAAAGACGACATTGAAGCTTTTCAGGGACTCTTACAAGAATTACAAATTGACACTGACAATCGCGGAACACGAAAACAGGAACACAACAATTACAGGTCACATCCGTCGCAATTCTGCGATGAAAGAAATAATAACCGGACATGACAAGGCTATTCTCACAACACAAATCGTGACCAAAACAGACACCACCCGTATGACAACCGTTGGCAGAGTAGTAATAATTACAGGGAAAGATCACCTCTCCGCGGTAATGACTATCACAGAGACAATCAGAGAAACAGACAATATGGGAACCAAAATAAATATTATCAAGGGAGACAGAATAACTTTAGACGCAACGGTCCAGCGCGCAGTTACGATTCACAGAGAAATTCTCCACCACGTGACCGACAAGAAAGAAACAATGGAATCTACCGACATGACGACAGACGATATGATCGTAACGACAGACCTGAATTGCATCAGAACTGGCGGGATTTAAACAGGGCAGGGCCCTCTCGACAAGGTGAATTTGTAGAAGTTAGGTCTCCAAACCCCAATAACGACGCGCGCCAACAAAGAGACAATAGGCAATGACTCATACCGCTGGCAGCCACAAAACGTACGTATGAAACTAACGATGCAGCTGCCGTAGCTAGTAATTACGTAAAAATGGAAGACATTAGGGACATCTTACTCCAAGAACACGACGTAAAACATAACAAAATTGCATATCCTGTGATTCACATTACAGTAAATGACGTAAAATTTACGGCAGTACTTGACTCTGGCAGTCCCATTTCAGTAATTAGTGAAACAGCCTTTAGCAAATGCAACAAATCGAATGATTGCCCCACACTTCCGTTACGTAAGATTAAATTACAAGGTGCAATCTTTGGAAAAAGTGTAGATGTACGCCAACAAACCAAATTAGAATTCTTTTGTCAAAGCCACAGCTTCTCTATGAACTTTCTTATTGTTCCATTATTGTCGACGGAAATTATACTGGGAGTAACTTTTTGAATGAATACAAAGCAATCTTAAACTTTCACGATGCTGAAATAAGGTTAGAAAAAGAAGGTAAGTCAGTAGCTTTGAAATTTGAAGACTGGCTCTCAAACCAGGACGAAGAAATTAATCGGCTTTACCTCCTGTTACACAACAGTTCGGAATTTTCGACGGAACTTGACACTAACAATCGCTCTGCAAGTACTGACAGGGATGATATCGACGGCGCATTTGATACTAATGAGTTAATTCAGAATAAAATTCAAACAATTGAGATTTGTAATGACACTGATAGGAAGGACCTTTCTGAGATTTTACAAGCACATTCCACAGTTTTTACTCAGAAAACAGGAACAATCAAGGGATTTCAATACCAATTTCGTGTTCGTGAGCATACTAAATTTTGTGTTAGACCATACGTAATTCCGGCACATTATAGGGACCGTGTTAGAACAGAAGTACAAGCTATGCTTGACGAGGGCATTATTGAGCCTGCAGTAAGCTCATACAACAATCCATTACATGTTGTTGAGAAGAAAAATGGATCGATCAGGCTTGTCTTAGATTCGAGACAAATCAATACTATCATCATTCCTGAAACAGTCAGGCCGCAAACGTTGGAAGAACTTCTTCAAAATTTTAGCGGTGTGAAAGTGTTGTCTTCCATTGATCTCAGATTCAGCTTTTATCAGATCGAACTTCATCCAGAATGTAGAAAATACACAGCTTTCCTTTGTTTCGGCGTTTGTTATCAGTTTCGGAAACTTCCTTTTGGTTTGAACATTTCTTCGGCAGCATTCATTCGCGGGCTAAATTCCATATTACCTGAGTTCTTAAAACGTCACATCACCTTATATGTGGACGATATTCTAATAGCAGAAGCCTCATGGGAACAACACAATCGCATCCTCAACAGTTTGTTACGTATTTTTGCAGAATCTGGAATTACAGTTAACTTGGAAAAGTCTGAATTCGGTAGGTCAAAGGTGAGTTTTTGGGACATATTATTTCTTCTGAAGGCATTCAGCCGGATCCTCAAAAGTTAGAAGCAATCAGAGCCATTCCAGTTCCATCCACAAAAAGACAAGTCCGCAGTTTTCTAGGTCTCGTAAATTTTTACCGTCGTTTTCTGAATATGCAAATTCTAGTTACACCAAAACTTTGTTCTCTCACTGGAAAAAATACTATTTGGAACTGGGACGAACAAGCACAGTTGGAATCCAATTCTTTGAAAGAATCGCTACTTAACGCGCCAATACTAGCTCATCCAGATCTGTCACAAGATATCTGCCTTAGCACGGATTCTTCTAAAGTCGGTCTTGGTGCCCATTTATTTCAAGAAGCCACAGAAAATGACACTACTGTTCAGAAAACCATTGCTTTTGCTAGCCGAGTGCTAACAAAATCTGAAAAAAAATATTCCGTTACTGAATTAGAAGCTTTAGCTATCGTTTGGGCATTTGACAAATTCCGTTTCTTTCTTTCTGGTAAGCACGTAAAAGTATACAGTGATCATCGTGCATTACAATTTCTTATGTCTTCAAAATTAAATCATGACAGGTTGAAACGTTGGGCATTGTTTTTGCAAGAATTCCACTTCACAATAGTCTACATTCCCGGCAAGGAGAACATTGTTGCGGACGCACTGTCACGCGCACCGGCTGGGCTTGAGAAAAGTAACACAGAAGGCAACCTCGAGAAAAATTTCAGTATTCTTTACATTCAGAAAGTCGCCTTTTAAAACTTCATCACATCTTTAAAGGACATTGCTCATGAACAAGATAAAGATCCGATTTGGAAAGACATGAAAAGTAAATGGCATGAAAAGCCGCACACTAAGATTCAGCATTATTATCTAGTTAGAAACAACATACTGTTCAAACGCTGCACTGTTGATGACAAGTTATGGGTACTTTGCATTCCTGACGATTTTGTTAATAAGATCATTTGGTACATTCATTTCAGCTATGCACATTTTGGTCCACGAAAATGTTATCATATTCTTCGGACGACTTGTTATTTTAACAATATGGAAAAGAGAATTTGAAGAGTCTTGTCTATTTGTAAACTTTGTTAAAAGGCGAAACCATCTACTATCTCACATCGTGCTCCGTTGTTTCCTATTATTCCTTCTAAATTAAAAGAATTTGCTGCTGTTGATCTCTTGGGACCCCTTGTCAGAACATCGAATAGATTTTCGTACGTTCTAGTCGCTGTTGAACTTACTTCAAAATTTGTTTCTTTCACTCCGTTACGTAAAGCCACTGGACGGTCTTTATCCAATGCCTTTATTAAAAATTTCTTACGTGAAGTTGGCCACGTTGCTAAAGTCATTTCAGATAACGGACCGCAATTCAGATCTGCTGTTTGGTCACGCATGCTTCGGAATCATAAAATCAAACCTGTTTTTATTTCATTGTACTCACAATATTGTAACCCGTCTGAAAGGATTATGAAAGAAAGCAATAAGCTTTGCAGACTTTATTGCCACGAAAAGCATCAGCATTGGGACAGATATTTACACTTATTTCCAAATGTGCTGAATGAAATGCCTCATGATTCCACTGCTTTACCACCTACTCTTGTACTGAAGAATGAAGAACCACCGAACAACAGAATCAAAGAGCTTGTACCTTTCCCGAATACACATAAACTTCGACACAAGGACATAATTGATTTGGCTATTAAAAATATAAAATCTGCAGCAGACAAAAGGTGAAAACTAGACGGTAAAGCAAATGCAAATAAACTATACATTGGTCAGAAAGTTCTCATTAAAGCTCATTCATTATCACATAAGAAGAAACACTTGAGTCACAAATTCTTTCTAGTTTACAAGGGACCTTACAGAATCCGACGTATACCACATGATAATTGCATTGAAGTTGAAACTCTGTGTACTAGGAAGAGTAAAGGATTGCACCACATTTCACATGTAAAACCATTTATTGAAAGATAATCTGCTTTTTAACTTTGTCTTTGCCATATAACTTTTCACGTTACATTACTAGAATGCTTGTTAGACTTAGAATCTGTTAACATGCAACAATGTTTGAAGTTAAATATCCAGTCAAGAACCAAGAGAACTTATTGAAACAGAAATTACGAATGCATTGTTATAGTGAACAGACGTCACAGTGTTATTGTGTGTGTACATTCTTGCTTGTTAGTTGGACGATTACGTAACGACTATAAGGCTTACATACTTAGAACATATACTGGTACTGCTAATGAGATTTTAATGCAACATTTTGGTTGACTTGAAAATACATTCTGGATTTAAAGTACTTTCTGTGAGATACCAGACGACACAGTGGTTAGTTTATGTGACAACTACACGGTTTTATCACGAGGCTACTAATGAGTGACAATTTACAATGTTGCTTTTGCGGTGTTTCTGTTTTATATCTGCACAGTTTTTCTGCATTATTCTGGAAAATAAAACATGTTTTAGTAGTAACTTTTGTGGCATAGCAACAATGAGACAGCCTTTTTCGTGGCACAACAGTACGTTACTGTACAGTACTTTTTTCATCACGCCAATAAGCATAATAACTACGATATCTATACGCAAAGCATTTCACTTTTGTTTATCATGAGGTAAGTACATTGACTTCTGCAGGACTTAGCTTTCAGAGGACGATAACTATGACACTTCCACAGAGATTATGTTGCAACAAGACACACAGTTTAGCGCTACAGTACACGTATTTGAGTGATTAATTCTATACTTAAAACATTTATTTTTAAAGATTTTTGAATTACAAAGAAAGTTTTCTGTGATACATTTTATTCCATTGCAGTAATCTGTAACACCTGAGGGTATAATTACACTAATCCTCAGGGGGGTACACGCTTACTTTGTGTATCATGTGTTTGGCAAACACAAGGAGCCCTAGCTAAAATGGTATTTGCTTACACAACCTTACACATCGGTACCATATTTCTCTAACACATCATTACACGGCTATCTGATCATTTAACTGAGAGAGACAAACTTTTTTACTACGGCAGTGACAGATGTTTACGTAATTACACCGTTGGAAAACTTCACACTTACGAAAATGTATTTTGTCTGTACTTTGTGAACTGTTCATATTTTTTCAGACCTATTGTGATATTATGAGAGCTTTGAATGATATATTTGGTATGGGATCACGATTTTTAAAGTACGTTTGAAGTTGATGACACTTTTGACATAAGCAGAGAATTTTTTTTGGGTTTTGAAATTATTGGACGAAGCTATGACGATTTTGAGATTTGGCTGAGGTTTTATGATGTTATGATGATGATGTGTATTACGCTGTTGCAGTATGTTTATGATCAATAAGCTGATGCTATACAAGGAATTTGATTATGCTATGTATTTATTATGATGAAATATTGAAGAAGTGTCTACAAATATGTATATGTGTAATAAAGCAAGGAATAATGAGTAGTGGTTAGGGACTCTGGTTTGTGAAAAAGGTTGTTGGAAACCAAGAATCATACTTTAAGAGTTATGAAATGTATGTAAATGCGTGAATGTATTACAATGCAGACGAAAATTTTTTGGACTCTGTTATATCAATAGGATTTTGTTTCTACAGATTTGTAACGCAAATTCTTGACCTGTGAAATATTTTTATATGAGACTGTCACTGTAGCGGAAACTGCTGTCGTAAATATTTCCGTAAGAAAGTTAAGTGACCACCTGCACGTAATGCGTTGTGGGCAGCTGCACGACAGTCGCTTGGAAAAAAGCCATTAGTGTGTGCCTTTCAGAGGCACAGGTGGAAAAAAAAGAGGCCATTATCCTCGCTATTGACATTCCTTTGTAGAAAGCATCGCAAATACGACACGCTCAAACTTGAAAACATATGATTATACTGTGGAGCTCTTAATTTATGACATTTACTAAAATGCCTAATGAAACGATGAGAAACATTTCACGGCTATTGTCTTGCTAGTTGAGAGAAATGCCATATGGCTTGCTTTATGTATTTATTTACTCATTTTGTTTAATATCTAGTTTCTAGCTGCACTGCAGCATTGGCTAAAATAAAATTTAATAGATGTACTAATACAAACATTTTATGCCTACAGATCCAGTAAATAATTTTATGATCTATTCAAAAAAACGAAGGAGCATAAAAAGACATTTCCCTTCACAGGAATTGCATACGGAATTTTCTTTTCAACTGCTTGGTAATTTTTTTGGTAGAATAACTTCTTGTGGTGCACCACTTTAATTACATAGGCATTAAGATGTGAATATACATTTCCCTTGTCTGCATTGTTGTCTTTAGCGTAATATTTTTTCTGCTTGAGCTATGTCACGTTCAGATGTAAGTTATTGCATTTGCTGCTGCTGTTTGCCAGGCATAGTGCTACTAAATTTCACTTTGTATTACTCTCTTAAGCTAGTTTTACTACTGATTTATTTTTATTGTTGCTGCACATTGGCTCATATTAGTTGTAATGTTGCATTGCTTGGTAATTTAGATTTACTGTAGCTTGCTTTGCAATTTTACATTTTTTTTGTCATTGCTGTTTGTGTTAATTGTTTTGTGCTGCTGAATTGCCTTGTCCCTTAGTTTAGCATCTGAGCTCAGTAGATTTAAGTTAGCTTAAGAGGGGGTAGCCTATAAGAGAATGAGTTGCGATGAATTTGAAGAAATGCACTGAGAGGCTATATGAGAAAAGTACAGAAAGCAGGTATAGATAGGACTTTTGGAAATAATGAAGAACGAAGGGAGATCTCTGAGAAGTAAAGAAAGTTTTGTTTGCAAAATACTGCAGTAAAACAAACCCTGTCCTTTTCTAGTGTTATCCCACTATGTGTTTGTGTACCCTAGTGTATTTATGTTCTTCCTGTCTTTATATGTTTATCTGATAAGACTTATGTTGTAGAATTTTTCTAATACTCAGCTATATGAACTATGATGAGGAATACTGTTATCCTTAAATATAATTTGCATTAATAATATGTTATTTACTTTGTACAGATGTTAGACATTATTAATTCTGTTCTGTTTTAGTGCTCATGCGTGCAGTTGATGTTTCAATAATTATTCTGATCTTTTATGTATGTACTCGTGTCATAATTCCTGTAACACTGATGTATATGTTATTTCGATTCTTTTGTAAAGCCTGTACTACAAATGTTATCTGTATTGTTATGTTCTTTAATGATGTATTTTGTACCTTTGTAATTGTATTCTTATGTTATAAAACTGTAATTGACACCAGTTCATCATATTATTAACTTGTAAGTTCCATTTCACTGCACACGTTTCTGTTGGTCATAGTATATGGACAATATATGAGAAGTAGGGACTGTTAGTGTTTGCATGTGTGGTAATAATTCAGCAAGGGACTTGATAACAGCATTTCTGGTTCTAAGGACAATTCCAAAAACTTTGTGTGTGCACAAGTGGTGGTTTATGGACTTGCTATATTCTCCGCAAGACTCTTCGATGGTGATTGTGCACCTGCACAGTCGCAACAGATGGCTGCTGGCCGTCTCTACAAGGACTGAAGTGGGTTTGAACCGTCCATGGCCCACCAGTACCATTATTTCTACAAGTGGGTCTGCACCTCTGGTGGCCCACCAATACCGCAATCTCTACCAGGACTACACTGGGTCTGCTCTGTGATGACCTACCTACCAATACTCTTCAAAATTTCGACTGACTCTGCTGTGGGTTTGCTCTGTTGTGGACCAATACCTGTCTGCATGTCAAGAGTCAGCACTGTCTTTCCGTTGGAAGGACAACACTACTTCTTCAAGATTGCATGGAAATCCACTACTTCCGTGTGCATTTTCTTTTACTGCTCAGACTTTGAGAAAAAAAACACTGCAATTTTACTGTGATGGATGATCAGGACTGTCTTTATGCACAGTGAGAAAATTTTAGCTTTTGTCCAACATTGTACCAATAAGTGTGTGCATTTGATTTCTTTGTTATTGTAATTGTGAAAAAATTTTAACAAATATGTATTGGCCAGTGCCCAAAAAAATGTGTAAAATTTTTTGTGGGAAGCATGGGGGCTATGTAAGTAGGCTGTTTAGGTTTCTAAACGGTAACGCCACGTAGCGCTCTGTATGAAAATTACTGGCTTTGCTGTGTACAGTCTGTGGCTAGTTTGCATTGTTGTCTGCCATTGTAGTGTTGGGCAGCTGGATGTTAGCAGCGCATAGCGTTCGGCAGTTGGAGGTGAGCCGCCAGCACTGGTGGATGTGGGAAGAGAGATGGCGGAGTTTTGAAATTTGTAAGACTGGATGTCATGAACTGCTATATATAATATGACTATTAAGGTAAATACATCATTTGTTCTCTATCAAAATCTTTCATTTGCTAACTATGCCTATCAGTAGTTAGTGCCTTCAGTAGTTAGAATCTTTTATTTAGCTGGCAGTAGTGGCGCTCGCTATATTGCAGTAGTTCGAGTAACGAAGATTTTTGTGAGGTAAGTGATTTGTGAAAGGTATAGGTTAATGTTAGTCAGGGCCATTCTTTTGTAGGGATTATTGAAAGTCAGATTGCGTTGCTCTAAAAACATTGTGTGTCAGTTTAAGTCCAGTCACGTATATAATTTTTCTAGGGGGACGTTTCACTATTAAATGCATCTCGCGTAAAGTTCACACTAGATTTCGAACTTCTGTAAAACCTCGTCTATCTTGCTTCAGCAAAAGTGTTCGGACCTTTCTGTGCAAATGCGAATCCGTTCCCTCTCTTATTAATTTATGTGCTATAAATGTTACCAGTTCTGCCGGTATTATTGGTTTGATTTTAAGCGACATCTGCTCTAGATTTACATAGTGCGGCATGAATGGTGGCTGCTTAGAAAACAGCCAGGTGAATTTTTATCTGCTTTTTTAAACAGATGTATTTTGCATTTACCGTATTTTACGGACTACAAGTCGCACTTTTTATTTCGACAAATTGCCACCAAATTTCTGGTACACCTTATACTCGAAATTAAAATAAAGATGTCAAATATTTGATTTAAAATTTCCACCAATCTTAAAAATAGTCATATATTCGATGCAGTGGGAAACCTGTCTCTACCTGGCAACACTGGGTTCAACAGGTAGCAGCAGTGCATCGAGACGACGAATATAAGTTGGGGGGATTCACAAGCTTACTAACACTGTATCCCTCTCGCCCCGCCATCACATACCCAGAACACCATCTCGACTATGATGCGTCATTGTAGTCTGAGGTACCAGTGAACTAGAATTGAAATTTATTTGTGTTGTGGGCAACAGTACAAAACTTTTGTTAGTCGCTAGTTTCGAAATGGAAACAAATAAACAGTATTCATATGATGCAGCCTATAAATTGAAAGTAATAGCATACGCAGAAGAAAGTGGAAACAGAGCAGCTGAGTGATCCCTCCACCAACAGGAAAAATCATTCGCGATTGGCGGGCTGGTAAAGAAGATTAGGTGGACTAAATGTGCAAATAAAGGGCTGAATACAAGATAGCCAAGACTAAAAGATGACGTATTGAAAAGGGTTCAAGGACACTATCAAAATGGCACTAGCATTAATACAAAAATGATTAAAATAAATGCTCTAAAACTAGCGCTACTGTGGATCTTAACGGATTTTTGGGATGAAGTTGGTTGGTGCTAGGGGATTATGAACGTTATGGACTTAGTATGCGAAGCAAAACCAAAGTACCTCAGAAAATGCCACATTGCTTTATTATTCAAAAAGGAAAGAAAAGCAGTGTGGTACTACGCCAAACAGGGCATATGGACACAATTCCTCTAACAGAACTATTCCTATGAAAGGTGCTAAAACCGTAATAATGAAATGAAGAGGACATGGAAAAAGTGCAATACGCTGCCGTTCTTTCATGTTCTGCTGACGGTGCTATACTTAATCCAATGATCATTTTCAAGGGAAAAACAATGCGAAAACCTTCTGAAATACCACAAGGTGTTGTTGTTCACGTACATGACAAGTGCTGGATGGTCGAAGCTGGTATGAAATTATGGATTAATAGAGTGTGGGAGAGAAGGAGAGATGTTTTACTTTATTGAAGAAGAGTCCTTTTCTCGTTCTAAATCAGTTAAACAGTCATTTGAAAATATCTGTGAAAGTCAAACTGGTATTCCGGAAGGAGTTACTTCACAACTGCAGCCTCTTGATGTCTCCGTAAATAAACCATTTAAAGTTTATATGAGACAGGATCGGAACAAATGTATGAAAGCCAACATGAATTCGCGCCGTAGGGAATTTTAAAACAGCCTACAATTTGTGTGTCAGTAGATAAAAAAGTCGTTATCTAGAGTGAGAGAAGATATTATTGTTAAATCTTTCAACATGTTCGGCATTAGTAAGTGAAGACCATCTTACGTACGAAGAGGACAATGATGACGACGAAGAGGAAGAAGATGAGAAAAAAAGGATCAGACGACGGTTTTCAGGGATTTAAAAGTCAGTTCGGTTTTACAAACAAAGATTTTTTTCTTAGTCTGACTTTGCTATCTAATAATGTTGTTGTTGTTGTGGTCTTCAGTCCAGAGACTGGTTTGATGGAGCTCTCCATGCTACTCTATCCTGTGCAAGCTTCTTCATCTCCCAGTACCTACTGCAACCTACATCCTTCTGAGTCTGTATAGTGTATTCATCTCTTGGTCTCCCTCTACGATTTTTACCCTCCATACTGCCCTCCAAAATTTCTCTACTCTCCAGTTCTATTCAGTACCTCCTCATTAGTTATGTGATCTACCCATCTAATCTTCAGCATTCTTCTATAGCACCACATTTCGAAAGCTTCAATTCTCTCCTTGTCTAAGCTATTTATCGTCCACGTTTCACTTCCAAACATAGCTACACTCCATACAAATACTTTCAGAAACGGCTTCCTGACGCTTAACTCTATACTCGATGTTAACAAATTTATCTTCTTCAGAAACGCTTTCCTTGCCATTCCCAGTTTACATTTTATATCCTCTCTATTTCGATCATCATCAATTATTTTGCTCCACAAATAGCAAAACTCATTTACTACTTTAAGCGTCTCATTTTCTAATCTAATTCCAGCATCATCACCCGATTTAATTCGACTACATTCCATTATCCTTGTTTTGCTTTTGTTGATGTTCATCTTATACCCCCCTTTCAAGACACTGTCCATTCCGTTCAACTGCTCTTCCAGGTCCTTTGTTGTCTTTGACAGAATTACAATGTCATCGGTGAACCTCAAAGTTTTTATTTCTACTCCATGTATTTTAACTGCTACTCGAATTTTTCTTTTGTTTCCTTCACTGCTTTCTCAATGTACAGATTGAATAACATCGGGAATAGGCTACAACCCTGTCTCACTCCCTTCCCAACCACTGCTTACCTTTCATGTCCCTCAACTCTTATAATTGCATTCTGGTTTCTGTACAAATTGTAAATAGCTCCTCGCTCCCTGTGTTTTATCCCTGCCACCTTCAGAATTTGAAAGAGAGTATTCCAGTCAACATTGTCAAAAGCTTTCTCTAAGTCTACAAATGCTAGAAACGTAGGTTTGCCTTTCCTTAATCTATTTTCTAAGATAAGTCGTAGGGTCAGTATTGCCTCACGTGTTCCAACATTTCTATGGAATCCAAACTGATCTTCCCCGAGGTCGGCTTCTACCAGATTTTCCATTCGTGTGTAAATAATTGGTGTTAGTATTTTGCAGCCGTGGCTTATTAAACTGATAGCTCGGTAATTTTCACATGTGTCAACACCTGCTTTCTTTGGGATTCTTCTTTTAGTCTGAGGGTATTTTGCCTGTCACTTACATCTTGCTTACTAGACGATAGAGTTTGGTTGAGCCTGGCTCTCCCAAGGCTTTCAGTAGTTCTAATGGAATTTTGTCTACTCCTGGGTCCTTGTTTCGATTTAGGTCTTTCAGTGCTCTGTCAAACTCTTCACGCAGTATCATTTCTCCTATTTCATCTTCATCTACATTCTCTTCCATTTCCATAATATTGTCCTCAAGAACATCGCCCTTGTATAGACCCTCTATATATTCCTTCCACCTTTCTGCTTTTCCTTCTTTGCTTAGAACTGGGTTTCCATCTGAGCTTTTGATATTCATGCAAGTGGTTCTCTTTTCTCCAAAGGTCTCTTTAATTTTCCTGTAGGCAGTATCTATCTTACCGCTAGTGATATGCGCCACTACATCCTTACATTTGTCCTCCAGCCATCCCTGCTTAGCAATTTTGCTTCTCCTGTCGATCTCATTTTTGAGACGTTTGTACCCCTTTTTGCCTGCTTCATTTACTGCATTTTTGTATTTTCTTCTTTCATCAATTAAATTCAATATCTCTTCTTCCCTCGTCTTTTTACCTACATCATCCTCTGCTGCCTTCACTATTTCATGTTTCTAAGGTCCCAATTCTCCTTCTACTGTATTTCTGTCCCCCATTCTTGTCAATCGTCCCCTAATGCTCTCCCTGAAACTCTCTACAACCTCTGGTTCTTTCAGTTTATCCAGATTCCATCTCCTCAAATTCCCACTTTTTTGCAGTTTCTTTAGTCTTAATCTACAGTTCATAACCAATAGATTGTGGTCAGAGTCCACATCTGCCCCTGGAAATGTCTTACAATTTAAAACCTGGTTCCTGAATCTCGGTCTTACCATTATATAATCTATCTGAAACCTTCTAGTATCTCCAGACTTCTTCCATGTATAAACCTTCTTTCATGATTCTTGAACCAAGTGTTAGGTATGATTAAGTTATGCTCTGGGCAAAATTCTACCAGGTGGGTTCCTCTTTCATTCCTTGCTCCCCTTTAATACTCACCTACTATGTTTCCTTCTGTTCCTTTTCCTACTGTCGAGTTCCAGTCACTCATGACTATTAAGTTTTCGTCTCCCTTCACTGTCTGAATAATTTCTTTTATCTCATCGTACATTTCATCAATCTCTTCGTCATCTGCTGAGCTAGTTGGAATATCGTAAAAATGTTATTTTTTAATAAACTGCTTTAAAATTAAGATTCGGCTTGTAGACTGTAGCATCATATATTCCGTAAAATACGGTGTTTTTGTTGAGTTTGGGTGTTATGGTATTCAGCCTAGCTACAATACCTTGTAGTCACTAATCCCGATGTCAGCCATAATGTTCCCTTATTTGCTAGGGTCTATTTTTTGCTTAGAGGTCGAGTCTGTTTTTGCAACCATTTACACTTCGATTAGCTCCTGAATTGTTAAAAAGATATTCGAAGAAAGTATTTACTACTATTTCGGACTCTGTTTTATGCCTACCTTAACTTGAAACTTTTATTTTTGCCAGCATATGGAAGGTGGATTGAAGTGACCACCAAATATAGGGTGGGGCAAATAAAAGTGGCTCGGACACTTTGAAACCATTTGTGGCAGCATTAACGGAGGAGGAAAAGACCTACAGTTACTTCCAACAGGATGGAGCAACTGTCCATACAGCCGGCCCAACCTTGGAGCACGTTTACACTGTCTTCACGCTTGACAGAGTGATTAGCAGAGGTCAGTCTCGTCACGGGTCTAGCTAGCCACCAAGGTCACCTGATCTGTCAGTGTGCGATTGCTTTGCGTTGGTAGCCCTCGAATCTAAGATGTACCGCAACTACCCTCATAGTCTTCAATAACTACAGCAGAACATTTCGGATGAGACTGCAGCAAATACTGCAGTCCAGCTTCGATTCACCTTAGAGACTTACTGACCAGGGCCCAGAAGCGCCAAGAGATGTAAGGTTGTCACTTTTAACGTCTGCAATAGTCACGTTAGTACTGTATTTAATTTCCTATGCTCTGTGTCTTTCTACCCTGGAACTCTTTTCTCCGGGCCAGTTTTATTTGCCTTACCGTGTATAATTGTGTAAGTGGCGTAACTGTTTGAAATGAGACTCAAGTCGTAAATGTTCAGTAATTGTATCATATGAGCTACGAGGTCGATCAAGGGAACGAATTATTAATTTATTCCTGTTGTCAGGTATAATCTCCACCCATACTATGTCACAGGAACTATCTACTTAATTTCATTCTATGATAATCTACTTCTAATAGCAACAGACACGCCTGATGACGATTGGATTATCATTTACATAGTCACATGAGTTCCTCCACTGGAATACTGCAGAGAAATTTGGAATTTATGATGGAGTGACGAACAGGAAGTGAATGGTAAAATCTTTCTTCCTTACTAGCGGTAAAATTGGAGTGATAAAAGCACTCCCATTCACGTGTATTCCATATGTCTGGGTGCAGGTACCTATAGTGCAGCGAACTGGCAGCGCACAGAGAACACTGCGCGGCGCCTTCGTTGACCTCATGGTCGCTGTGGTCAGGCACGTGTAATTGCCTCCATGGCTGGACGGCTTACCTTCCTGTAATTGCGGTGCCAGCAGGGCCTGCGCTGGTGACGTGCAGTGTTGTGGAATGGCTTCACGAAATCCGCCTGTGAGACTTTCAGGGCACCTCGTGTCCTTCCAGCTGTCGTCGGATCGTGTCTAGAGGAAGAAATCGGCCTGTGAGGCGTCTTCTTATCGGTTAATCACTTTCCCTGCATTCGTTGGCTTATCTCTATACCAGCATTTTTTTAAAGCCACAGGTAGGGTAGGTGGGTGTAAAACCCCAAAATCTTCAGGTTTTCTAATATTGTGGTCAATGACTCGTAGAAGTTCCCGCGATTTCAAATTGAAGTCATAGGCTGAATTGTTACCTGCCAACTCACCCAATTCCAGCTCTGTCTGATTATTAATTGCAGAGAACTTTACAATTTAGCTAAAACAAAAATTGCGGAGTTTCACGCCATAAAATGGGCTAAAGACCCGCAGTGCGAGTCTTTGCCCATTAGAGGTAAACATGGTTAAAAATAGATGACTGCGTAATAGGAACATTTGAAATAACCCTTTGTAACAGTGTTATATTGTAGCCAAGTTGCTCAACAACGTATCGAAGTGAAATGTCACGAAAATCAGGACATAGTTCTTAACTTTCCTATTGTGAATGGATCTAACTGGACCAGTTCATGTACTAAAATTAACATAAATCCTCGAGTAATATTTATTTTGTGACAGGACCTTATGTAATCCTCAAGTACGTAATAATTTATGTTATCCCTAATTTTTGTTTCAAAATGTAAAATACTTTTTGAGGTAAATAGCTTTGACACACTTTTTGTGAATGGGTATTTTAACACAGGCGGATATTCATTTGAATTCTTCCAACAAATTGTTTGTAATACACGCGATTGCTGTCCTATGATCTACAATGGCTCAGAGGTATTTCATATTGTTGTACGAATTGGTGTAACAACTGCACCGTCAGTCTGATTTAGTGTGCCAACCTGGCTAGTCGTTTTCTAAGCGATGAACAATTATAAAGGCTTCTGAATGAGTCATATGACGAAACAGTAGATGATCCTGTCAATGATTTAGATTTTCAAGATGCTGTTGATAGTTCAAGTGATGTTGATAACGTATCAGCTGAAAGTGAGGAGAGTGTTGTTACTGAAGCAGATGAAGGCGCAGCTACGTTATCTTACGCAACTAATGTAGTTGGAAATGTTTATAAGTCGGGTAATGGTAGAGAGTGGTCTACAAATCCTCCAGCTGCGTCAAAGGCAAGGTGAGCATAATAAATATATTACATACAAATTAATTTTAAGAGTTTATAATTATTATTATTATAGGTCTGAGTTGTAAGGAAGTTTCTAACACGTTAGGTTATCCCCACTGTGGTCTTGGATTCGAAACTCGGTTCAGCCAAAGCTGATTTTTGTGGTAGGGAAGACAGTGTGCTGATTGTCTAGAAAGATGAAAACATTCATCTTCCATAATCTTTCGGGCCTCGTATGCAACATACCTCTACTTTTTATCTAACGCAGATTCACCTTCCTTGTGTTTCATTGCAGTTTATCTTATTGGTTTGTGGTTAATTCGCAGCTAGTTTTTTTATTTTCTATTTCTTTAGGGCTGGAAATATTCCTCGTCTTGTTCCAGGACCTACCCGGTTTGCTCTTCGAAGAATTAACGAAACGAAAGTCTCCTCATTTTCACTGTTTATAACTGAAGAAATGTTGGCATTGATTTTGAATGAAACCAATATAGAAATGAACCGGGTATCTCAAGCCAAAGATCACATATATTGCAAATCGGGAACTGAAGGCTTATTTTGGACTTCTCATATTGGTTTGTGTGTACAGATCTGCTGTAGAATCTCTTGAAGAGCTATGGGACAACATGACCAGTCGACCAGTTTTTCATGCAAAGATGTCACTTCAGCTTTTCCATACAAACAGCAGACTTATCAGCTAAGCGAAGCCATGATAAACCTGCTGCTACCAGGACTGTTTTTTAAACGTTTGTGGAAGAATTTCCTAAAATGTTCGTTCCTCAGGAAAATGTCACCGTGGACGAGCAATTCGTTCCATTCAGAGGAAGGTGTCCCTTCCGTCAGTACATGCCTTCAAAACCGAGAGGAAAATGTGGAATAAAATTATTATTCTTATCTGATGTGCATATGTTTGAGCAGCAGAAGTGTATACAGGAAATCCGGAAAATGGAGCACAAGAAACAAATCAAGGCAGAAATGGATTACATCCTAGTCAAAGAACTTCTAAAGAAAATTTTAACATTTGTTGGAGCTCTCAGAAAGCACAAAGCTGAGATTCCGAAGGTAATGCTGGCAAACAACAGCAGACCAGTGTTTTCGACCATCTTTGGATTTCAGAGGGATATAAAACTGGTTTCGTACTTTAATGAAAAATATATATATATATATATATATACATTCATTAAAAATGAATTGATGAAAATGGGGAAGAAATGGCTTTAAATATTATTGTTATTTACTCTTTCAGTACGAACTTTGTTGCAGAACACCTTTTTTTACGTGTGGTAATAAAAATTCATTTAGACAGAATTAAGCACATTTAAAATTACGTGAACTTTAGCAACCCTCTCATGCTGAGAAATTCAAACTAACTGATTAATAACATTTATGACTTTGAAAATTATTTAAATTAAATTTTATACGTATTTCGGCCTTGGCACATATCTTCTAGATGCAGTGGGTTTTTTAAATATTTACTGAATTCTTTCCCGGCGTTAGCTATGGAACACAAGACTGTCTCTGTTAGCATAAAATGGTTAAATATTGTCAAGCCGACCTGACGCTTAATTATCATTGACAAAACACACTTCACTATACGTTTAAGTTATTTGCTTTAGAAATTGAAAGAACCAACAGATTAACGACTTCAGTGCTAATTATCCGCCTATGAATGCACAAATGTAAAACCAGTAATAAATTCAGTCAGCCTCAGGATCGCTGTAAAAGAAAAATATTTCGTAATTCACTGCTAATTTTACCCGCTCCCGATTTACGGGTTTGGTTAATTTTATAGCGGAACAATTTTTTAAATGTGCCGCCGCCGCAAATCGTAGGGTCGCGGCACAGCCCAGCAACACCAACGATAATCGCTAAAAATGCTGAAAATTCTTTAAAGAAATATTATAGATGACATTGACAAGCTAATTTACATTAGTAATACACAATTTTGATAAATTATAATGTATTTAGACCATAACAATAATTAAAATTACACACCTTTATAATTTCTCCTCTAATGGCGGCTAAAGATAGATACAGACAAAAGAAGTATACTCATTCACAGGTTTCTCTCTCTCTCAGCTCTCTACGGGCGCTGATAACCACGCAGTTGAGCGCCCCACAAACCAAACATCATCATCATCATCATCTCTCAGCTCTCGAGGAAGACGACAAAGAATGCACATTATGTAGTGCTTTTTATACTGCTGCTGATAATAAATATCTCTTTGTAATCTTACAACATTATTTTCCTCTGTGGCTATATTTTACATTTTTTCATCGCAGATATTAACATATTTCGTAATTACATTATGAGTATAGAAATATTACAATTATAAAGACATCGAGAATATTATTACAGAAAATATTACAATAATAACCAACGTCCTTCACACAAAATTAAATAAAATTTTTGTTAAACAATTACAGTACATACGAATTGCTTCATAGCGACGTACATAGTACAATTAAATGTCATTTCATTTTATTAATAGTGTGTGTGCTGCCAGGGAACGTTACATTGCCCCCTGGCAGTACTTGGCAAAGAGTTTCTATACTTTGACACAATGGTGCCAGTAATGTTCTTTACAATTCTGTTTTTTTTTATGGAATGGCTCTTTTAATTAGTCCCAGGGTTATATATGTTCATGGCTCCCCCATTTGGGCGAAGGCAGACAGGAAACCTGGGCAAAACTGTGCCGGAGCCTAGCCATCCCAGTTGGTTCATGATTAATCTTGTCTCTTTAGCAGTAGTTCTTTTGAAATGATTAACAGTTTGTCATCAACGGTTACATAATATCACAGTCACATACAGTTCAACGAAAGATTGTTGTGTGAGTTTAACAACTCGTAATTATCATTTTGCGATATACTGCAAGGTCACTTGTCCTAGGATATATCACTTAGTTTTTTGAAATCATTTAGTACAACGTCACTTTCGTAATGTTCTCACTACCTACATGTTACAAATCCATCTCCTACACTTGTTAGTGTTCATTTTCTCTCGTCAATTTACGGGTATACGTAATAAGTGTTCAATGTTTGTCAAAAATCGAGTTCATTGACATGTTATGCAGTTTGTGTAAATATTTTGGAATATGTCAATAATGCTGTAGTTGGTGAGCGGTGCGGAGTGATGTTGAGCGGCGCTCGGCGCGGCGCGTCGGCTCCGTGTAGGTCACCGCCCCCGGTGTTGACAGCTACGGCGCGGAGAGGCGTGTGGCTGTCTGGTCTGCTACGGGCTGCTGCGGCCGCTGCATGGCTGAGGTAGCCGGATGCGCGTTGTATATCAGCTCGCCCGTGTGACATCTTCTTGCAGTGCTCCAGCAAACATGCGACAAGTTCACAAACAGTGTACTATCCTTATGGGCATTTTTCCTGCTGTGGGGCCCGAATAAGCAGTGGCCACAAAATACCCATGAGATAATTAGGGCATTATTGTAGTCGAACTTTGTTGGAGAACAATTAATAATTTTTTCATGTTTTGTATGTATTGACTAACCAATATTGTGTGGTAATACCTGTTTATGATTTTTTTGCATGAGAACACTATATACCCAGAGGCAAGCTGAAGAAGAGAGCTCATTATATCAAAAAATTAATTACCTACCACAATACCAGGGGGTACCTGCACCCAAGATAGATCACCAAAAGGTAAAGCTACAGTGTAGTTGTCCTGTGGGTAGTAAAGTAGCCTCAGTGCGGTGTTCTCGGATCATTAGTGGTGTGCTTGTTGTTAGTGTTTTTTTTTTTTTTTTTTTATATATATTACAGGACATTTGAGTAGTTAGTCATCGTATCACATAATAAGTGTGTTTCAACAAATGACCATTTCTTGTGTGATTATGTCAGTGAAACCTGAGTGATAGGATATTTAGTTCAAATTTTGTTTCTTTTGTTGACTATGGTTAGATTGCGTAGTCAGAAAAATATAAACATGGATAATGAACAAAAGTTAGCAAGCAGTGATACCGAGTTAGAGAGTGGGGCACAAAATAATTTAAGTGGCGTAGTTCAGGAAGTACAATGTGACAATCTGGGGGCAGATGGGCAAGAAATGTTGCCACTGCCAGCCAGTGATTCAGTTGAAAGTAGAAATACTGTGCCACCTACAAGCACTAGACACGGACCAGAGAGCAGTGAGGTGTCAGAAGTACAATCATTAAGAGTTATGTTCGAGCGCACGCTCAATTTCCAAGCTACGTTTGTGCATGAACAAGCAAAGCGTGACCAGAGATTGGTAGCTGAATTTGCACGTATGCAAGCAGAACGCGATAGAGAACGTGATGCTATGCATGCAGAACGAGAAACTGAACGTGATGCTAAACAAGCAGAGCGTGATCGATGCCAGAATGAGAGAGACTTGCAGTTAATGCAATCTTTGGAAGCTATGCAAAGTGAGATTGTTAGTTTGAGACAAAACTATGAAACCATACCCAAAGCGGTGCAAGAACTGAGCGAAAGAGTAGATAATATCCAAGTGGCTAACGCCAGTATCGTAAATGAAATCAGTGTAGTGGCTAATAGGATGGAAAAATTAGAAATTGACACAAATCAAGCAATAGAGCAGAAAATGTCCGAACAGGCGAACAAAATTGAAAAGGAATTTACGAACTGGTTAGAGGCAAAAGATACACCGACCTTAATCAAACAATAGACGAGAAGGTGCACGCCGCGATTGAGGCCAAAGACTTGGGCTCGAGTGCGGAAGTGCAGGACCTAAGAAGGGTGGTGCACACTGACATTCCGCTGTGGCAGCGGAATGTCAACCGTCGTCTTGCGGAGCTGGAAAACAGCTTGCTGCACGGCGACGCATAGGCATGTGTGACGCCAGCCAGCTCCAACAATGATAGGCATATAAATACAGCAGTGAAAAATTGCGACTGCGTGACAGAACAGACATCCAATGTTAGCGAAACAAACAAATGTCACTCCAAAATAGTGATTGAAGAAAGCTTGATTAAAAACCGACAGTTTCAGATCTTTACAACGGGGAAGAAATCTGTTCACCCTGTAGTATTTATCAAGGGATTTAGAAACATTTTGCCTAGTGTTTCGAGTCATATACAGAAAATACAGTTCGTTATGTCTTACATACAAGGAGATGCTGCATTATGGGCAACCGAAGCAGCTGACAGTTGCGACACATGTGAGCAATTTGAAAAGGCATTCTTGGCCAAATATTGGTCAACATGTATTCAGGAGAGATTACGGAAAGAGGTATATAATCCAGAGCCGTATTCTCCACGATTAGGCAATTTGCGAAAATATTTTGAGAAGTACATTAATAAGACCCGTTACTGGGACGAGCAGATTTCATCCCGGGATTTGATCAGACTTTTGAAATCACACTTGCCGATACACGTAAAGGAAAAACTTATACACGTACCGGAGAACGACATGGAACATTTCTTGTCTGTTCTGGACTCAATTGACCTGATTCAGGAGGATGTTAAGGCAGCCTCTGAACAGGCTAGAAATAACGGAAACGGTTTCATAAATGGTCGAAATAACGCGCCTCCACCAAATAATGGAAACGGCGGAGGTAACAATAGGAGACAAGATTATGTACAAAACGGGAATAGAGGTAGAGACCGGAACGGCAATAGTCCACCGGTGAACAATGACCGGAAAAGGAGGTTCGATGGCCGATATGAAACAGGCCCACCAAGCAATAGTAGATGGAAAAATGCCAGGGGGCCGTGGAACACCAATACCTATAAAGATGTAAACCGAACTTTGCCACAGAACCAGAGGCCCAGTCCGGACCGGCAATACAGTGAAAGGTATGACAATAACCGCCCGCCACCACAAAATGCGCCAATTGCGCAACCGTGGCGGCCGACGCAACACAACTTACACATAGTGGAGGTCAGCGACTCAGAGCAACCACACCCATCCACCAGTAATAATCCAACAAACTAGATTCAGCCGAGATACGCTCTCCATCGTCGGCTGAGGTTTGGAGTGAGAGCAGCCCGACACAGAACAAAACATCGGAAATCTGTATCCTCAGGTGTAATGACAGGGTACAGATGGGACATGAATTAATAACTGAACCACCCACATGCATAAAGGAGCACAAAGACAAAGTACAAGCGATAATAGAGATCAAAATTAACAATATTGATGTGCAAGCAATCGTAGATACAGGTGCTACTGTCAGTGTCATGAGTATGGACTTATTCAGAGTACTGAGGAAAGAAAAGCGTATGCTGACTTTTCCTGTGAACAATTGCAAAGTCATGGAGCCATCAGTGCACAGCGACAAATAATTAAACTCCAAGTGCGGGTAGAGATGTATATAGGGGAAGAAGCCATAGCGTGCTCATTCCTGGTAGTAAAGGGTTTAAAGGTAGCCTGCATTTTGGGGGTAGATTTTTTGAGAGAAAGGGACGCAGTAATCGACCTTTCTCGGGGAAAATTAAGTTTGATGAACACGGGTAGGAGGATAGAATTGTCCATGCTCAGATCTGAAGAGGTACCTGTGCCTAATTGTAATGCTATTGACATAAAATGTAGGAATCAGTGGATACTACATTATGACAATCATTCTCTAGCATAAAATCTCTATTATCCAGACGTACAAGGCGATCAATTAAAAGCAAATGTGGACGCACTTGTGAACAAAGTATCACAGTCCGAAAATTTGAATTCAGTGCAACAGCAGGATTTGGTACAGTTATTGTCTGACTATGCAGATGTATTTTCAGAACGACCAGGAATTGTTAAGGGATATCAATACAATATCGAGGTGAAGCCTCACAAAACCGACTGTCAAGCCTCATACTCCATTCCTTGGTGCAAGATGGAAATAGTAGCTATCTCTTAGCAGATCCCCAATCAGGGAGAGTACGGGGACTGTATCCGCGTAAGGATGTGAAAATATTCCTACAGTAAATGACTAATAGTTCTATGTGTTATGTGTAAAAAGGTACACCATTCTTTTGGAAATGAATGAACATTAATGATGTGTGATCTGAAGAGATAATGTACACTAGTGTAAGTATTTAGTTTTAAGAATATGATTGACTTTCTCTTTCGTTTATGATTATTTGTGTTATGTCTTCTTTTTAATTAGTGTTAGCTTAAACATGCTCTAAATGTCTGCACAGATAACCTGATTAGTGCAATTATTTGTAGTGTTAAAATTGTGGCAGAGATCAGTCAGGAGGAACATTTTAGTAGTGATCAATTTGTGTACTGCATAATATTCTAAATGTGTGTCAAACTTGAAATATTTCTTGGTACAGTCTTTTCTATTATATATGTGTGTGTGTAGCTGTCAGATTGACAGGTTCAAACCCGGAATAATATTAATAATATGAGACCCTGAGAACTTTATTTTCAAACCAGTATTATCAAAGAGAGTAATGCACCCATTAGTGAACCGAGGGCACCATGGGAGGCAAACGTATTGAAAATTTAAGTAACGCAAAGTTACGCACAAAGAAGCTACAATTGAAGCATGTGCAGATCGAATCAATAAAAAGAGCTAGCCTGATACAGTCCAAGTCAATTTTAGCCTACAGAGAAAATATTGCAATAATAACCAACGTCCTTCATACAAAATTAAATAATGTTTTTTGTTAAACAATTACAGTACATACGAATTGCTTCATAGCGGCGTACATAGTACAAGTAAATGTCATTTCATTTTATTAACAGTGTGTGTACTGCCAGGGAATGTTACAGTACGTGCCAAAGAAGAATAAAGCAGTAGTATTGCTCTCTGTAGCTTGTCTTCAGAAGAGCATAAGATGCCTGAATTAACACCACATTACAACAAAACCAAAGGAGTAGTTGCCACAACAGATAAACTTCTTAGCACTTATTTCTTGTAGAAGCTGTATTAAGTGATGGCCAGTTTGTTTGTTCTACAACAGGCTAGACATTGCTGCAATCGAAACAAATTGTACAAAAGACGGCTATTTCTATGAGAACTTGGATATGAGTTATCAAAACCAATGCGAGAGTAAAGAATGACTAGTAATACTCCTAACAAAATCAAAGTAAGCATGGAAAATATTGCTGCAATGAGTTCAGAAGCAAAAGAACGGAAGAAGGGCCGGTGCAAATAGTGTGGACCGAAGGAAGATTGAAAGACTAACAAAAAGGGTGACAGCTGTCAATCATTCCTCTGCCAAGAGCATGCAAATAAGTACAGCAATAATTGTGTACGCTAATTACATACCCACAGAAATTGAGTTAAATACGAGTTCCTCAAAATCAAATATCGTAATTAAATTTTGAGATAAATATTGTGTATAGCAAAAGTTAAAATTTAAGCTATTCCACGTACTTATATGCAAAAACCCTGATACAAACACTATTTCGAATACCATGTATCAACATTTCTTGATCAAACTAAAATTTTATAAAACGTTTTTCGTATTAAATGTTGTTGTTGTTGTGGTCTTCAGTTCTGAGACTGGTTTGATGCAGCTCTCCATGCTACTCTATCCTGTGCAAGCTTCTTCATCTCCCAGTACCTACTGCAGCCTACATCCTTCTGGATCTGCTTAGTGTATTCATCTCTTGGTCTCACCCTACGATTTTTACCCTCCACGCTGCCCTCCAGTACTAAATTGGTAATCCCTCGATGCCTCAGAACATGTCCTACCAACCAATCCCTTCTTCTAGTCAAGTTGTGCCACAAACTCCTCTTCTCCCCAATTCTGTTCAGTACCTCCTCATTAGCTATGTGATCTACCCATCTAATCTTCAGCATTATTCTGTAGCACCACATTTCGAAAGCTTCTATTCTCTTCTTGTCTAAACTATTTATCGTCCATGTTTCACTTCCATACATGGCTACACTCCATACAAATACTTTCAGAAACGACTTCCTGACACTTAAATCAATACTCGATATTAACAAATTTTCTCTTCTTCAGAAACGCTTTCCTTGCCATTCCCAGTCTACATTTTATATCCTCTCTACTTCTACCATCATCAGTTATTTTGCTCCCCAAATATCAAAACTCTTTTACTACTTTAAGTGTCTCATTTCCTAATCTAATTCTCGCAGCATCACCCGACTTAATTCGACTACATTCCATTATCCTCGTTTTGCTTTTCTTGATGTTCATCTTATACCCTCCTTTCAAGACACTGTCCATTCCGTTCAACTGCTCTTCCAAGTCCTTTGCTGTCTCTGACAGAATTACAATGTC
This sequence comes from Schistocerca americana, assembly GCF_021461395.2. Classification (NCBI taxonomy): domain Eukaryota; kingdom Metazoa; phylum Arthropoda; class Insecta; order Orthoptera; family Acrididae; genus Schistocerca; species Schistocerca americana. Next base: position 431,095,120 of record NC_060121.1, on the reverse strand, counting down.
ATCGGCGAACCTCAAAGTTTTTATTTCTTCTCCATGGATTTTAATATCTACTCCGAACTGTTCTTTCGTTTCCTTTACTGCTTGCTCAATATACAGAATGAATATCATCGGGGAGAGGCTACACCCCTGTCTCACTCCCTTCCCAACCACTGCTTCCCTTTCATGCCCCTCGACTCTTATAACTGCCATCTGCTTTCTGTACAAATTGTAGATAGCCTTTCGCTCCCTGTATTTTACCTCTGCCACCTTCAGAATTTGAAAGAGAGTATTCCAGTCAACATTGTCAAAAGCTTTCTCTAAGTCTACAAATACTAGAAATGTAGTTTTGCCTTTCCTTAATATGTTTTCTAAGATAAGTCGTAAGGTCAGTATTGCCTCACGTGTTCCAACATTTCTACGGAATTCAAACTGATCTTCCCCGAGGTCGGCTTTTACCAGAGTTTCCATTCGTCTGTAAATAATTCGCGTTGGTATTTTGCAGCTGTGACTTATTAAACTGATAGTTCGGTAATTTTCACATCTGTCAACACCTGCTTTCTTTGGGATTGGAATTATTATATTCTTCTTGAAGTCTGAGGGAATTTCGCCTGTCTCATACATCTTGCTCACCAGATGGTAGAGTTTTGTCAGGACTGGCTCTCCCAAGGCTGTCAATAGTTCTAATGGAATGTTGTCTACTCCCGGGGCCTTGTTTCGACTTAGGTCTTTAAGTGCTCTGTCAAACTCTTCACGCAGTATCATATCTCCCATTTCATCTTCATCTACCTCCTCTTCCATTTCCATAATAGTGTCCTCAAGAACATCACCCCTGTATGGTCCCTCTATATACTCCTTCCACCTTTCTGCTTTCCCTTCTTTGCTTAGAACTGGGTTTCCATCTGAGCTCTTGATATTCATGCAAGTGGTTCTCCTTTCTCCAAAGGTCTATCTCTCTTACCCCACATGAGATAAGCCTCTACATCCTTACATTTGTCCTCCAGCCATCCCTGCTTAGCAATTTTGCTCTTCCTGTCGATCTCATTTTTGAGACGTTTGTATTCCTTTTTGCCTGCTTCACTTGCTGCGTTTTTGTATTTTCTGCTTTCATCAACTAAATTCAGCATATCTTCTGTTACCGAAGGATTTCTAGTAGCCCTCGTCTTTTTACCTATTTGATCCTCTGCTGCCTTCACTATTTCATTCCTCAAAGCTACTCATTCTTCTTCTACTGTATTTCTTTCCCCCATTCCTGTCAATTGTTCCCTTATGCTCTCCCTGAAACTCTGTACAACCTCTGGTTCTTTCAGTTTATCCAGGTCCCGTCTCCTTAAATTCCCACCTTTTTGCAGTTTCTTCAGTTTTACTCTACAGTTCATAACCAATAGATTGTGGTCAGAGTCCACATTTGCCCCTGCAAATATCTTACAATTTGAAATCTGGTTCCTAAATCTCTGTCTTACCATTATATAATCTATCTGATACCTTTTAGTATCTCCAGGGTTCTTCCACGTATACAACCTTCTATCATGATTCTTGAAACAAGTGTTAACTATGATTAAGTTATGCTCTGTGCAAAGTTTTACCAGGCGACTTCCCCTTTCATTTCTTAGCCCCAATCCATATTTACCTACTACGATTCCTTCTCTTCCCTTTCCTACTGTCGAATTCCAGTCACCCATGACTATTAAATTTTTATCTCCCTTCACTAGCTGAATAATTTCTTTTATCTCATCATACATTTCATCAACTTCTTGATCATTCAACTTCTTGATCATCTGCGGAGCTAGGCGGCATATAAACTTGTACTACTGTAGTAGGCATGGTCTTCGTGTCTATCTTGGCCACAATAATGCGTTCACTATGCTGTGTGTAGTAGCTTACCCGCACACCTATTTTTTTTTTTCATTATTAAATCTACTCCTGCATTACCCCTATTTGATTTTGTATTTATAACTCTGTATTCACCTGACCAAAAGTCTTGTTCCTCCTGCCACCGAACTTCACTAATTCCCACTATATCTAATTTTAACCTATCCATTTCCCTTTTTAAATTTTCTAACCTACCTGCCCGATTAAGGGATCTGACATTCCACGCTCGGATCCGTAGAATGCCAGTTTTCTTTCTCCTGATAACAACGTCCTCTTGAGTAGTCCTCGCCCGGAGATCCGAATGGCGGACTATTTTACCTCCGGAATATTTTACCCTAGAAGTGCCATCATCATTTAATCATACAGTATAGCTGCATGCCCTCGGGAAAAATTGCGGCTGTAGTTTCCCCTTGCTTTCAGCCGTTCGCAGTACCAAAATAGCAAGGCCGTTTTGGTTAGCGTTACAAGGCCAGAACAGTCAGTCATCCAGACTGTTGCCCCTGCAATTACTGAAAAGGCTGCTGCCCCTCCTCAGGAGCCACACGTGTGTCTGGCCTCTCAACAGATACCCCTCCGTTGTGGTTGCACCTACGGTGCGGCTATCTGTATCGTTGAGGCACGCAAGCCTCCCCACCAACGGCAAGGTCCATGGTTCATGTGGGGGGGGGGGGGGGGGTTATATTTCAAACTTCTGTTTTTATACACAACATACTAAATACAAAATATATTGTGAAAAGCCATCAAAGAATATATCATTTTTTTAAGTTGCGGGACTAACAGAACCATTCACAATACCCTATGTAATCAAAAGTATCCGGACACTCACAAAAAACGTTCGTTTTTCATATTAGATGCATTGTGCTGCCACCTCTTGCGAGGTACTCCATATCAGTGACCTCAGTAGGCATTAGACATACTGAGAGAGCAGAATGGGGCGCTCCACGGAACTCACAGACTTCGAACGTGGTCAAGTGATTGGGTGTCACTTGTGTCATACGCCTGTACGCGAGATTTCCGCAGTCCTGAACATCCCTAGGTCCACTGTTTCCGATGTGATAGTGAAGTGGAAACGTTAAGGGACATGTACAGCACAAAAGCGTACAGGCCGACTTCGTCTGTTGTCTGACAGAGACTGCCGACAGTTGAAGAGGGTCATAATGTGTAATTGGCAGACATCTATCCAGATCTACCCACTGCAAGTACTGCGACAGTTAGGCGGAACGTGAGAAAACTCGAATTTCGTGGTCGAGCGGCTGCTCATAAGCCACACATAGCGCCCGTAAATGCCAAACGACGCCTTGCTTGCTGTAAGGAGCGTAAACATTGGACAATTGCATAGTGGAACAACGTTGTGTGAAGTGAAGAATGACGTTACACAATGTGGTGATCCGATGGCAAGGTGTGGGTATGGGTATGGCGAATGCCCGGTGAACGTGATCTGCCAGCGTGTGTAGTGCCAACAGTAAAATTCGGAGGCGATGGTGTTACGGTGTGGTCGTGTTTTTCTTGGAGGGGGCTTGCACCCATTGTTGTTTTGCGAGGCAGTATCACAGCACAAGCCTACACTGGTGTTTTAAGCACCTTCTTGGTTCCCACTATTGAAGAGCAAATCGGGGATGGCGATTGCATCTTTCAACACGATCGAGCACTTGTTCATAACGCACGGCGTGTGGCGGAGAGGCTACACCTGTAACGGACTCGCCTGAACGGAGTCCTGACCTGAGTCCCACAGAACACCTTTGGGATGTTCGGGAACGCCGACTTCGTGACAGGCCTCACCGAGTGACATCGATACCTCTCCTCAGTGCAGCACTCCTGAAGAATGGGCTGCCATTCTCCAGGAAACCTTCCAGCTTCTGATTGGTCGTATGCTGCGAAAGTGGAAGCTGTCATCAAGACTAAGGGTGGGCCAACATCATATTGAATTCCAGCATTACCGATGGAGGGCGCCACGAACTTGTAAGTCATTTTCAACCAGTTGTCCGGATACTTTTGATCACATAGTGTATGTGTGTTTCTGTTTGAAGCACAATAGGAAGGTTAAAAATACTTTTACAAAAATGATACTTTTTTCTGCACGAAATGGGTATTAGTAGGTTAACATGAAAGAATTCAATTACTGTGGATAAGCTATCCAAGTATTTAGTAAATAGTGTGCTTTGTTAGTTCTCCGATTCTTTCTTGAAGTGCCAGACTTTTGTTCTTCTTTTCGGGTACTATGTCGCTAAATAGTAAGTCTGTATCTGTTTGTACGCTCCTGCCATTATGATAGAATTCTGAATCTGACTCTCAAGAATAATCATTAGGCTATTTGATCTGTTTTCTTCCTTTTTTTGGCTTGATGTAATGAAATCTAACTTACCGCCGTTTTATTTCTATAGCACGATGTTTCCTTCTCTGACACCTCTTTCCGTCTCAGTAGTAAGCTTCTCTGTTCCCATGCATTTATCTTCCATTCGTTGCTTTTTTGGAGTCGATGTTAGAAGCACAGATTTCAGTGCTTTCCCATACAGTTTTGCTAAAACTTTATTTCTCACAGCGTGTAACGCAGCAAGTTATTACGAGATAACATTCGATAACGTTCGTAAGGTACGCAGCCACCTAGTTCGGTGGCTGCAGGATGGCTACGTTTCTTTTCGCTCCGCCTCTCACAGCACAGCTGACGCTGCCTGCCGTGAGAACTGCATAGCGTAACATTCAGTGGATACGAAAATTCATACCCTCTACGACTATAAATAATCCATATTGAGTATTATCCAATTTTATTCAAATTTGGTACACAGTTTTTTGTTGATAATGGGATGATGCCGTCAAAATTTCAGATTTTTATTTATTATAGTTCCGGAGATAAAGTCCTAAATCCTACGCTTGCTTTTTAAATCTAAGTTAGGAACAATAACAGATTGAATTTCATTTTCATTGAAGCCATTACAAATTTGTCAGTGCATAAAAATAAATTAATTAAAATTTTCTTTTTAAAACGTTAGTCATTTTGCATTATGTAATACAAAAATCGGTCAAAATTATTATTTGATTATATTTTGTTGTGTGAGTTCGTGAGAATGATTGAGAGAGTGTATGTGGGAAATCAGTTAAAATTTAATATTTCATTTCTATGTAAAACCTTGTACAAACGAACAGTGGGAAAGTTATGTTGCAACCACGATTCAAGTGACGTATGTCTGTGTGAGCATGCTTTTGTATAAAAGCAACCAGAATGGTAGTTAGAGGTGGAATAAGTTTATTTATCAATTTGAAGAGTATTTCGCACTTTGCTTATTTTGATTAAACATAATACAAGAAACTGAAGTTTTGCTGATATTAATCACTATCAAATTAGTGATTGGATAATTCAAGATTTGCCGCGAGAATGATCAGGAAGGAACGTTGTGATTGGTCGTTTAGATCAACAGTCAATCATAATTAAGCTGTTCCCTCGCGAATAGAGGAGTGGGCAGAGAGGAGAGTACCTCAGGGGGGAGTCGCTTGCTAGCCGACCTACGGATAACACGATGTTAGGTCGCTCCTTAAAAATACTCTGTAAGATGAGGAAATAGTGAGCTAATTTCGGTTCGAACATATCGTGACTGTAGCGACTCGAGTTATGAATATTTTAATGAAAGTTTGGTGTTTCTAACTAGTTTGAGAGATATGAGCGTGTTAACTTCCTGGTCGTAGTAACAACTCCGGTGGCGTGTTTCATACTCTGTACGGAATATTTTGGAAAGCACTTCTTACGAAGAAGACCACTGAAACGACTGAATCTTATACTCGCAAATAGTTGTGAGTCTGTGACTAGTAGAATGTGGAGATCAGTCGGGTCGGACTTGCTAAAATTTTGGCTGCTTTTCGAGTGAATACTTGTTATACAGACAGTGAACTTCGAATGATAACGTTTCACCATGTTAAACACGGACTTGATAGCCATTTCACGTATTTCAGTATAAATAAAAAACAGAGTTAATTTAATTTTAAACGCTTTTCGCAAGTAGACTTATAACACTACCGCAGCATTTACGTAGCTTATTCGATCAAATACAAAGTTTGATTAAGTACATACGATGTCCCAACAGAACAATTAGTCCTGTCACGGAAAAGCCACGTATATAAAAAAATGGAAATGTCGTGTGGCTAGGGCCTCCCGTCGGGTAGACCGTTCGCCTGGTGCAGGTCTTTCGATTTGACGCCACTTCGGCGACCTGCGCGTCGATGGGGATGAGATGATGATGATTAGGACAACACAACACCCAGTCCCTGAGCGGTGAAAATTTCCGACCCAGCCGGGAATCGAACCCGGGCCCTTTGGATTAACAGTCTGTCACGCTGACCACTCAGCTACCAGGGCGGACGGTATAACACTCCTGTCCGCTACTGCTATACCATAACCTCGAAGCTGGAGGCAGTTTGCAAAACAGAATTATTTTGTTAGAGTAATTATGGTATAACGCAATAGAGCAGTGTTACCCTCTGAGAGGAACTTTATTATGTTGACCGTATTGTACCTAACGGAAGTGGCTTATCGGAAGTGAAAGTCAGAATTACGTAAATATTTGAAGAGTACGAACAAAATTTTGCCTATCTGCACTGTTCAACTGATAAAGAAAACGGTCGCCAGCCTAACTAGGCAAGAGAATGGTTAACATTCTCGTTCAAGAAAATAGTTATTAGTAACTCTAATGGATAAACACAACCTATACTTGGTCACACGCGAGTGCAATGAACTCTGACACATACATATGTTTTAAGATTGAAGCTAACAACTGGAGCAGCACAAACTATTTGCAAAATTATAACAGATACCGAAACACACTATTACTTTCAGGGCTTGTTCAAACTGAATGGTTTTTATAATTAGTGGTCTTTCCATTACTTGTTACCCGGCATTAATACAATAGACAAACTGTGGATCCTGTTATATTATTAATATGCACTTCCTATATACAAGAGAGACATATACTTAACTAACATGAGTATATAACGTTTCACAACTGCCGTTTTCCACTTTTACTACAGCGAAACACAATGTTGACACAATTGCAAGAAACTGACTCACCTTTTTGAATTTACTACAGATATCAAGGTGATCATTTGCTAAGCGAAACTTTAGAAGCCTCAGTCTTAAGAACTTTTAATTTTGCAGTTGGCAACAGCACTTTAATAAGCAGTTTTAATAGGAAAATTATTTTCAGCAAACAACATTTACTTTAACTCACTCTCTTGCCACATTAACTTTAACTTTCTTTTTACTAAGTTCAAGAGGCATTAATTAGCATAACATTGGTCATAAATGTTCTTTCATTAGGGACACTCGGTAATTACTTTAGTTCAAACGGAAAGGAACCTGAGAGGTGTTATGATAAGGAAAAAATTAAGGTAGGTACATAAATTCAGGTATAAATTACCTTATATTTGTGCACACTAAAACACCCAGTAAGCTGATCCTTCACTGTACATCATTATAGTATTACGTTACAGTGATTGCGCAACGTGGTGGCAACTGCATGTTGGTAGGTGGATTCGCAGACAGAATTGCTGGACTCTGTCATTTCTTGGTGGCGACGACAGATACAAATTCCAAAATAGTTCCAGCTATTCATCCGTCCATCCGAGGCATTGGAAAGCGGCAGGAAAAGCCTCTCTCGGAACCAGCACGGTATGCAATTTTTAGATGGCAGTGCACAGTTTGGTAGCTCGTCCCCGACTGGTGGCTCGTCCCCCACTGACTATCAGTTCCACGTTTTCTACACAGGCCAGCCACACTTTGCGCGCGCTACACAGTTCCGTTCCCGAGGGCAACCACAACAACGTTTACATACAGAATAACTAAGAGCCCTAAGTGAGGATCAGCAGTTTACATACCAGCAACCAAATACATTAAATAAAACAGAACATTTGCACATACTGGCGTTTCTACCAAAAATTATTCACACAAAATTACAATCATATACAGTAAGTTTTGTTCCCTCCAAATGGGACAAAGCATTTAAACGACGGATACACTAAATTGCATAGAACCAAACCATGACATCAAAGTTTGTGCAAAGAAAGAAATATACAATTCTGTGTTATCTATTCAATCAAACACATTTACAGAAGCTCAATGATGGAACATTAAATGAAACAAAAGCAAAATAAATCCGTACAGCTTAAGAGCTATGGTGTTACAGACTGAATATCCCGAACGCACGATTTTTTATTCATGAACTTCCAGGAACTGACTTTCAACTAGAGTTACACGGCCTCTGTGTGACAGGCATTAGGTAGCGGTTTCATCAACGCTGTTTTACACTGCCTAGCACGTATCTGCTACCACAGATGAAGGACGTTGGCAAGAATCCTATCGAGGTAGGTGGACTGAACTAAAGTATTAACAACAATGCAGACGACCGATCCCTCCCGGCCGCAGGCGCAATTATATCTTCAGATAAGATATTCTCTCGCTGAGTGTTTGTTTATTGTCATCTTTTGCGGGCGTTAACAGTGTTGAAGCTTCGGTATTTACCCCAAAACACTCGCGGGCTTTGCCACGTTTCACCATATGCACCGTTGCTGATTTTGGGGACCAAATGGAACAGTTATTCCCACACGAAAGTGAAGCTTAAATGTTGTAGTGTCAGCGAGTAATTCGTTGATTCACATTTCAGACCTTACATTATACAATGTTCAATTAAAAAATGAAAAAGAATAAACAATTTAAGTAGTAAAAAAACAAACTTACCACGTTTTATCACCTCTTGTGCGATCTGCCGGAACGAACTGCTGTGAAACAATAAGCTACAATAAGATAAACCTGCCACCTGTTGGTCAAATCTGAATCGATAGCAATCAGTTTAAAACTTGGTGCGGCTTTTTAACGTGCGCGAGACTTTACTTCCGTCTACCATAGTTGGGATACTTTGTTATCTGGAGTACGTATACAGTCGCTCTAGAGACTAAATTAAGGGAATCGTTGAGTCTCTGGAAATGTGTACGATAACTCCTGGACCCGATAGCATGAAGGGCTTAGAAGTTACGCGCTAGAGAAATCCGATTACTGTCGCCACTTCGTTAGTGTTAGTAGACGCCACTGTGGTGGTATCACCTACAGCACTACCAATAATTTTCTTCCTGATGATAGGTATAATTTTCCTTCGAGCAGAAGAATGCGGCTGTTAGCGTCTTTCCAAGCTTGGGAGTATCACTAATATAATACGGCAAACGCACTGACAGGCTGTGACCGTTGCCTGCAAATCACAGCACTACTTCCACTCTGCCATATGTGCCTACATGACAATACCTGACAATACCTGACAATAACCAGTTCTCTCCTTCCGCAGTACTAAATAAATAAAATGGAAGTCTAGATATACCTGACAATACCTGACAATAACCAGTTCTCTCCTTCCGCAGTACTAAATAAATAAAATGGATGTCTAGATATCGTGGTGGAACGTGCTTGAATCTCTGGTCCACGACGACGTCATGCTTGTTATAACAGCGGCTGTGCAAGTTTTTGGGAAGGTTATCAGTCTTCCGACGGCAGCGGCGAGTTGCACAGTCGCAGTTGCGCCCAACGCCCCAAGTTATTTGATGGATACATTCCCATCACTGTCTTCCCCAACAGTTTTTACCTTCTACAGGTCCCTCAAGTACAAAAGACGTTATTCGTCGATTTCTTTATGCATGTCATGTGGTCGTCCCTTCATCTACACAGTGTTTGCCACGTATTCCTTTCCTCGTAGGTTCTGAGGAGAATTAACGTTATTATCACACCTAATTTCAACATCGTTCTACAGCACAGCATGTCCAACGGTTCAGTTTCTCATCTTTTTCAGATTTATCACAGTCCATGATTCTCTTTTATACGGTATCGTTTCCCACGCGTTCGTTTTCAGAAAATGTATTCCTCATATTAAGATCTAATTTGACACTAACAGACTTTATTTAAAGAGGAATGCTCTCTGTACCTGAACGCTGTTTCAAATCTAACATTTAGAATCACGAAAATGAAATCATACTCAAATGCCATGTTGAAAAAAGAGACACCAATGTTCAACGCCTCGTCAGTGCCAAAGCTCATCCTCGGATTGGCGCCGTGTAAGGAACGAGATTGATGACGTCATTTTCAAAGGTTCCGTTCCAACTGACACCGTAGTCGATGTAGAGAAATCTTCAAAAGCCTTAATCGGAGGCGGAAACCCATTCCTCTCGAATGTAAGTTTAGTGCGTTATGCAGCGTCCAACCGTCCGGCCCCGGTAGCTGCGTGGTCAGCGCGACAGACTGTCAATTCTAAGGGACAGTCTGCTTTTGGCTGCGGTGGGGCGAGGACGTCCGCTGCGCCTCGCCGTGCGCGACCGTGAGCGCTTGCTTGTGTTTACCTTCTCGCGGCGCGAGTTGTATTTGTTCCAAGTTCAGTCCGATTATGGCACACACATGACGCCACGATACGATCAAAATTACTTTCCAACCAGATCACGCGCGTCCTCGAGCCTATGAAATAGAACAGTTCATACGCGACGATCTACGTTTAGATCCGGCGACTGTCGTCGGAATACATTTTTCTATAACGGCGAGCGTGGTTTATGTTAAAATGACCAGTGCAGAGGTCTGCGCGACAGTGGTTTCTAAATACCCGAACTCTCTCCGATTCAAACATTCTGACGGGCATATCGGTGCAGTGACGGTGGATCAGGCTGGCATGGGCCTAAGGACTGTAAGAGTTTTTGAGCTCCCCTTCGAGGTCCCAGAGGAAGTTGTCAAGAACGCCTTCCGACCATATGGCAATGTTATCAGCCACGTTGCAGAAAAGTGGCAAACTTTCTCGACGTATAAGGTCTACAATGGTGTGCGCCAAATTAAACTTGAGCTCAAGAAACATGTGCCGTCCTATTTGAACATCGGTGGTTGTCGTGCAATCATCATGTACGACGGTCAACCGCGTACCTGTTCCGGATGTGGGCAGGAAGGCCATGTTCGATCGAGCTGCTTACAACGTAGAATTACGCAGATACCAGTGGGAGACTCCGTTTCCCCGACGGGGACGACAATCCTGCCCCTCACGTATGCTCAGACGACGATGCGCACCATAGTTGAGGACGAAACGGGCGATCAGACACATCCATCGACGCCAGAAGTACCACGGGAGGAAGAGGAAGGACCCTCGGTGCCAACCCATATGTCGCCCCCTCCACAGCAACAACAGCAGCAACAGTCCCACGGACTCCAGACGCAACATAACATTCAGAACGCGATGGACGTGGACGCGAACATTGTCCCGACCGCGGCTTTCCTAGCGGAAGGTGATACGACGCTGGATTGCCTCCCACATTCGGATACGGATGTCCACGTTCGAAAGCAACGTTCGCCCCGACGACGCAAGCGACGTCGGCGGACCCCTTCTGACGATTGCCTCCTACACACGGCCGGTCAAGAAGGTGACATCTCATCAGACAGCATGGATGCTGCGCCTGCTGAGGATATAAGTGGTGTAGACGGTTCACTTGCCCATACTACGAGTGCCCAGTTACTTCTTGCACCACAAACGCGGCAGGTCGCGTCGATGGATGGCGATCCGTCTACCTCTACCAAAGACGACGTACGTGAGAGAGATTTAGGTGCCGATCAGCCACACAGCATCGTGTTGCACCCACTGTGGTCGGACGATGTTGAGGAACTTCCTGAAGAGGGCACGGGTGACAGGGGAGGGGGCGGCATTGGGGATGCCACTACTAGCGTGAACGACTCATAATTTGTAACGGGTTTGGTGGGTCAGGCATCTCTTGCGGTTAGCTTTTATTGCCATGGCGTCTACCCTAGGTGAAGAGGCTAGGCAGCACACCTTTCGCCTTGCCACAATCAATATCAACGCGATAAGGGCACCACACAAACTGACAATGCTACAACGCATGCTTCATGCGGCGGACATCGACGTGGCCCTCTTACAGGAAGTATGTGTCGCTAGTTTCCCTGACTTCTACGGATATACCGCCCACATCTCCCACGCCTCTTCTACCGATTGTGGTGTGGCTGTTCTGTTACGGGACGGTTTGGCGGCTACGGACGTACTGTACTTACCGAGTGCAAGAGTCATGGCAGTAACTGTCAACGGTGTACGACTCATCAATGTATATGCCCCTTCAGGATCAGGGAGACGGAGAGATCGGGCCCGCTTTTTTTCGGAAGATATTACGCGTCTATTTATGGGCCACATAGACGATATGGTGATCGGAGGAGATTTTAACTGTACATTATCTCCATCTGATCAGCAGCCACATCACGTCCCGTGTGCGGAATTGGAAATGCTAGTGCGTGACCTCCACCTGATTGACACGTGGCGCCACATCCATGGCCCAGCCCCTGGTTACACCCATTATACAAGCCATTCATCAAGTCGGTTGGACAGGATTTACGTCACAAGCACCCTTTCGACGGCGACGAGAGGAGCAGAGCTCTGGCCCACTGCATTCATCGACCACACAGCCTATATTTGCACCATTGCCCTCCAACCTGCACGTGTGTGGCGCAGTAGGCCCCCCTGGAAACTGAACGTCGCCCATCTGGACGAGCCGGCATGTAAAGGTGCTGTCGAAGAGTCGTGGACCGCGTCCTTACGGCGTCGTGGTCGGTACCGATCGACCCTCAGTTGGTGGATTGAATGTGCGAAGCCTGCTCTTAGACGCACCTTCATGGCTTACGGCCGGGAAGCAGCGGCATGGAGGAGGAGCGCGGAAAACTTTTATTACACCGTCCTACGGGAATGTCTTGCTATGGAGCCCTCACCTGACAGGCAGATCATAGTCAATCGCGCGAAAGCGCTGCTCGTCTCCTTAGCACGCCATCATTTACAAGGCGCTGTTATACGGTCGCGTGCTCCAGACACGATACAATCAGAAAGGCCATCTATGCACCACGTGCTCATAGAACGAAGGAGGCGCCGCAGGGCACTGGTAACCGACATGATAACCGACGACGGTCGACATGTGGTAGAACAAGCAGATATAGCAGAAGCCTTCTATGGGCATTACGCTCAACTTTATTCAGCAGTGCTCCCTGAGATGGCGACGGTAGACACCGTTTCAGCACATGTCCACGGTACAGTTCCACCAGACATGGTACCGAATTTACTGGGAGAAGTGACAGAAGAGGAAGTACTCGACGCCATTGGTAAAGGTGCTCCCCATAAATCACCAGGAATCGATGGGTTACCATTAGAGTTCTATCGAGCCTTTACACAACTGTTGCTACCGTGTTTGATTGAAATTTGCCAGGCATAGATGTCCCCGGATATAACATTACCTGCACCATTCTTGGAAGGTCTGATTGTCCCCATCCATAAGCCGAAGGGACGGAATCATGTCCGCGACTATCATCCCTTAACGTTATTGAACAGCGACTTCAAGATCTTTTCGAGGCTGCTATCAGAACGTATTCGCGGCACACTATTGCACGTCTTGTCCGGCGATCAGACGTCCTTGGGGGGACCCAACAACATCAGAACTGCGTTATGTCGTTACCGAGATCTCATCTCCCTTGCACGGGAGAGACGTTTGCCGGCAGCCCTCGCGTCTATCGACTTTAGCCAGGCTTTTGACCGTGTGGGCCACACTTTCCTCACGGCCGTTCTACGGCGCATGGAATACCCCGACCCCTTTATCACAGTGCTGACACGCCTACTACATGGTGCAACTTCTCGAGTTCTTGTCAATGGAAGACTGACGGCACCCATGCCGATCCGCCGATCAGTACGACAGGGATGTCCATTATCAACATTGTTATTTGCATTGGCCTTAGAACCCTTGTTGTGTGGTCTCCGAGACAGGCTCACTGGGATACAGTTCGGCGGCTCCATCTATCGCTGCACCGCATATGCGGATGATTTGATGATCGTCATACGAGGAGCTGACGATATGGCCGCGGCTTTGGACTGGATTGCAACCTACGGTACAGCTTCTGGTAGCCAAATCAACGTTAACAAGTCCGTCGCCTTGAGCATCGGGATTGGGCTACCGCAGGAAAACATTGTCCCCTTACGCTTCAGTGATACTGTACGCTGCTTGGGCTTAGATTTCATGAACGACATGCGACGCGCGACGACGCTCAATTATCGACGCCTTCTTAACCAAATTAGGGCCGGAATTGCAAATCAGCGCTTGCGATCCCTCAACATCGTTCAGCGGGCGTATTATGCCAATGTATACCTTGCGTCCCGCATACCGCATGTCGCCCAAACGCTACCCATTCCGAAGCCCTTGGCTCGTAGCATTATGGCAGCGCTGGGATACTTCGTCACCACTGGTATGTTACTGAAGATCAGATACGTATCTCTTACCCTCCCCAAGGAAAAAGGTGGTCTCGGCCTAGTTAACGTCCATGATAGGGCCATTGCCCTCTATGTTATCTCACATTTAAGTCTGCTGCGCCGTTGTCCTACGAGCCTCACGAGTCTGCTTCTGACGGCGCTACGACCTGCTTCACTAAGAGCACCGGTGCCACTACAGGACATCCCAGCGCCCCTCTTTTATATAGGACGTTTCTATTTAGAACAAAGTTATTGCAGTGTCGCGCTCACGACACTGCAAATGGCCACAACTCGACGCCTATATCATGACATGCTGCAACGCCGCCCCCTAAATGTGGTCGAGCTAAAATATCCTGACGTACGGTGGCGCGTGGTGTGGAAGACTGTACACGATGCCATGCTTGATTCCGATGTTGTTTCTCAATGGTACGTCGTCGTGAATGGGAAGCTCGTGACGCAAGAACGTCTCTACAGTATCCACATGACAGAATCTCCCAATTGTGTGGGTTGTAATACAGTAGATTCTGACGAGCACCGCCTCAGCTGTGGAGAGGCGGAACCGGTTTGGCACCTAGTGCGGCATAGACTGGCTTATCTCTTGCGAGTTAGGCCGGAGCATATATCTACACGCACGTTATTGTTTCCGGATGAGACATTTTACCCCAAGACTCGAACCAACTCTGTCACCTGGATACGTGGACATGCCGTCCATTACCTCTGTCGTGACGGACACAAGGATTTCCTTGACTTCTGGCTCTATTTGGAAGAAAGACATCATGCCATTTCCGGGCATACCAGATATCGACAGTGCTTCGCAAACTACCTATGGAGTGCCTTTCACAGCCCGCCGTGTACATCTACATCTACATCTATACTCCGCGAGCCACCTTACGGTGTGTGGCGGAGGGTACTTATTGTACCACTATCTGATCCCCCCTTCCCTGTTCCATTCACGAATTGTGCGTGGGAAGAACGACTGCTTGTAAGTCTCCGTATTTGCTCTAATTTCTCGGATCTTTTCGTTGTGATCATTACGCGAGATATATGTGGGCGGTAGTAATATGTTGCCCATCTCTTCCCGGAATGTGCTCTCTCGTAATTTCGATAATAAACCTCTCCGTATTGCGTAACGCCTTTCTTGAAGTGTCCGCCACTGGAGCTTGTTCAGCATCTCCGTAACGCTCTCGCGCTGACTAAATGTCCCCATGACGAATCGCGCTGCTTTTCGCTGGATCATGTCTATCTCTTCTATTAATCCAACCTGGTAAGGGTCCCATACTGATGAGCAATACTCAAGAATCGGACGAACAAGCGTTTTGTAAGCTTCTTCTTTCGTCGATGAGTCACATTTTCTTAGAATTCTTCCTATGAATCTCAACCTGGCGCCTGCTTTTCCCACTATTTGTTTTATGTGATCATTCCACTTCAGATCGCTCCGGATAGTAACTCCTAAGTATTTTACGGTCGTTACCGCTTCCAATGATTTACCACCTATGGCATAATCGTACTGGAATGGATTTCTGCCCCTATGTATGCGCATTATATTACATTTATCTACGTTTAGGGAAAGCTGCCAGCTGTCGCACCATGCATTAATCCTCTGCAGGTCCTCCTGGAGTACGTACGAGTCTTCTGATGTTGCTGCTTTCTTGTAGACAACCGTGTCATCTGCAAATAGCCTCACGGAGCTACCGATGCTGTCAACTAAGTCATTTATGTATATTGTAAACAATAAAGGTCCTATCACGCTTCCCTGCGGTACTCCCGAAATTACCTCTACATCTGTAGATTTTGAACCGTTAAGAATGACATGTTGTGTTCTTTCTTCTAGGAAATCCTGAATCCAATCACAAACCTGGTCCGATATTCCGTAAGCTCGTATTTTTTTCACTAAACGTAAGTGCGGAACCGTATCAAATGCCTTCCTGAAGTCCAGGAATACGGCATCAATCTGCTCGCCAGTGTCTACGGCACTGTGAATTTCTTGGGCAAATAGGGCGAGCTGAGTTTCACATGATCTCTGTTTGCGGAATCCATGTTGGTTATGATGAAGGAGATTTGTATTATCTAAGAACGTCATAATACGAGAACACAAAACATGTTCCATTATTCTACAACAGACTGACGTAAGCGAAATAGGCCTATAATTATTCGCATCTGATTTATGACCCTTCTTGAAAATGGGAACGACCTGCGCTTTCTTCCAGTCGCTAGGTACTTTACGTTCTTCCAGCGATCTACGATAAATTGCTGATAGAAAGGGGGCAAGTTCTTTAGCATAATCACTGTAGAATCTTAAGGGTATCTCGTCTGGTCCGGATGCTTTTCCGCTACTAAGTGATAGCAGTTGTTTTTCAATTCCGATATCGTTTATTTCAATATTTTCCATTTTGGCGTCCGTGCGACGGCTGAAGTCAGGGACCGTGTTACGATTTTCCGCAGTGAAACAGTTTCGGAACACTGAATTCAGTATTTCTGCCTTTCTTCGGTCGTCCTCTGTTTCGGTGCCATCGTGGTCAACGAGTGACTGAATAGGGGATTTAGATCCGCTTACCGATTTTACATATGACCAAAACTTTTTAGGGTTCTTGTTTAGATTATTTGCCAGTGTTTTATGTTCGAATTCGTTGAATGCTTCTCTCATTGCTCTCTTTACACTCTTTTTCGCTTCGTTCAGCTTTTCCTTATCAGCTATGATTCGACTACTCTTAAACCTATGATGAAGCTTTCTTTGTTTCCGTAGTACCTTTCGTACATGATTGTTATACCACGGTGGATCTTTCCCCTCGCTTTGGACCTTAGTCGGTACGAACTTATCTAAGGCTTACTGGACGATGTTTCTGAATTTTTTCCATTTTTGTTCCACATCCTCTTCCTCAGAAATGAACGTTTGATGGTGGTCACTCAGATATTCTGCGATTTGTGCCCTATCACTCTTGTTAAGCAAATATATTTTCCTTCCTTTCTTGGCATTTCTTATTACACTTGTAGTCATTGATGCAACCACTGACTTATGATCACTGATACCCTCTTCTACATTCACGGAGTCGAAAAGTTCCGGTCTATTTGTTGCTATGAGGTCTAAAACGTTAGCTTCACGAGTTGGTTCTCTAACTATCTGCTCGAAGTAATTCTCGGACAAGGCAGTCAGGATAATGTCACAAGAGTCTCTGTCCCTGGCTCCAGTTCTGATTGTGTGACTATCCCATTCTATACCTGGTAGATTGAAGTCTCCCCCTATTACAATAGTATGATCACGAAACTTCTTCACGACGTTCTGCAGGTTCTCTCTGAGGCGCTCAACTACTACGGTTGCTGATGCAGGTGGTCTATAGAAGCATCCGACTATCATATCTGACCCACCTTTGATACTTAACTTAACCCAGATTATTTCACATTCGCATTCGCTGATAACTTCACTGGATATTATTGAATTCTTTACTGCTATAAATACTCCTCCACCATTGGCGTTTATCCTATCCTTGCGGTATATATTCCATTCTGTGTCTAGGATTTCGTTACTGTTCACTTCCGGTTTTAACCAACTTTCCGTTCCTAATACTATATGCGCACTATTTCCTTCAATAAGAGATACTAATTCAGGAACCTTGCCCTGGATACTCCTGCAGTTTACCAATATTACGTTGACTTTTCCTGTTTTTGGTCTCTGAGGACGGACGTTCTTTATCAACGATGATAATGTCCTCTCTGGTAAGCCGTCAGGTATTTTATCGTTTCGCCCAAGGGGGGGTCCCTCTAACCTAAAAAACCCCCGTGTGCACGCCACACGTACTCTGCTACCCTAGTAGCTGCTTCCGGTGTGTAGTGCACGCCTGACCTGTCTAGGGGGGCCCTACAGTTCTCCACCCAATAACGGAGGTCGATGAATTTGCAACCATTATAGTCGCAGAGTCGTCTGAGCCTCTGGTTTAGACCCTCCACACGGCTCCAAACCAGAGGACCGCGATCGACTCTGGGCACTATGCTGCAGATATTAAGCTCAGCTTGCACTCCGCGTGCGATGCTGGTTGTCTTCACCAAATCAGCCAGCCGCCGGAAGGAACCAAGGATGGCCTCAGAACCCAAGCGGCAGGCGTCATTCGTTCCGACATGTGCTACTATCTGCAGCCGGTCACACCCAGTGCGTTCAATAGCTGCCGGAAGGGCCTCCTCCACATTACGGACGAGACCCCCCGGCAAGCACACCGAGTGCACACTGGCATTCTTCCCCGACCTACCCGCTATTTTCCTAAGGGGCTCCATAACCCGCCTAACGTTGGAGCTCCCTATAACTAATAGGCCCGCCCTCTGTGACTGTCGGGACCTTGCCGGAGAATCGGCCACTGGCCCAACAGGCGAGGCATCCTGTGGTGGCTCGGAAACGATGTCATCACCACTAGGAAGCACCCCGTACCTGTTGGAAAGGGGTAAGGCAGCTGCCACGCGGCCAGATCCCACCTTCGCCTTTCGGCCAGGCACGCGCGAGCCCACCACTGTCTGCCATTCACCCTGGAGTGATGGCTGACCGGTAAGATGCTCACTGCCGGAAGACGCAGCGACATCAGGGGTTCCATGCGATTCCAAGGCCACCGAAGTAGGCACAGGTCTCACCACAGTTGCCCCAACGCCACTACGAGCCGACGCCTGCGCCTCGAGCTCGATGAGCCTAACAGACAAAGCCTCCACCTGCCCCCGAAGAGTGGCCAATTCTCCTTGCGTCCGCTCACAACAACCACAGTCCCTACACATGACTATGTTTACCCTACAAGCGAACGGTGTACTCGCCTTATTAGCAGCAGGAAATCGAAGTGCTCTCTCACTGACGGTCTAACCGACACTGAGCTGTTCTAACCAAACAAACAAAAGCCTGTACGATACGAGGGTCGATAGCAACGGCGATACTGTACACTACACTGTTATTAAAATAAACGGTTGTGTCTAGTAGGCACTCAAACACGCAAGAAATTACAAAAATAAAATAGTAACTACCCAGATAACTGAAAATAAGTTGTACCTGTTTGAAGCTCGTAAAAATGTGTAACAAGCGAACGGTGTACTCGCCTTATTAGCAGCAGGAAATCGAAGTGCTCTCTCACTGACGGTCTAACCGACACTGAGCTGTTCTAACCAAACAAACAAAAGCCTGTACGATACGAGGGTCGATAGCAACGGCGATACTGTACACTACACTGTTATTAAAATAAACGGTTGTGTCTAGTAGGCACTCAAACACGCAAGAAATTACAAAAATAAAATAGTAACTACCCAGATAACTGAAAATAAGTTGTACCTGTTTGAAGCTCGTAAAAATGTGTAACAAGCGAACGGTGTACTCGCCTTATTAGCAGCAGGAAATCGAAGTGCTCTCTCACTGACGGTCTAACCGACACTGAGCTGTTCTAACCAAACAAACAAAAGCCTGTACGATACGAGGGTCGATAGCAACGGCGATACTGTACACTACACTGTTATTAAAATAAACGGTTGTGTCTAGTAGGCACTCAAACACGCAAGAAATTACAAAAATAAAATAGTAACTACCCAGATAACTGAAAATAAGTTGTACCTGTTTGAAGCTCGTAAAAATGTGTAACAAGCGAACGGTGTACTCGCCTTATTAGCAGCAGGAAATCGAAGTGCTCTCTCACTGACGGTCTAACCGGTGTAGGTGGAATGTTCCAGGCAGTGGCAGATGAGGTCAGAACGAACTGCAAACGACCATATATTGAACAATCTTATCAGTGGGCGCAGTCGCTGGGAAGCCTCACTACGACGTGGTAGCTTTCTTTTCATGCTATTTATATCTCATATCTTCGATGGCGTCTTCATTCTGTTTTAGTTTTCCAGGCTTGGTTAACTGTGACTGTTCGCACATTGAAAAAAAAAAAAAAAAACGTGGGCAGGAGACCTGCTTTCAAATCCAAATAAATACACAAGAACAAAATAAGAACAAAATGAACAACAAATAAAATTTAATAAAGTATTATACCCTTTCCTTTCTTCTTTTATTTTATTTTTTTTATACAAAGTTCAGAGGCATATTTAATTTTTGTTCGTTGGCGGAAACTGAAGTGGCGGCGAACGGCCGTCCTAGTTAGCTTCAGGATGAAAGTGGCGGTGGCACTAGCTTTGTTTTGGTTTCTAGGCTAGATAGGTTTTTGGGGGTAGTATGGGTGATAGGGGCCAACGCCTGAAGTGGAAGAGGTAATTTTCCAAAAATAAAAAAAAATTTAAAAAAAAATAAAAAAAATAAAGAAACAAAATAAATAAAAAAATGGAAAAAAAGGGTGGCACCTTATAAAAAAAAGGGCCCGGGTTCGATTCCCGGCTGGGTTGGAAATTTTATCCGCTCAGGGACTGGGTATCGTGTTGTCCTAATCACCATCATTTCATTCCCATCGACGCGCAAGTTGCCGAAGTGGCGTCAAATCGAAAGACTTGCACCCGGTGAACGGTCTACCCGACGGGAGGCCCTAGTCGCACGCCATTTTATTTTACTGTCAGCCTGGCTCGGGTTGGGTTGTTTGAGGAAGGAGACCAGACAGCGAGGTCATCGGTCTCATCGGATTAGGGAAGGATGGGGAAGGAAGTCGGCCGTGCCCTTTCAGAGGAACCATCCTGGCATTTGCCTGGAGTGATTTAGGGAAATCACGGAAAACCTAAATCAGGATGGCCGGACGCGGGATTGAACCGTCGTCCTCCCGAATGCGAGTCTAGTGTCCAACCTTGGTCGTTATGCTGACAGACAACCACGTCATTCCTGTTAAAGTTTACAGAGATAGGGACTATCAGTTAGCAAACTCACTAAGCGCTCAGTTTTTTACCGTCAGTATATTTCAGCCGATGCGTACTACAATAAAGGCGGAGACAACAGTAACTGCGGACGACAGGTACTAGCTGGTTTGCACTGGTTCCTTCACTGGCCAGGAGCATATCAGGCGATGATTACGTAGCAAGGGTGGTAAATCTATCTTGCGGGAACTGCTTTCAGCACAAGTAGCACAATTCTTGGTTCTCTGTGGTGCGTTATCTATGAGCACAGCTAACCAAAAAGACTGTTGTTCCTATTCATTTTCACTTTCTAACGTTAGTAAAAATTGAAAGACTGCCAAATATGGGCTCCTTCTGATATTGATTCTAGCATTCTTTTTGGTCCGAATATTATCAGTATTCCTACTTTTGAGGTGCGGAAACTGTGAAAAACACAGTGGAGAAAACGTTATGTCACAGTAGACATTTACAAAAACTGTTTACAATAAGGTCACTCTTAAGCTACATTTTAAAACTGTACTATTGATAAATTACTCAGGAATACCAGCCTTCTAAGTTTCAGCTGATATCGCCATTAACTTCACCATTCGTGTTTCTTCCATCACTGTCAGTATTTACGTCAATCTTCTCTAAAAGTATGCTCCCCTCGCTACTGTCAGGACAGTGGACATGCGGCGCTTTATGAACCCTTTCAAAATGATGGTCTTGTGCACCAAGAAGGGAGTACTCACAAACGTAAAGCCAGTCGGAATAGTGTCTCTAGACACGGTTTTCGAAAGCATTGTATACTACGACATCAGGTACCTACAGTTTTCAAGCTATATCTCCAAGAACAACGGCCAGCTCTGACCTGAATGTAGAAACAGAAACGTTATTCTTTACCTCGGGTGATAGGTGCCCCTTAACGAAATTCAACACAAGCACATCTCTTGTACTGATCAGCGCACCAGATCTGACATCCAAAATAGTAGCTAGCTAGTCCATCACTCATTATTGCCATGGAGCCTTCTTCTTGGCTGAAAATTAGTAACCCCTTAGGGAAATTTTTCTTGGGCGAAGTTTTACGCTTCAGAATAACATTACGGTGGAGGGGGGCGCGGGCAGCTTCATTCCGCATGGGGGAGCTGCTAGCATCATGGCAATGTTTTGTATTTCGTTTCCCGTTTCTTTAATGAGATAATTTCCGCCCATTTACAGTTCACTGTTGTATTGATCGACATGACCCGAAAGACGGGCGCCTCGTCGGCGAAACCGGTCTGGTACAGCGAGTAAGATTGCCGCTGCAGCATTTTAATGGGCCTTGAAATTCACGACTGTCTCGGTGAATTTTCTGGCTGGCTCTGAGATTGGGAAGTGTCATTTCACCAGGTTCTAAGGGCACTTCTATGCTTAACGCTACGGTACCAGCCGATATTACCCCAAATTCCGCATGTGGTATATTTAAGGTCTTTGCAGTTTACAAAGTCTTTAACTGGATTATTTTTTGAGAGATGCCTACACATTCCTCCTGGTTACTTCGTACAAATGACAAAAGCCTAGTTTCAGGGTTAATATGCAATGAGGTGACAAAAGTCATGCGACAGCGATATGCACATATGCAGATGGCGAAAATATCGCGTGCACAAGGTATAAAAGGGAAATGCATTGGCGGGGCTGTCGTTTGTACTCAAGTGCTTGATGTGAAAAGGTTTCCGATATGATTATGGCCACACGACGGTAATTAACAGCCTCTGAATGGGGAATGGTATTTGGAGCTAGACGCATGGGACATTCTATTTCGGAAATCATTAGGGAATTCAGTGTTGATAGATCCACAGTTCCAAGAGTGTTTCGAGAATATCACATTCAGGCATTACCTCTCAATACGGACAACACGGTGGACAACGGCCTTCGCTTAAAGACCGAGAGCAGCGACAATTTCGTAGAGTTGCCAGTTTTAGAAGACAAGCAACAATGAGTGAAATAGCCGCAGAAATCAATGTGGAACGTACGTCTGACGTATCCTTTACGACGGTGCGGCGAAATTTTGTGTTAATGGGCTACGGCAGCAGACAACCGAAGCGAGCCCTTTACTAAAGCACGATATAGCCTGGAGCGCCCTCCTTGGCTCGTGACCATATCGGTTGGACTCTAGACCAACGGAAAACTATGGCCTGCTCAGATGAGTTCCAATTTCGGAGCTGATAGTAGGGTTCGAGTGTGGCGCAGACCCCACGAAGCCATGGACCCAAGCTGTCAACGAAGCACTGTACAAGCTGGTGGCGGCTCCATAACCGTGTGCGCTGTGTTTACATGGAATGGACTGGGCCCTCTGGTCCAACTGAAGGCCTGAATCCTCCGGTACAACTGAACAGATCATAGAATGGAAATGGTTATGTTCGGCTACTTGGGGACCATTTGGAGCCATTCATGAACTTCATGTTCCCAAACAACGATGGATTTGTCAACGGGCCGCAATTGGTTTGAAGAAGTTTCTGGACAGTTCGAGCGAATGATTTAGCCACAAAGATGTCCAGACATGAATCCAATAGAACACTTATGGAACATAATAGAGAGGTCAGTTCGTGCACAAAATCCTGCATCGGTAACACTTTCTCAATTCTGGAAGGCTACAGAGGCAGCATGGTTAATTATTTCTGCAAAGGACTTCGAACGAGTTGTTGAGTCCATGCCACGTTGGGTTGCTGTACTATGCCGGGCAAAAGGATGTCAGACACGATATTTGGAGGTATGTCATGACTCTTCTCACCTCAGTGAATATACAACTATATCAATTTTTTGACCTATGTAGGATTTCCTTGACGAAATGGCATATTGCAGCTTACTCTCCTGTACGATCTAACACCACACATTACACTGTTGCAAACCATACTTTTTGTCATTTCATTGGTGTAATCTTTGCTTGACAGATATCCGTTAGTTTGAAATTTGTATCATACTTGCACCGAATTTCAAATTTTATTGACCAATTACTTTTGCTGTTACTATTCGTTGATAGACTAACTTTTATTCATAATCAAGAGAAACTTTAAGTGTCATGTCGTGGAAAAGAACTGTGACGACTGTGAGCAAGATAATAGCCACTAACTAGATGGAACGTCAACAGAAGACGGTTACGTTTGTATCTTATACATAACTATTAATTTACAAAGAGTAACATTATTGTCGCTCAGTTTGGAACTAAGGAACGAGTCTTACAGTGAAATTTTCAGAGCTGTGAATATGTAGCAGTATTTATTTGTAGAGTCGAGCACCGTAATTTTTCATGGCATAATGTTGGGCGAAAGCTTGTATTCGAGCGAATGTGGTGTATACGAGAGCATACCATATCACTTTTCCCCCTTATTGCAATATTACTGATTACTGCTTTGTGTACAGATTTGTAATTATCTGTATTAGATGCTACAGTACTCACATAAAGGCAAGTGCTTGCCACAATTTATGTGACGTACAAGGTGAAATGATCTGCTGTAGTCTGTGAAACATGTTTACAAGTCTTTGGATAACCTTTCACCCCCGAATCCTACTTCTTCCCTTGGCAAAAGTCTGTCCATATATGGTGTTTGTAAGTCATGGACATTTCAATAATACTTTGCTCACATGTGAAATCAATGCAGTGGTTCTGTAATTTTCAAATACCCTTCGAGTTACTCTCATCGGCTTTGGTATGTACATGTTTTTTCCAGCCGTGTAAGCGAGGAATGTCTTCAAATTAACATTCTATGGATTTTGAGAGAAGGCAGTTACTTGATACATAACGCAAAATATTGTACTGAAACTTTGAACTATCGCTACAACTCCCTGAGGACGTGTAAAAGGCTGAAGAGAACTGATGGACTGTGATGGCACGCAACCGAATGCAAAACAGTCTGTCATGGGATTCGTCGTAAAACTGACTATCCTTTAAGGCGTAACTGGAGATAGTGTGATCATATGGTTTACAGGCACCGAAAAAACAAACATCCAGAGGTGAATTTGTGCATTGGTTCCAGATGGAATGAATTGCAATGTCACACACTTTTCAGGAGGGTAGTTTGCTCGTAAGGAGTATTATTCTTATACGCAGACCTGGATTCTAGCAAAAGCAACTTGTTCTGACTAGCTATTGGCCAAAAGCAATTCTCATACCGTCGTTGTTGTTATCTTACGCTCACGTCCCCACACTTGCTTGCTGTGAAGTAAATATTCCCTCCTGCCCTTGCAAGACCAGGCACACGAGAAAGAATCGTTGGGGGCAGAGCACCTCCAACTTTTCGCGCCACAACAAATAACTTTCCAGACAAATTACCATCCTGATTAACCGTCACCACAGTTGTATACGAATGCGTTAAGGTTTAGATGTTAGTTGATCTTGATACAATACTTTTGGTAACACTGATTTCTAGGGTTCCTTTCATATGCTTTCCCTCTTCGAATCCAGATTAGTTGGAATTGAGAAGAAATTCCTTACTGCACGACGGGATTAGTGTGTTTATTTCATCTACAAATTTTCGGGCCAATTCTGAAGTTTCTTGCGCATCGTCAAGTTGATTCTTTGTTCGAAATTTCGTTACGTTACCTCTTGCAGTGCTATAGCACTGTTTGAAGTTACGGAACCATCCACCGCTTCTCTGAAATCACTGTAATCTATGTCACGCACAGTTTCGTGTGCTTCACGTAGTAGATTTCTATCATGCACATCCTGCAAACTGTATCGTGCAACCTTGAAATGCACGAACACCAACTTTTGTAACAAGTACGTCTTGTCCTCCTTTGAATACCCGTAGTTTTTATTATGTACTTCACGTCATATGACTGTGGGCTTCTTCGAAATCTAACGTTTTTTTTACTATGCTGCGGATGATTTTCCATGCACTTATGTTTAGCACACGTAACTTGGACGATTGTCCTTTACTACGTTTCATTGGAGACTGGGTTTGTGGCTCGCTGTCCGACAAGGATGATGGACTCCATACTTCGACACCTGTTTCAATATCATTTTCACTTTTTTAGCAGGTATCGCCTTTGTGCTCCTCGTGTACACTGTCTGCATAGGCGACCGAATACGACACTACAAATTCCACTGACGCATCTTACAGGGACGCTAATATTTGATTTGACGCTTCTTTGTAATTCTACTAATTTCCTAGGGTTCTTTCGGACGAAATATCAAACTCGGCATCTGTTGTTGTATTCATAACGCAATGTTTGCTCTATTTATCGTTGCCATTGCTCTGCTGTGTGTCAAAACCACTAGTACTATAGCACTGTTGTGAGTTATTCGTCGCTAATGCAGTTCAGCTATTCTCTGTAGCCTCATTCTGTGCTTACCACCAGATAACTTCAGCCCCGCCACCTGTTGACATTATCAGCCAATATTGTGGTTGCATGGTGGACAATATATGGATCTTCGGATGCTGTAAACATTATTGGCATTTTGCAACTTCGCACTCAAGACGTTCCTTGTTTCGAAGGCTATATAGAACATTTCATTTGGCGATATTACCGACTTTGGTCACGAGTATCTACTTCTCTGTTCAGAGTGAGAAAGGATCAATTTCGTAGTGTTGTTGCCTCCTTATGCAACCTTTTAGAGAACAGTTTAACAATATATATGTTTTACTAAACGTACTTTTCCTCGCTCCCAAATTACTTTGTCAATTTAGTTCTTTCGCGAGTGTGAGAATATGTTGCGGTTGATAAGGGAAGCAAGGCTAAAAAAAGTTAAAATTGTTTCATACGATGTGTCGACCTGCAAAAAGCGTTTGATAAAGTCAAGTGGTGTAAGATGGTCGAAATTCTGAGGACAATAGAGGTAAGCTTTAGGAAGAGACATGTAATATAAAACATGTACAAGAGCCATGAGGGAATAATAAGAGTGGAAGACCAAGAACGAAATACCTGGATTAAAAAGGGTGTAAGACAGGGATGTAGTCTTTCGCTGTTATTGTTTAGTCTATACACCGAAGAAACATCGACGAAAGTAAAAGAAAGTTTCAGGAGTGGAACTAAAATTCAAGGTGATAGGATATCAATGATATGAACCACTGATGACATTGCTGGCTTTAGTGAACTTTAAGAATTATTACAGGATCTGCTGAATGGAATGAGCAGCCTAATGAGTACAGAATAAGGACTGAGAGAAAATCGAAGAAAGACTAAAGTAATGAGAAGTAGCAGAGGTAAGAGTAGCGAGAAACTTAACATCAAGATTTATGGTCACGAGTAGATGAAGTTAACGAATTCTACTATCTAGGCAGCAAAATAACCAATGATGGACGGAACAAGGAGGACATCAAAAGCAGACTAGCACAGGAAGAAAGGGCATTTCTTGCCAAGAGAAGTCTGGCACTAGGAGATATGGGTCTTAATTTGAGGAAGAATTTTTGAGAATGTAAGTTTGGAGCACAGGATGTATGGTACTGAAACATGGACTATGGGGAAAACGGAAAAGAAGAGAATCGAAGCATTTGATATGTGATGCTACAGACGAATGTTGAAAATTAGGCAGATTGATAAGGTAACGGATGACAAGGTTCTCCACAGAATCGACAAGGAAATTAAAATATGGAAAACACCGATAAGAAGAAGGGACAGGATGATGGAGCATCTGCTAAGACATCAGGAAATAACTTGATGGCAGTAAAGAGAGCTGAAGAGGGTAGAAACTGTAGGGGAAGGCAGAGATTGCAATGCAAACAGCAAATAATTAAGAACATAGGTTGCAAGCGCTGCTCTGAGATGGAGTGGTAGGCACAGGAGATGAATTCGTGGTGGGTCACATCAAGCCAGTCAGAATACTAATGACCCCCCCCCCCCCCCAAAAAAAAGAAAAGTTGAAATAATGGCAACCAACGAATCATGGTGTAAGCTCGGAAATTTTCAGTCTGCTTGTAATCTTGTCTCCACCTCTCAATGCCGTAAATAGTTTCCAGGGACGAGACGCGATTCGGATTCCACGTTAAACTGGAGGACCATTTTCCCCGATTTAATAACTAGGGGAGTTTGGTTACACCCAACTCTTCAAAGTGGCATCTATCAAAGTAAGACTTCCATCCGCTCACCGTGCAACGCCTGATTCCTCTACCCAGTATCGGTTGTCCTAAACTTAAGCTCAGCTTTGTTTATGAACTGCTTCACAGTAATATGCCAACAGCCTTGGCGTAGTGATAACACTGGTACTCATCATGTCACCGAAGGTAAGCGCTGTCGGGCTTGGTCAGGAGTTGGATGGGTGACCGTTCGGGTCTGTTGAGGGCTGTTGGCATGCTGGGTGGACTCAGCCCTTGTGAGGCCAATTACTGAAGAACTATTGGATTGAAAGGAGTGGCTCCCGTAACGTCCAGCGACGCCCATCGACTAAGAATGACACGGCGGTCGGCTCTTAGGCGTTTCGAGAACTACTCGGACGGAGTTTGGATTTGAGCTGGTTTCCCACTAATTTACCTTACATTCTCAGTTACATCACTCCGGAAGTGGCAGGAATCTGAGCATCTGATAGTTGCACATTCCAAGAATTACCAACAATGATTCAACAGCATGGATGCAAATGCATTAGAAGCGCATCTCGTTGCCTCCGTCAGAGGTGTGATTTCAGATGATCGTAGCACAATGGTTGCGTCTATGCGCTTACGGAAAAAAGAAAGCGCGTATTTCATTATAGCTATTGATTACACTGTATTACTTACGATGGTTCGAAACCGAGCGATCTTGCCCGTTGTTCTGCAGTCGTCCTCACCGACCTTGCTGAGGTGAGAGTAACAATTTCCTTATTCGTCTAAAAACCAACTTAAATATTTCAAGAACTGATTTCTGGTAATGGAAATTACTCCTAATTTGCTGGAAGGATTTCCTGTTAGGGACAATCAGCTTTACGTCTCCCTTATTTTTGTGGAAGCTGTGTTATGTAACGCGAAGAGTAGCTAATAAAACAAATCTTTATTTGCTACTGATTTCCAAACAACTTATTATACAACCACACAGCTGGAGGCATAGAAAGGCTAGACACAAGATTACTCAACCTGTATAGATGCATTTTGCATGTGGCAACATTAACAACTCTATTTTTATTACAGACGCAACAGTAGAAATGATGCCATGTAGGCTGATAACAATATTATATTTCATACTGTCGATGTTGCATTAAATTGAAAGCAATAGTAAATTAAAAAAATGCTGTAAACACTGCATAAAAATTACTTTCGTTAAGTATTTGCAAGGAGTCGAGCACTACCTGAACAAACCACCAATTCCCTGAGTTTGTTACCTAACAATAGAGAACGACGGAAAGGAAGGTTAATTTCATGCGTGACTGAGCGCCAGAGGTCTCTGAAACAACAACCACTGCATCTCTTGCGTATTAATCTGCATTGTAAACATCAAAGAGCAAGACTTCAAAACAAAAAATAATGGACTTAAGATCGAACCTTGCAGTAAGCGTTTCACGGGGCTTTTCATTACATCTAGACGCACAGTGGACTGATAAACAGTGAAAGCGATATCAGCAGCTCAGTTTCAGACACTAGGAACGATTTCCCTCGGTTGCGATGGCACTGTTCTGGATGGCTCCCTTTTAAAGCCAGCCAGCCAATACCAGCCGCCATTCGGCGAGACGGACGCTCCTTCCGGGTCGGCGGCTCAGCGGCGCGTGTCGGGCCGCGCCGTCCCGGGCTGAGCCTCTGATAGGGGCGGCGCGGCGCGGCGCCCGGCTTCGCGAGATCATCCTCTCCCCTACCCCGCCGCGCTCTCTGGCCGTTCCCAGCAACACATTGCCCTGTTCCAGCGTCAGCATTATCTTGTGCTGACGCCGTGTCCACTGGCGCGAAAGCTTCAGAGGGCCGAATTTTACACCCAAGCCAAAGAAATGATCTGAGATGGACAATCAAGGGAGAAGATTTAAATCATGCTATCACATAAATACACTCCAATAAAAGGTATGAAGATAAATAATCGCTGGGCTATACCTCGCACACCCCTCGATGAAAACGGTTTTGAATTCGTATTGATAAGGGCATCGTTGTCTGATAAGGCTTCTATATTCAAGTAGATCAGCCATTAAATTCCACCCACGGAACAGTACAGATTCCATCTATTGTACTAGTACAAAATGTTTCAAAATGAATATAAGGCTGTAAAACTTCTTAGCGTTTATTACAATGAACTGACAACTATAAATAATGCGTCAAATGGTAGAGCAATTCTAACAGTTTTCTTGTAAGTATTAATCGTAAGCACCATTCGTCACACACCGAGTTGATAGATGAGTTCTTCCCAATCCTGTAGGAACACCCAAAGATAAGAATCTCGAACATTATGAAGTACCTCGAAGAAAACGATTTATTGACACATAGTCAGCACGGTTTCAGAAAATATCGTTCTTGTGAAACACAACTAGCTCTTTATACTCATGAAGTAATAAGTGATATCGACAGGGGATGTCAAATTGATTAAATATTTTTAGATTTCCAGAAGGCTTTCGACACCGTTCCTCACAAGCGCCTTCTAACCAAACTGCGTGCCTACGGAGTATCGCCTCATTTGTGCGACTGGATTCGTGATTTCCTGTCAGAAAGGTCACAGTTCGTAGTAATAGACGGAAAGTCATAGAGTAAAACGGAAGTAATATCCGGCGTTCCCCGAGGAAGTGTTATAGTCCCTCTGTTGTTCCTGATCTAAATTAACGACATACGAAACAATCTGAGTAGCCGTCTTAGATTGTTTGCAGATGATGCTGTCATTTACCGTCTTATAAAGTCATCAGATGATCGAAACGACTTGCAAAATGTTTTAGATATCTGTATGGAGCGAAAAGTGCCAACTCACCCTGAATAAAGAAAAGTACTCACATGAGTACTAAAAGAAACCGACTGAATTTAGATTACGCGAAGGCTGTGAATTCAACTAAATACTTACGGATTACAATTAAAAATACCGTAAATTGGAACGATCACATAGATAATATTGTGGGTTGAGCAAACCAAAGACTGCGATTCATTGGCAGAACACTTAGAAGGTGCAACAGGTCTACTAAAGAGACTGCTAACACCACGCTCGTCCGCCCTATTCTTGAGTATTGCTGTGCGGTGTGGGATCCGCATCAGGTGGGACTGACGGATGACATCGAAAAAGTACAAAGAAGGGCAGCTCGTTTTGTATTATCCCGAAATAGGGGAGATAGTGTCACAGACATGGTACGTGAATTGGAGTGACAATCATTAAAACAAAGGCACCTTTCGTTGCGACGGGATATTCTCATGAAATTTCAATCACTAGTTTTCTCCTCCGATTGCGAAAATATTCTGTTGGCACCCACCTACATAGAGAGAAATGATCGTCACTATAAAATAAGAGAAATCAGGGTTCGCACAGAAAAATGTAAGTGCTCGTTTCTCCGCGTGCCGTTCGAGAGTGGAACGGTAGAGAGACAGCTTGAAGGTGGTTCATTGAACCCTCTGCCAGGCACTTCATTGTGAGTGGCAGAGTAATCACGTAGATGTAGATGTAGATGGCGTCAGATCGTGTGTGAACGAGGAGGTCATGTAAAATAAGGTCTGCAATCGGCCTCTTGAGGCCAATTCAGCGGTCGGGTACAACGTCGTTTAACCAATTGCGTTCTGAGTTACGTCAGTGAGGCGGTGCACCATCTTGCTGCCAAATAAATTCATGTGCTTCAGCTACTCCCAGTCGAAGGGAAGAGCCACAGCTCTAGCACGTCAAGGTAAGCAACAGCAGTTTCAGTTGCCTCACCGAAAAAGTAAGGCTCATAACCCATCCGCCGGGATAAACCAAAAAAGACATTCAATTTAGGAGAGTCTCGTCGACACTGTACCATCTTGTAGGAATTTGCTGATCCCCATGTTATGTGAGTTCGCATTCCACTTAGGTGAAATGTCGATTCATCACTCAAGACGTCACGATCGAGAAAAATCTTCATCGTAATGTTGCAACATTTCGCTCGCAAAGTTGGCACGTGAAACGTAGTCTGTGGGCTTTGTAGCTTGTAGGAACTGCAAAAGATAAGGACGTAGTTGTAAGCGCTTCCTTAGAAGTTTACATACAGACGTCACTGGAAAAGCTAATTCACGACTAGCCATTCAAATTGTTTTCTCGGGGCTACGCTTGAAAGACTCTCATCCGTTCAAAACGTTCTTCAACCACTTTGGGTCGTTCCACACTATCCCCTTTGCGCACAGGTATACAAAAAAAAAACTGTTTAACTGTTATTTCACTTGATATACTGTTCATACTTGTAAGCTGAATGTGATTAACGCAGATACAAAGCTTTAAAACCGGTCTATTCCTTTCGAAACATCCTGTATTTCTGCCCGTATCATTCGACCATCCTCATAACAAGCCAAAGGACGGATGAAATAGTGACGAGAGTGGCCTTACATGCTTCACCGAGGCGGCACGCCGCATGCGAGTCAGTGTCACAGGTGCTAATCGGTGGCAAAGAGCTGTACCTAACAGAAGCGCGCCACCTGTGGCATGTGGAGAAAGCGCCAACACTATCGATTTCTTATCCGGTGTATCTATGGTGGGGGGAACAGGATGGCGAATACTTCTCGATTTAATTGTAGCAAAGATCACATTGCATACTCTACCAAAAATGAAATCATTATAGCGATGTATTAAAATTGTTCTAACTGAATCTTTAGGGCCGGCTGGGGTGACGGAGTGGTTCTAGGCGCTTCAGTCTGGAACTGCGCGACTGCTACGGTCGCAGGTTCGAATCCTGCCTCGGGCATGGATGTGTGTGATGTCCTTAGGTTAGTTAGGTTTAAGTAGTTCTAAGTTCTAGGAGACTGATGACCTCAGATGTTAAGTCCCATAGTGCTCAGAGCCATTTGAAAGTTGTTCGTTGACCCATCGATTAGGTATACGTTTTAATATTCATTCTGTTTCGTATGTTCAAAGAATTTCATATCTGATGATGTCAAATGCAGATGACATTTTATTGATCAGTCTAGACGCTTTTATCCATAAAATACTCATAAAGATCATGGACTCTTGCTGCAAGTTTATCTCCCTTAGTAATAAGTCTAAACAAATATCGGAAATTAGACATAGTACCAAATTTTTCAAGTAATCACAAATAATTACACTTTCTTCAACGCTTCTCTCTTTCTCCCCCGCCATCCCCTCCACTTCTACCTCCTCCACCTTCTCTCTATCTCATTACCAATTCACTCTCACACTTTCCGTTCATTGTTCACTACTTACACTCATCTTTGCCCATCAAGCCCTCCCATTCTCTCCGTTTAGATCTTCAACTCTAACAATACTCCGTCGTTTACGTGACGTGCTAAATAAATTCATAATAACATAATATACATACAAGATAAATATACATACAAGATAACATACTTAACCTCCCCACGCAGTTTTTGTTTCTGTCTGAAATTTAGCCGAACTTTACCTACCACTGTATAAAAGTGTATGTATTACCAAAACTCCAATGCTAAACTTTGACTAAACATAATCTAATATAAAAATGAACTGTAACTAATTTTAATGCAACTGAAGTAAAGCAGTTATCTGGCCCTAATTAAAATTTCCTCTTACTTTGTGTCTGGACAATACTGTTCCAGAGTTCTCGAAAGCACAAAAGCAAACAGCAAGTAGGCAGTGGCTAAGCTAGATTTCTATTTCTAAATACATGTTCTAAATGTTGTATGCAGTAATTCGTAATGACAAACAGTGGGATGGCGAGTGTAGGCATTCCTATGAAATGATATGCCAAGATAAAGATTTTAGAATGGAGTGTATATTCAAAACACAGAGTAAAGCTTTAAACATAGCATAGGTCTGAACAGTACTAGTCGTCCCGACAAATTAAGTGCGCAGCGCTGTAGTCTTAACTCAAACTTCTTCTCTTCAACAACGATCACATTATTCAGAAATTATTTTCCTTTCACCTTTCATTGAGTACACCATACTCATCTTTGCTGTTCTTTCTTCATATAACAGATACAATCACAAGTTCACAAAGCAGTACTGAATACGTCCATCACCTACCACACTTCAACTAAGACTGTATCAGACTGCGCAGAGGCAAAGACCGTGCCACGACAAGATCAAAGATTGTTTAAAAGTAACGTAGCTTGCTCCCTCTCTCACGTGCGCATCGATGACAAACAAAAATCAAAATGACATGACCGCCTTGCTATTCAGTAGACGAAGACAGCAGTTTTAGGTAATATTATTCTTAAAAGATCAGGTTAGCCAAGATCGCTTGTAAATCTTTCTGTTGATTGCCGGTTTCGACATATATGTGCTGTCATCCCGGATCTCGTAACGTATTAACGGAAGTTCATGAGAGTTACGAACTTGCAAAGATCATGAACGTCTATTAATACACTACTGGCCATTAAAATTGCTACACCAAGAAGAAATGCAGATGAGAAACGGGTATTCATTGGACAAATATATTATACTAGAACTGACATGTGACTACATTTTCACGCAATTTGGGTGCATAGACCCTGAAAAATCAGTACCCAGAACAACCACCTCTGGCCGTAATAATGGCCCTGATGCGCCTGGGCATTGAGTCAAACAGAGCTTGGATGGCGTGTACAGGTACAGCTGCCCATGCAGCTTCAACACGATACCACAGTTCGTCAAAAGTAGTGACTGGCGTATTGTGACGAGCCAGTTGCTCGGGCACCATTGACCCGACGTTTTCAATTGGTGAGAGATCTGGAGAATGTGCTGGCCAGGGTAGCAGTCGAACATTTTCTGTATCCAGAAAAGCCCGTACAGTATCTCCAACATGCGGTCGTGCATTATCCTGCTGAAATGTAGGGTTTCGCAGGTATCTAATGGAGGGTAGAGGCACGGGTCGTAACACATCTGAAATGTAACGTCCACTGTTCAAAGTGCCATCAATGCGAACAATAGGTGACCTAGACGTGTAACCAATGGCACCCCATACCATCATGCAAGGTGATACGCCAGTTTGGCGATGACGAATACACGCTTCCGAAGTGCGTTCACCGCGATGTCGCCAAACACGGATGCGACCATCATGATGCTGTAAACAGAACCTGGATTCATCCGAAAAAATGACGTTTTGCCATTCGTGCACCCAGGTTTGTCGTTGAGTACACCATCGCAGGCGCTCCCGTCTGTGGTGCAGCGTCAAGGGTAACCGCAGCCATGTTCTCCGAGCTGATAGTCCATGTTGCTACAAACGTCGTCGAACTGTTCATGCAGATGGTTGTTGTCTTGCAAACGTCGCCTTTGTTGACTCAGGGTTCGAGATGTGGCTGCACGATCCGTTAATGCCATGCGGATAAGACGCCTGTCATCTCGACTGCTAGTGATACAAAGCCGTTGGGATCCTGCACGGCGTTCCGTATTACCCTCCTGAACCCACCGATTCCATATTCTGCTAACAGTCATTGGATCTCGATCAACGCGAGCAGCAATGTCACGATACGATAAACCGCAGTCATCATAGGTTACAATCAGACCTTTATCAAAGTCGGAAACGTGATGGTACGCATTTCTCCTCCTCACACGAGGCATTACAACGACGTTTCACCAGGCAACGCCGGTCAACTGCTGTTTGTGTATGAGAAATCGGTTGGAAACTTTCCTCATTTCAGCACGTTGTACGTGTCGCCATCGGCACCAACCTTGTGTGAATTCTCTGAAAAGCTAATCATTTCCATATCACAGCGTCTTCTTTCTGTCGGTTAAATTCGCGTCTATAGCACGTCATCTTCGTGGTGTAGCAATTTTAATGGCCTGTAGTGTATGTTACCAGATCCAACGATGCCAAACAGATCTGTCGAAAGATTTAGAAGCGGTCTTAAGGAACGTGGTTTCTAAAGAATATGATAACGAATCAGTCTGCAACCAGCAGTTGACACAATGTCAAACGTATTTAGGTAATATGAAAACCAGATCACCGTCTTAATTGGCAACACTACTTAGACAAAAGCACAGAGAGACTCGTTTAGCCACGAGTATGAAAGCAAACAGTGGTGACGCTACATTACTTCATGTCAGCCAAGAAATTTATGGTGCCTCAAACCAACGTTAGATCAGGCAAGAAACAGCTTTGTCAAACGAAGGCAAAGAAGCAGGCAGCATTACCCGAGTAAGCGACAGTTAGGTAGTAAATGACATAAATGAAATCAAACCTCCGTACCTTTCGCAGCTAACTGCTTCTAGATGTAGAAGTCAAACCAAACTGTGAACATGTTTCATTAGAGATTACAGACGATGTTTTATATCAATAAAAATGTACTTTCTTTTATTTTCGCAGACGAATTTGAAATAACTTTAATAACTGTGAGCCTGCATATTTCATTGTTATTGCTTGACGCATGTATTATGAGAAAAGAACACGCAGCCAGCCTAGAAATTTAACACCACCAAAATCTTCCGTAGTTGCTGTACGAATTCGTTGAGAAGGGATGACATTACACAGTTTTAGCCAGACATGTCAGTCCCCTGCTGAAGGTACCTCATCTCCAGTTGTTGGATATCTAGGCCAGTAGTAGTAGTCGAACACTTTTCACGATGATCGAGAAGTGCGACCTTACGTTCTCGCCAATAGCAGATCGGTATGCCCTGAGTTGGTCCGTGCCAGTTCGTGTCCGTCGGTCTCAACAAGTCATCCGTGTCTTCTACTCATTCTCTTACTATCAGCCGCACGAAAGGATTTTCATGGACTGCGGCCATCGTTTTTCCGCTGTTTTTGAAACACGCACAACGTGAATATCGTAAGAAGTGAGAGAGTTGTCCCAAGAAGATCGTCTTGTTAGGTGTGCCGCACGGTGACCTCACCTTCCACGGGCGGAGCGCTCACTGCAAATATCACGAGGATATGGGACCAGGCCACAAGCGATTTGAAAGAGCTCAGAAATATCTGTCTGTAGCTTTCCTGCTATAGCTCTACCTTCAGTCAGCGAGGTCGACATCCTCAGATCGTTGCTACCAAAAGCGAAACTGAACGCTGCAAGACGGCACGGTTAAGCAGCAACGTTGGTGGGACCGCTGACGTCACACGGTTGATATGACTGGTCGAGTTGAGAACCATCAGTTCCGATCGTACTGAGCTCAAGTGACGACAGCAGCTGAATCCGATCTACCTGGCTGAGAATTGCGACTCTTTTTGCGGTTACTGTTTCGAGGTATTTCATATTGAGGCTCATGGTACTTTGACGAGACTATGGATTTTGTATAGACGTAACACCTTTACGGCCTTAAGGTAGGGTGCTATGACGCAAAGAGAGTAGCGAAATAAATCGCTTTTGGTACAAGACACCGTGTGTTACATTTGCAGTTGGATACGCACGTCGGTTTATCTCCTAAACTGAAAAACGAACGCGCATCTAGGAGCTCCTGCAATTTGGATCTGAGGTGAGCAACTTACAACTTAAGAGTGCTCGCCTGAAGTTCTTTTTGGAAGTCTTAGTCTAAAACACACAAAACATTTGTTTTCAGTATTTCGAATATTAATATTCATGAGATAAAATACTTATCTAGTGACCGTTTTGACCGACTTACAAAACATGGTTGTGCTGTCACAACGTGCCTTGTATGACTCGTTATTAGCGTTGCGTGCCTTAATCGGTAAAAACTGAACAGTTGCAGCACTGAAGATACAAATAAAGTCTTGGTTGTGGACGTTTCTATTTTCAAATTTCAGTAACGCGTTTCGCCTATGGTAGGCATCTACAGATAATAGAAACTGGGCACCGCGCACGGCCTTCATAAAAAAGGATAACCCAGTGCGAATACATCGCCAAAATGCGAATAAGTTATTAAGAGGCTGAAAATCTCCAGTGCGTCTCAAGTGGGTTTTCAAGTTTTTGATATCCTAATCGCATTTTGCCAATGTATTCGCATCGTGTAATCATTTTTATGGACGGCGTTTGCCGCTACCAGATACTATAGAGTGAAGGTGCCTAGCATTGGTGAAACGTGTCATTGTTGTTTGAAAATAAAAACCTCCGCAACCAAGACTGTATTTTATCTCAAATCTTACACTGGTTGCTGTATCAGAGGCAACGACGGAATGGAAGAAATTTTACTTATAGAATTACTTTGTTCTTCGCCTGTCTGTCCGTCAGTTAAGACCCCCTTTTTCAGGAACGGGTAGAGGTACCATGTTGAAATTTATGTCAAGTACTAATGTCTAAGGCGGCGTAAAAATTTAAATTTCTAAGTCTATGTAATCAAAAGATAAGAACAATTACGTCGCAGGCATTACAGAAACTGGCGGCCTGTCCGATGAGCAACGCAGGATAGACGGCGATCTGTTGCAGACGTGTTGACAGAGTAAGCTTCGGGTTAAGGCACATCGTTTCCAGAGGACACCGTTCAGTACACGTTGTTGAACATGGGGACTTCTTCAGAGTTTGAAAAGTTTAGAAACTGTGCTGTGCAAAACGGCACTTATCGACTTCCCGGCGTTAGCACCGTTAGAGTGGTGGCTTTCGGATGGCGCGCTCCATGCGCGAGCTTCCACGCGAGTGCCTCTGAGGCCATGGTCTGAGGAGAGCAGCTGAATGCTGGCCAGCAGCCGAGACGAAAGTTCGGTTGGAGCGTGGTGTGCCCAGGAGCCGAGCAGCCTGTGCACTCAACGGTCCATGCGGGCATGGCCAAGCTGTTGCAGAGTTTGCGTACCCGGTGTTAATTTTACCCTGTGGCCAGAGAAGACGTCAACCATAACCGTACAGCCCTGGTAGTGCTATAACATGCGGAGCATTAGGAGTGCGCTGTATTGGTCCCCATTGTTAAGTGTGCTGCTGGCACGGAAAATGTACGGAAAATGCAGTGTACAGTAAAGACAGAAAGTGACTCGCGTATGTGTTTTCAGTATGAAGTGCTCCTTACAAGTTCCTGTATTACATGGCGATGGGTGTGCAAGACTGTTTTTGTATTGCGTGTTACCTCCATTCTGAGGGCGTGTTCTAATGTTGCACAAGAGAGAGTTGTATATACGAATTGTAATCATGTTAAAAGAATGCTCAGGTATTGTAGATATTTATAAGTTTTCTGAGTTTTATGTTGTTGTCTTGTCCACCGACCAGGTAATCTCGGCAGCCCTCTGTATTTTATGTAAGTTGGTGGTGGCGCGTCTAGGTAGTAGAGGCAGATCCTGTTGTGATTTTATTCATTCCTTTTACTGTGCTTCTATTATTGCCTTATTGCCCGACTGTAACGCACTGAGGCGGAGAGTGTGAATATTGTGCTTTCTGTTAACAGGATGTATCAAAAAGTATGATCCGATTTGGCACGTCTATATTTCTGAAACTAATAAATATAGACAATGAATTTTGTTTTTTGATGAACGGTAAACTCAAAAAGTTTCTTTAATAGCTTTTGATAGGTGTTCAGTGTCCCCCTTTGAGATGCAGGGCAGATGTCAATGCGGTATTCAAATTGTTCCCACATTCCAGCTAGCTTGTCTTGAGTTGCAGCTTCCAAGTTGCTGTTATGCGCTGTCTCAATTCATTAATTGTTTTTGGTAATGGAGAGACAAAAACAGAGTCTTTTACAAAGCCCATACAGTCAGGTCCGGTGACCTTGGAGTCCAGTAACGTAAAGCTGAATCATTTGGTCCATTGTAACCGTTCCGTCGTTCAGTAATCTTTTGATATGAAAATTCCCACACTTCCAAATGCCAGTGTGGCGGTGCCCCATCCTGTTGGTAAGTGAAATCGTTCGGATCAGTCTCCAACTGTAGTTAAAGAAAGTTCTCAAGCACGTCTCGATATGTGCTTCGTATAACAGTGTTCTTGGCAAAGAAAAATGAACCATGCATCTTTTCCTGTAAACTGTACAAAACACATTAAACTTTGGAGAGTCCCTCTCATGTTGTACTACTTCATGTGATTATTCCGTACCCATATTCTCATATTATAATGGTTCATCTTTCCGTTTAAATGCCTCGACACTAGACACTAAGAGTGGAAGAAAACTGTCACACTCCATCTTGCCAATAACGAAGTTACAGAACTCCACACGTTTTTGTTTGTCACCTTCATGAAGGGCTTACAGTAGCTGAATTCTTTATGGTTTCATGTGTAAACGTCGACGCAACACACGCCAGACGGACGTCGGGGAAATGTTGAGCTGTCAAGCTGCACAGGGATCGGATACCTGCGGACTCCTTGTGAAAGTATGACGTATGCGTTTGACACACTCAGGGACGGCCCGGCGATTTGCGTTTACTCAGACAACCTGTTTCTCGGTATTGTTCATGCCATCGTTTAACGCCCCTGTACTGTAGGGGGATGCACACCATACCTAGTACGAAAGTCGTGCTGAATGGTTATTACTGACCCGCACTGCGCAAGACGTATGACACAAAATGCTTTCTGTTGCCCCAAAACCATTTTCACTAGAACTGCTACTTAGCGGGAACCATGGGAAACGAGAGTGTTTGCTATTTCAACAGTACGTTGTTCATGCAGACATCTCAAATAATATAATAGTTATGATTTTTTTTAAATCGGATTATTCTTTTTGATACGCCCTGTAGTGATCTTGATGGTACCCGCTTGCGTATCACAGGGGCTGAAACACATTTGGTTTATATGTACACTAATTTGCTTAGGTTCTTTTTATTTATTTCATTACTGTGTTTTGCCAATTTTTACGTAAGCTCTAGGTAGTCTATATATTGATTTATTATTTACTGCTTACCATTCTATTGCTGTAATTGTGTTGGTACGAAAATTGTTGTTATTAAATGCTTTTATAAAATAAGCTGACGCCCACACAACTCCAGCCCAAATCCGGCTCTCCTCCGGCGTTGCGTAATATACATGGTGTAAATTTTAAGTTGACAAACCAGAATTACTAGAAAAATAAGCTTCACACGAAAAAATGTGTAGAATCCAAAGTTGATTATTTTCGACGGGGACATCTGCTGGTGCTAAAATTAGCCCGCTACCCCAGCCCCATGGGGGTGGGGCGTCAGGCAACTTTAAAATTTCGAATGGGAAGCCCCATTTTTATTGCAAAATCCGATTCTACATATAAAACTACGTACATTTTGTCGTAAACATTTGTTTTGCTTCTTGGTAGTTGGCACTGTTATTCAAGAAAATCCATGTCCTCATTTTTGCGTGGAAAATGGTTACGGACAAATAAAAAATACTTATTTACTTCGTAAATTTTGATTCGCTAAAACTAAAACTCTCCCTCTCTCCCCTTAGGGTGGGGTTTGAAAGAGAGAGGAATTAGAGTTTTACAAATGTTGATCCAAATATTAATTTTTTCCGCAGATTCGGATAAGTTTTTTTTGTTTTGTGGTCATGAGGCCACACAACTTTTAATTATGAAACAAATCATCTGACTAGCTAACTAACTAACCAAACATCTTACTTACTAACGAGTGAACTCATTAACCTGCAGAGTAAACAAAGTAAAAGACTAACTGAGGAAAAGACTAATCCACTCGATAACTGAAGATGAACGTATTCCCGTTTAAGATTTGGTGGTCCTGAAAAGGAACGACTGGTTTCGTTTTATTCTTGATTATTTGTAAATACTTGCAAGTAAATGAATTTCGGGGTGCTTGTTTCCAGTGAGTCCCCCGCGTCTCACTTTCAGCCTGCTTGTTGTCCGTACCCATGCGTCTCACCGTTTTATGAAATCAAATGTTCAAAGTGATGCCCTCCTACTTTGATGCATTTATTGACTCGTGCTGTAAATCCCTGCATACATATTGGTAATATGTTTGGTGTAATTACAGCGCAAGCATCTCGTATTCTTTACATCATGTTTTCGCGATTGGTAGGCGTTTCCTGATAAACAATATCCTTTAGATAACCCCATAAGAAAAAATCTGGCGAGGTAAGGTCAAACGATTTGGCTGCCCAATTCATAGGACCTGCCCTGCCGATACAGTGACCATGTTAAAGTCGATTTAGTACATCGCGCGCGACTAATGAAAAATGTGCTGGACAACCATTATGTTGAAACCACATGTTTTGTCGAAGTTCGATGCTCAGGTCTTCAAGTAGTTTTGGCGGTTCATTTTCAAGTAGGTACTATATTTGTTGCCATTCAAATTACCGTCGATAAGATGTGTACCGATCAGTTTATCGCCAATTATACCACACCGAACATTAACTGACCAAGGTCGCTCATAGTTGACTTCTCGAATCCAGTGTGGGTTCTGTTCACTCCAGTAATTCATGTTATGGCGATTAGCTTCACCACGGTTTGTGAATGTTGCCTCATCGGAGAAAAGTAATCTGGCAAAAATGTTTTGGTTTGTTTGCATCCGTTGAAATGCCCAGTGATAAAACGTTAGATGGTTTTGGAAGTCATGCCATGTAGTTCCTGATGCACGGATACATGGTATGGATGAAATTTGTGGAGCCTCAGGATTTTCCAAACACTCGTGTGTGAAATTCCTGATTGCCTTGATATTTCTCTTGTGCTCGCATATGGATTATGAGCCGCAGCAGCTAGGACTGCCACTTCACTATTTCTCCACAAACAGTAGCTGCACAGGTTCTTTACCTTCCGCAGTAAATTTTTAATAACTCGAACAAAAGAGGACCGTGATCGTACTTGGCCAGGAAAAGGCTGCGCATAAAGCGCGACTGCGTCGTCAAAATTTCTCCCACTTTCTCCATAAATGTACAGCATCTCAATTTTTTCTTCCACAGAAAGATCATTCATAATGACATATGCCACCTATTAATCTCAAGGGAGGAAAGATAAGGGGTGTCGAGAAAGGCAGGGTTAGAATTTTTATGAGCGTGAAGCGGCCCGCTCGGCATAATTCCGCGTAGCAATACTAGAGGAAATGGTGGTAATATGGTCCCTGCAACGAATATGGCCGCCCTTAATATCTTAATAACATTTAGCTGAGCTCTAGTGGTGATAGTTGGGACTAGTCTATTGGTATCCTCACTGGCCTGCAGGAGCGCTGGAAGCAGGTCAGTACAGTGGTTGAGTGACAGTGAGGTTATATTTTTCAAGCCTCGTTCAAAACTTTGAGGGGTATGTGAATTTGACTTTATTAACGTACCATTATTGGTCAATACTTAGGTGTAAGCACCATGCATACAGCCTAGAAAGTATTGGCAACAGTTTCAAATAGATTAAAAGGTGTGGTATTATTTCGTTTTTAAGTTGTTTACACGAGTTTTCAAGGTGTAGGGCCGGCCGAAGTGGCCGAGCGGTTCTAGGCGCTTCAGTCTGGAACCGCGCAACCGCTGCGGTCACAGGTTCAAATCCCGCCTCGGGCATGGATGTGTGTGATGTCCTTAGATTAGTTAGGTTTAAGCAGTTCCAAGTTCTAGGGGACTGATGACTTTAGCTGTTAAGTCCCATAGTGGTCAGAGCCATTTGAACCATTTTTGAACAAGGTGTAGGTGGCTGTAATATGTCCCCATTGGTGTTTTTGTAATGTGGATCCCATATTATAAGCAGTCCGTAAAATGTTCTTATATTTGTTTT
Source organism: Schistocerca americana (assembly GCF_021461395.2). NCBI lineage: Eukaryota > Metazoa > Arthropoda > Insecta > Orthoptera > Acrididae > Schistocerca > Schistocerca americana. The sequence goes on along the minus strand of NC_060121.1, from coordinate 431,051,798 downwards.
CAGATGCCTAGGACTAATCTGGCACCTAAAAAAACCCCCAAAAGACAGGTGTGAAATAAAAGCAAAATGCGAGAGACAATGTCTGCTGTAATAGGCAAACTATGGTATTACAAAAAACATCGAAACATTTTGCTGTCCCAAAAAATCTCTGCGCCGGTATGTGTGTGAGGCTAATACCTCACAGATGACAGATGTTGAAACTGAAAAGCTTTGAAGAAAACTAGCTCTACCAACAGCCCTAGAAAGTGAACTAGTGGATTACTTACAGTATATGGAGGCCAAATTCTATGGTTTTACTCGAATGGATGTTCGAAAAATGGCTTACCAACTTGCTGTTAGGAATGGAATTGCAACAAATTTATAAAATGAAATTGCTGGAAGAGCTTGGCTTGACCATTTTCTTCGACGTCATCAAGATAAGCTTTCAATTATAAAGCCAACCGGAACGTCGTATGATCGAGCAACAGGGTTTACGCGTGAGAGAGTTAACTCATTCTAAGACTTGCTACAAGCTGAATACCAGAAACATAAATATCCAGATGATCGTGTATGGAACGTCGACGAAACAGGGCTTAGTGTAGTTCACACTAAGATACCGCAAGTAACTGCAAGCTGAGATAAACGCCAAATTTTCTCTCTGACTGCTGCATAGTGTGGGCCTCTAGTAACGGTCATCTGTTCGATGAGTGCAGGAGGTTCTTATGTTCCCCCAATGTTCATATTCCCGAGAACGAATACGGCAGACTTTGTTATGAAAGGTGCTCCTCCTGGTAAATTGGGAGAGCCCACTCATCTGGTTGGGTTCAAGCATACCTATTCACGGACTGGCTGAAACATTTTGTCGAAAAAACAAAGCCAACAGAGACTTCGCCTATTCTAATCATCCTTGATGTTCTCCCATGTAAGGAATATTGATGTGATTGATGTGGCAAGAAAAAACTTCATCACCATTTTGTCACTGCCTTCACACACATCACACAAACTGCAACCCCTGGATCGTACTTTTATGGGTGCACTTAAGACTCACTACAGCGAGAATATTCGTCAGTGGATGCTCCATCAAAGCAAACTTGTTGGACCCTATGAAGTAGCGTCTCTCTTTGGCAAGGCCTAACTCCGGTGTACAGCCGGCATTGATGTGTTTAGGGTAACAGGAATTTATGCCTTAGAAAGAAATATATTCCAAGATCGCTGGGGAAGAAGTCCCGATTCCTGCGCCCGTTGACCACCCGAAAGAACAGGAACCCGAAAAGAGAGTTCAGACCAAAGAGGACCTTGATGCTATTGAAATTGACGTCCATGAGCCTGTCAAAATAGCACTTCGTGTGTCCCCAAGGGATATCCATCCCATACCTGAGAAGTAGAAAACATCGCCTCATGGGCGAAAACCGTGTGTTGCTAGTCTTGTGACAGGATCTCCATATAAAAACGAATTAGAAGCTTACATACAAGAGAAAAAAGTTGCAGCTAATCTTCGTGGCCGTGAACGCGTACGAGGGAAATTACTAGCTGTCAAAAGGAACTTGACTTATATCACAGCCATCTTGTTCTGGAACCAAAACGCAAACTCGTAGTAGAGGGCGGGGTGCATCTGGTCGTGGAAGAGGCGTTAGTAAGAATAGTCAACAGTTAAAGGAAACTGATTAAGTAAGAAGAAATGGACAGTGATGACTCAGATTGTGCTGACGATGACGTCATGGGGCTCTCAATTTGTTCTGGTGATTCTCCATGTGACCTTCCGGTTGCTGAACTCCAGACAGGGAAAGACGATGCTCTTTGCCTATTCTGTGGCGAGAAGTTTTCAGATGATGTTCGTGGCGAATTTTGGATGCAATGCCTAATGTCCTCTTTATGGGTTCACAGCGAATGTATGGGGGCGGAGAAAGAGGACTCTGTTTGTGACTTCTGTCGCTAGTACTGTGCTACTTTGTACTTTTATGGTTTTATATTTCATAATAAGTACGTATTTTAATTAAAAAGCAATTCTTCTTTTTCTTCCAGCAAAAACTCCTTAAAATACACCGGGAGTCCATATTACAAACACTACTGGGGCCATATTAACTGCATATCTCGTTCGCAGTCAAATTTACCATCTTTGGGAAACAAAATAATAATAAATATATTCTGACATTTTAAGGAATTTAATCAATATAATGTCTTAGTTAACTGTCAGTAGAGTATAACTATATCATTTAACATACTATTATTGTATTTGTATACAATATATTATTGGAGAACAAACTGGGGGTCCATATTACCACCACTCCCTCTAACTCCCCATCAAACGCGACTGGTAGCGAGCAAAAGCCGCGAACGCAGTCACACAAGGTGATCAAACATAAGTCGCCCAAAAGACAATCGTTATAAACTATGTATTGCTGTCTGACTGCTCAAATGGGTAAAAGGTACAGTGCGTTTATTACATTAATACTTATAATTTCTTAAGCCCAGTCTTATTACGAGAAAGGGCGAATCTCTCGTTCCTGCGCTACCTATCGGCGGCACTCCGAAACATTACGCCGCTCATCAGCAAGGGCTGGATAAGAGCATCGATTATAGATCAGGGCTGAGTGGGATTTCGATTATCGTACATAATTCTAAAAATGTAAACGACGTAACAGCCGCGATATTCTGAAATGGAATAAAGGGGTGAAAAACGAGATTGAAGTCAATAAATTCATGACTGTCGTTTTCTAAGTTTTTGCACCCAAAACTAAAAGACTCACCGGGTACTGTGCGGGATGAGCAACAGGCAGTTCGACTTCAGGCTGGGGCGGTCAGCATCTGATGCTATCGCTCTCGCGGCTGAGGTCTGTGGCTCAATCCCACATAAGTACGTCGTCGGCATCATGGTGGATATCAGTGGCGCCTTCGACAACCTGTGGTGGCCTTCGCTTTTCTCCTGTCTCCGGGAGAAAGAGTGTCCAGAGCCGCTATATGGGTGTCTGAGGAGCTATTGTAAGGACGGGGAGGTTTGGCTATCATCCCCTAGCGGGAGAATTGGAAAAGTAATTACCAAGGGGTGTCCCCAAGGCTCTGTTCTGGAGCCCCTTTTCTGGGACATCCATATGCAACCCTTGCTAGACGGACAACAACATAGTGAAGAAGTGCTAGAGGTGATAGCCTACGCAGATGACCTCCTCCTGCTGGTCGGCGGTCGCAGCCGAGAGGACATCGAGCCAAAGATCGAAAGGGCCATAGAGAAACTGCACCAATGGTGCCTAAATACAAAGATGAAAATATCTCCGAGCAAATCTACATACTTACTGCCAAAAGGTCAGCTCATCAGGAATCCCACTGTTAGAATCGATGGCTCACCAGTTCTTCGGCGACAGGAGGCGCGATATCTGGGGGTCATAATTGACGAGAGATGGAACTTCGGAAGACACATAGAAACCGTAACCCAGAGAGCTCTCCAACTACTAAACATCTCCATTGGACATAAAAGATTTCATCTCCCTCCTCATCCCATCAAACTTTATCATAATAGTATTCTGACCTCAGTAGTGGGTTACGGCTCGGGAGTCTGGGTGCACAGGCTCACGCGGGTCGTTCCCGCGGTGATAGTGAGAAGAATCCAAAGAAGCATGATTCTAAGATCAGTAGGGGCCTACAGGACATCACCAGGGGGAGCTCTGTTAGTCATAATGGGGCTCTGCCCGTTAGATATCAAGATACGCGAACAAACGACAAGGAGAAAATAATAGAGATCGTGGGTGTGAGGGTAGAGGATAAGAGAGAAATAAGAAACAGAGGGGAGGAACTTTGGCAGATGGTTTGGGTGGAAGATGAAACGGGGAGAAGAACATTCCAGTTCTTACCTGACGTAAAAGAGCGTGGGGTCATGAAATACTTCGAACATACACGAGGACTCATTCACTTTCTCACTGGTCATGGACTCTATCCGACATATTTATATCGGTTTGGGAAAAGGGCAACCCCCGAGTGTGACTGTGGCGCGGCGGAGGGAACTCCCGACCATGTGGTTTTCGAGTGCCCTCTCTTCAATGACATCGCGACAACACTCCGAGACAGACTTCCGAACAACGACACATACAATCTACTCAGACATGAAGACATTTTTCATACTCTCAATGCTCTGGCAGATGAGGTTAAAAGTGTAAAGTGTTAACAGATTACCTGAGGGACCAAGAATAGGTATCAATTCATAGACCAACCGATTAAGACCTGATCACATTCCCATACCGCCTGTGCGTGGAATCGCCGACTTCCATCAGTTGTAAACCGCCACGTACGGGATTAGGGGGGGTGGGGTCAATTACACCGATTGTGACCAAAAGCACTGATGATGACGTAGGATAAGTTAGTATTTAGTAGGACTTAGTTTAGAACACTAACGTAGGAAACTGCAGCGAATAGTAACCCTGGCCGGCCCAGTGCCACGGGCATGCTCCTCGGGGTTAGCTCGAGGAGCCAGGCTACTCTAAGTAGGTTTGTATTTTACTGGCACACCTGTGACGCTGCAGTTAGTAGTCATTTCTAGGTTAGATAATTAAATAAATGAAGTAGGTAAACTAAACTGCCCATTGTTGTAGCAAACTAACGATACTTAAGTACTTAAACTGTAGTTCACTAACATAATTGTAATATCAAGCTGCATAATAATTCTATGTAACAATTAAAGACCCACTAATCACGTTAGGAGGTGGGTTAAATATGTATAATTAGTACTGTTGTGTTAATAAAGATTAAAAAAAAAAAACTAAAAGACTCAAATTAAGCAGGCACCCCAGTTGTGAGATTTCTCGACAAACAAGAGTGATTACTCCGAATCTAATTCAAAATTAGGTTCGTGAGTAAGTTAGTTTTTTAGTTAGTGAATTCACTCGTTAGTAAGTAGGATGTTTGGTTAGTTAATTAGCTAGTCAGATGATTTGTTTGATAATTAAAAGTTGAGTGGCCTCATGACCACGAAACAAACAAAACTTATCTGAATCTGCGGAAAAAATTAATATCTGGGTCAACATTTGTAAAACTCTAACTCCTCTCTCTCAAACCCCATCCTATGGGAAGAGAGGGAGAGTTTTAGCTTAAGCGAATCAATATTTACGAAGTAAATAAGTATTTTTTATTTATCCGTAACCATTTTCCCCGCAAAAATGACAACATCGATTTTCTTGAATTACAGTGCCAACTACCAAGAATCAAAGGAAATGTTTATGACAAAATGTACATAGTTCTTTATGTAGAATCTTATTTTGCAATAAAAATGGGGGCTGGGGTGGCGGGCTAATTTTAGCACCATAAGATGTCCCCCTCTAAAATAATCAACTCTGGACCCTACACATTTTTTCATGTGACGCTTATTTTTCGAGTTATTCTGGTTTGTCAACTAAAAATTTACACCCTCTATATTGAGTCCCTCCTATCATGTTAAAGTAGCCTGCTGATATTATAAATTGTCTGAATTTTATCTGGAAAAATATATTCTTCACCTGTTGTTTCTATCTTCTCATCTCCCTGTCTGTGCTCTATAAAGGTATGTTGACTTTGGATTATTAAATCATACTCTCAACAACTATGCACAGACATATATACAGAAAAGTCACAATATAAAAGTTGGATCAGTAATTTCAAAACACTTCGTAAATGTTCACATAGAAGCTATAGATGCTGCTAAGGAAACTTGACTTGGTATTAGAAAAGAATTAGGTGGCAGAATAGAAAAGAAAAGGAACTAAACAGAGACTAGAAAACATGAATATCGAGATTAGTATGTATGCAGTCACAGGTACAAAAAATATCACATGAACACATTACAGTCTGGCAAAAAACAGAGAAGAGCTTTGTATATTCGAGGTCCGTCATAACGTAACAAAGCAGGAGCTCTGGTTGAAAGGGACACCTTCAACTTCTTAATGTAAATATAAGCTTCATGTCTGCGCGAAATTTTCGGAAACAGTCAGTGCATCTAATTACCTATTGGACCTAGTGTAACCTTTTTTGCCAAATTGAAAGGCGACAGTCCTCTGCCCATTCTATGATGCATCTATTACACTTCTTTTAAGTCCACGGCATGGGTTTCCATACCAGCAACTCATTCAGATGGCATGGTATGTTTTGTCATGTGTTGTTCGAAGGGAGTTTGAACTTTCAATTCCCGCAGATTGCCTAGATTTCAACGTTTCTACTTCTCATTAACTTCTTGAATTTCAAACAACTGTTTCTTATCGCTAGATCATGGTAACTTCGATAAAACTTGCAGTTCATTTCTTTTGAATCGTTCTTTTATCAAGCGAGAATCTGTATCATATATTTTTGATGCTCTGGTAGCTTCTAAATATAATTTCTTCACAAAAGGTAACGAAAAGTCTATTCACGACGAGCACGTGCCCAGGATACAATTCTATTAACCTTCTCGTTTCATTTGCCTCAATCGAACTCTCTCATATTTTCTGTTCGCTGACTCCATCGACGATTATTTCCAGAGTCATCCCTTTTGACATAATTTACCTCATTAAGAGGTAAAAAATAGAGAAGTTTACAAAAATCCAAAGTTTTCAAGCCAGTGTAAGTCATTTGGCACAGTTGCTAAGCCATATTACATGGATCCATTGATTTGCTTTCATGCTTATTGAAATTGTATGTTTGAATTACAAACAACTAAATTTTTTCAGCAAGATGAGTAAAAATGTTCCTGTTTTGAAACATCTGTCGGAACGAAATTTATATGTTTTGGTGCAAACTTTGATATACCATTTTTACAAATATCTGTGGGACTGACTACTGATATCTTCTTTTGCTAGTTTTATAGCTCTCTAAATTTCTTGAAAAAAAAAACAAATCTTAGGACTTTCCTCTTACATAAACGCCTTACTTTTATGGTAAATGAAAATTCCTTCCACCGAAAGTTTCACTGTAGTATTGACTAATAGCGTGCCAAATTTAAATACTATAATGTCAGTGGTATTTGAGGAAATAGCTACATTAATGAGCCAAAATGTAAGTTATTTGAAACCTGAATCAAAGGTTTGACAGTGTTTGTATTAGGCCTTACCTTATCTGCGTTAACTAGTGCAAACAATAAGCATTCTCCACTTCATACAGAAAGAGTCTTTTCTTTTCTAGTTCTCTTAGGTTAAACTGGTTTTCAAACTGAGTAACAATACAGTCAGCAACAATAACGTCAGCTGCATCTGTTCTCCTGTTATCGACTTCCTTCAGCATCAAAGATGTGCTCGCTCCTGGATCAGATCCTAGCCTCTGTAGAGTTCGTAGTCTGCCAAGATTAGCACAGTTGAAAACTAAACAAGTATCATACGGTGCAACTTGATGAGCAGTTGTGGAAACAAATGTTGTCCTGGGGCATGGTTTTCCAATCGGAGAGCTGTAACTTTCATCAGGATTTTGAGTTTTTCCATGAACACACTTTTGCAGAGATCTGCATCTGCTAAACACCGAAACATTCCCCACACTGTGACTGCATAAAACTGGGTGAAAACACTGCAGGAACAAGGGGCGTGGCCCTGTGCAAGCTTTTGTTAATCATTATTTTTCACACACCTATAAGTGAAACTGGAAAGTGACGTTCAGGAACTGAAATTTAAATACCGTGTAGAAAATAAAGATATTTCATAATTTTGGTCGCTTTTACATACATCCCCTCGTAACAGTATCATACCCTTTTTTAACTTCATTGTTATGCGCATCTGTGGCTGGCATCTCTACGTATATAATTAAAATGACTGTTGGATTGTATGAACTGTCCTGTGATAACATCAGTGTTAAATGTTGCTGTCGAAATAACAGAAGAGCGGGTAAATGTGCAACCAAGTAGAATTTGGCTCAAACGTGTGTCTAGCGGATAGTTACATATAGCTTCATTTATCTCCTTTGGCCAACTTGTAGAATCGTTAAATATTAATTCAGTTTCAAGGAATTTACGAAACTTGTAAAAGATGACAACATTTGAAAAACGAATTTAATAAGATAGGATAGCTAGTTAAGTGGAGACGAAAAGCATTTATGGTAGAAACTGAACAAAATTTATTTTAATAAACAAAACTGAACTCACTTGCAAATGGCGGTGGGAAGAATTTGTCAGCAAGGTGTATACTCACACACAGTAAAGCTAACAGTACTTCAGATCTGAACAAAGCGAATTCCCATACCAAGCTTTCAAATACACGTGAGCACTCTGTTTCAAAGTCCGAACACGAATATCGGTAATTAATGTATGTTACTCAGTTCCGTAGTCATTAAAAAGCAGTCATATAACTTCAGAATAACATCTGTTTATTTTTTCATCGGCACTAATAGTCCGCGAGAAATTAATTTAAACAGGCCTTACACTTAATTGCAGCAGAACGACACACTGCGTAAACGAAACGTTTCAGCTCCCTTTCGAACACCCATCGAAAGATTAAGTTCTCATAGTCTGTATACAGATGGCACTCATGAATGATGAACAAAGAGTTCAACACACAACGTAAAACTGAAAATCTTTCGCCTTCGGTGTTGCTGATAAACCGCAGAAAATCTCCAGTAATGAATATTCTGACTCCATCATCGAGGCCATAACAATGACCCCAGCACAAAAGATCGTGCAACATTTGCACATGATCGTTTCATTGCGTCGCTGACATCAGACGGCCTTTCCGTCATCAGGAAAATTTGACCATTCAGATTTTGCGAATGAAACATTTAAACTACATATCTACTGAGATAGCCCTCTTTCTTGTGGTCGTTTTCCAAGTACAAGCTACATTATAGATTTGTTGGTTCCTTTGTGTTTGACAAAATACCTACTGAAATGTTTTACAAGATTGAAAATGTTATATATATTATAAATTAACATAGCAATAGAGTGATCAGTTATTCTGAATCTTCTTTCAACGACCTTCCTCCTAGTACCCTCAGAATCTACAGCAGATGCGCAATCTACCATGGCATGAGGCATTTACTAATGGCTGATTTAAATACGCTTAAGAAGAGATTGTATGCCCTATACTGCCAAGTTAAATTATTATACATAGTAACCTATCAACTCCGAAAGTTTATAAGAGCTCATCTACCAGTTTTCCATAATTGATAACTTTTTAGATGTACTGAACTAGAAGTGTGATGTGATATTTTTCTCATACACTTAATATTTCTAGAAGAATCTTGTAAATAAATTAATTTAAACTAGGTAAATTTTAGGATATTTTTTAAATTGTGGATCCATGGAACTCCCATGTATAAAACAGTTTCGAATGTTTGATTACTTTAAAAACGAGTTAATGTTTTAAAAATTTGAAGTTAAGCATGTAAATGATAAAAAGTTTGGAAAATATTCGAAATCTTGCTTAAAGTTTGTTGGAAGTCGCATGGTTTTCTCATTTTCAAAATATGATCTTTGTGATTTGTGCCCTATTTGAAGTAAAAGCTATTTTTTGATGAATATCAGTGTTTCTAATATACAGGGTGATCAAAAAGTCAGTATAAATTTGAAAACTTAATAAACCACTGAATAATGTAGATAGAGAGGTAAATTTTGGCACACGTGCTTGGAATGACATGGGGTTTTATTAGAACCAAAAAAAAAAAAAAACAAAGTTCACAAAATGTCCGACAGATGGCAAGTGAAAGATCTCTTTCGCGCGTCCTTTGGTGATGATCGTGTGCTCAGCCGCCACTATCATCATGCTTGGCCTCCCAGGTCCCCAGATCTCAGTCCTTGCTATTATTGACTTTGGGGTTACCTGTAGTCGCAAGGCTATCGTGATCGACCGACATCTCTAGGGATGCTGAAAGACAACGTGCGACGCCAATGCCTCACCATAACTCCGGACATGCTTTACAGTGCTGTTCCCAACATTATTCCTCGACTACAGCTATTGTTGAGGAATGGTGATGGACATATTGAGCATTTCCTGTAAAGAACATCATCGTTGCTTTGTCTTACTTTATTATGCTAATTATTGCTATTCTGATCAGATGAAGCGCCATCTGTCGGACATTTTTTGAACTTCTGCATTTTTTTGGTTCTAATAAAACCCCATGTCATTCTAAGCATGTGTCTCAATTTGTAGCTCTCTATCTACATAATTCCGTGATTTATTCAGTTTTCAAATTTATACTGACTTCTTGATCGCCTAGTATTATCTCCTGAGCTATAAGTCGTACAGCGATATAACTTAGTAGATACTTTCGGTCATATACGTAGATACTGCTCACAAAATGTGTTGCGAATAAAGTTAGTAGTAAAGAAGTGATGATTAAAACGTCATGCCTGCTGTTAAAGCTATACTGCGCGCTATTTTAAGCAGACGCTAAGTTTTCAGGCCTATAAGTGCCTACGACGTCATATCTCCTTATCTCTTGGTTTTACAATAATATGGACACTACATCAGGACACTACCGGGTTCTGAACCGAAAACCTCATCGTAAAGCAAGATGCTCAAGTGTCTAATTTAACGCAAGCGGTAGAGAAACTCTCCGTCAATGGTAACAAAACGAAGCATACCCAGTATGCTTTACCTGGAACTGTCCGTATTGATCCGCGAGATGCACAATATGGAAGCAATTTTGTTTTTGTGGCTGTAAACAGTATCTTTTAAATTTTGACTGATTTTGCGTTTGTTTTACGTCCTGACAACTTAGATGGCTCCATGATGTATTATTCCGTAGAGATGTATATTTCTGTACATCTGAGATTGTGTACGCCTATTTTATGGAATTCAGTGGAATATTTATGACCGTAAATGACTATGTACAGAATTCTTTTGAACTTCAGTGTCTTATGCTCCATGTTTCATGGCTTTGACTGCCTCGATGGGTCAATGCCGTAGATCTTTTCATGTAACTTACATATTTTTCTCTTGCTTTACGTATTATGTACCATACTTTACTTGTTATCTTGTTGGTAACTTGGTCATCTTCTTCTGGGTTCTCTGAACATCTTACGACAGTGGTCTTATATGCACGCCATTATTTTGTATTAACTAGTCGCTGTCACCACTCAGAAATCGTCTTCTGTTGAAACGTGCACATCGATACCTCCACATCGCTTTAATGGCAAATAACGGCGTCACTCAAGCAGTACATTCACTGCCACTACAATCTAGGAGCAATATGCAACATTAGTCATGTATATCTACACCCAGTGATCAAAAGTAATCGACCATCCCCATAACGTACGTTTTTCATATTATGTGCATTGTGATGACACCTACTGCCAGGTACTCCGTATCAGCGACCTCACAAGGGAACCTCCCCATCGCACCCCCCTCAGATTTAGTTATAAGTTGGCACAGCGGATAGGCCTTGAAAACTGAACACAGATCAATGGAGAAGACAGGAAGAAGTTGTGTGGCGCTATGAAAAAAATAAGCAAAATATACAAACTGAGTAGTCCATGTGCAAGATATGAAACATCAAGGATGGTTTGCACTCGGGAGTGCCGTGGTCCCGTGGTTAGCGTGAGCAGCTACGGAATGAGAGGTCCTTGGTGCAAGTCTTCCCTCGAGTGAAAATTTTATTTTCGCAAAGTTATGATCTGTCCGTTCGTTCATTGACGTCTCTGTTCACTGTAATAAGTTCAGTGTCTGTGTTTTGCTACCGCACCGCAAAATCGTGCGATTAGTAGACGAAAGGATGTGCCGCTCCAATATTCATTGACCTTGTTATTGAAGTCGCGAGCTATATTTGCTGGATTCATATTGCCCACGGAATACATCTCACGTATTTATTGCACTCTCGTCCAAAGTAACGAACAGTCAACTGCCAGGCAGGAAGCCTCGTTAGCAGGAATACCCTCTCTTCCGTGCGCTGTAGTCGACTGACGTCGTGTGTTTGGATGTTTGTTTAGGTGTAGCGTCCCCATACTATGGCGCAGTTACCTCGCAACGGACGGACGTACGGACAGATAATAATTGTCTGAAAATAAAAAAATTATACTTTTCACTCGAGGGAAGACTTAAACCAATGACCTCTCGTTTCGCAGCTGCTCACGCTAACCACGGGACCACGGCGCTCCTGGCCTCGCATTATCCTTGACGTTGCCTATCTTGCGCATGGACTACTCAGTTTCTATATTTTGCTTATTTTTTTTCATGGTCCACACAACTTCTTCCTGTTTTCTCGATTGATCTGTGTTCAGTTTTTCAAGGCCTATCCACTGTGCCAACTTATAACTAAATCTGAGGGGGGTGCGATAGGGAGGTTCCCTTGTCAGTAGTGAATATACATCCTGAGAGAGCAGAATGGTGTGCTCCGCGGAACTCACGGCCTTCGAACGTGGTGATCGGGTATCACTTGTGTGATACGTCTGTACGCGAGATTTCCACACTCCTAAACATCCCTAGGTCCACTGTTTCCGATGTGATAGCGAAGTGGAAACGTGAAGGAACACGTACAACACAAACGCCTACAGCCCGACCTTGTCTGTTGACTGACAGAGATTGCTGACAGTTGACGAGGGTCGTAACGCGTAATAGGCTGACATATATCCAGATCATCACACAGGCATTCCCGATTGCATCAGGGTCCACTGCAAATACTACATCAGTTAGGCGGGAGGCGAGAAAACATGAATTTCATGGTCGAGCGGCTGCTCATAAGGCACACATCACGTCGGTAAAAGCCAAACGACCCCTCGCTTGGTGTAAGAAGCGTAAACATTGGACGATTGAACAGTCGAAAAACGTTGTGTGATGTGACGAATCACGGTGCACAATGTGGCGATCCGATGGCAGGGTGTAAGTATGGGAAAGGCGAAAGCCCAGTGAACGTCATCTGCTAGCGTGTGTAGTGCCAACATTAAAATTCGAAGGTGGTGGTGTTACGTTGTGGTCGTGTTTTTCATGGAGGGGGCTTGCACCCCTTGTTTTGCGTGGCACAATCACAGCACAGGCCTACATTGATGTAAGCACCTTCTTACTTCCCACTGTTGAAGAGCAAAAAGTCGGGGATGGCAATTGCATCTTTCAACCGATCGAGCAACTGTTCATAATGCACGTTCTGTGGCTTAGTAGTTACACGCAAATTTTGCGCCAAGTGTCACCGATCAACATCGATACATCCCCTCAGTGTAGCACTCCGTGAAGAATGCGTTGCCATTCCCCAAGAAACGTTCCAGCACCTGATTGAAGAAGGCCTGAGTGGCCGAGCGGTTCTAGGCGCTTCAGTCTGGAACCACTCGACCGCTACGGTCGCAGGTTCGAATCCTGCCTCGGGCATGGATGTGTGTGATGTCCTTAGGTTAGTTAGGTTTAAGTAGTTCTAAGTTCTAGGGGACTGATGACCTCAGAAGTTAAGTCCAATAGTGCTCAGAGCCATTGTGAACCTGACTGAACGTATGCCTGTGGGAGTGAAAGCTGTCGTCAGGGCTAAGGGTGGGCCAAAACCATATTGAATTCCAGCATTACCGATGGAATGCGCCGCAAATTTGTATGTCATTTTCAGCCAGGTGTCCGGATACTTTTGATCACATAGTGTACATATCGGCCTGCAGGCCAGTACGTATTTCACATCCAGCGGCTGTCCCAGCTCTGAAATCCTCTTCTGCTGGATGGCGCACGTCGATAAGACAACGTTGTCTCTATGGGATTCATTGGCGTCACTTAACCATCATCTGCTGCCGTACAATCCACATGTTTGCGATAAATCCCCACAAATGGCTGTCATTGTTCTCACAATAGTTTATGATTAGTTATCTCTTTTATATGTACTTTTATCACAAACTGGCGAAATGCCGTTTATAGCAGGTACTTTATATAATGCAATGCACCTATTTCTTCATTGGTTATTAGCTGTCGTGTAACCATTCTGTATATACATTGTTGTAATGACTATTTTACATTCTGTATGGCTTTTGCTTGTGTAATTCGATTTGCAGTGGGTGAAGTATCGAGTGTTTAAGCAACAGATTAGCGGTTGACATTCGTTGAGTTGTAACAGCCGCTCCATTCAGAGCTCCGCCTACTATATGGGTATAATTTCTTCTTTTGATATTTGTTATAGCTGACGTATTTTACATGTTACTACTATTTTCAGACTCCCTTTAGATCCATTCTACAATCATATTTCAGTATGACGTCTGAAGTTGCTCAAAAATGGATCGAAACCAGTTACCAAAAATTAATGTTTTTTGCGGGTTAGACTGTTTGTCCTCATTCAAAAAAAGGAAATGTCGCTGCGATACCAATTTTAATAATAAGGGTAGCAATTTCAACAATAAATTGATACTCGGGTATGTGAAAAAGAATGGGCAAATAAACAGAGAATATTTAGATAAATATATTAACAAAACAATTTACAAGGACAATCCAATAACACACCAGAAAGTGTTACTGATTTTATAGTCCAAGTTAACTGTGTACTTAAGAGAAAAACCTATCACGGTACCGTAACCTAACTCAGAAGAATTCCGCGCAGTGTTAGGTTCCACAGCTTTAATTCACGAGTGCGCAAACACAGTATGTAGCAATGGTAGATTAAATGGCCAGGGAATTCGGAACAAAAGCATCGGGTGAATCATAATGTTCCACAAAGTGGACCCGGAGACCGACAGAACAGTATCAACAACAGTAATCATAATAATTACAGCAGTCACGTCAACAAACGTGAACAAAGGCATTGGTGCCTACAGGTTTTATCTGGGATACGGTAATGTCAATAGTAATAGTCAGTGGCAGCCGCACCCACAAAGTAATCCGGTTAAACAGAACCGGCGTAGCATAGTTCAGATGAGCGATGCGACGGACGCTGCTAGCTGTTTGTCTACATCAAACCAGGGGAACGACCACCGACTGCAATAAGCACCGATATGGTGGTCGTAGAGTTAAATAGAGGCAGTGATTAAAGTATCAAATTGATCCAATACGATCATTGTAATGGCATCAGGAACGAGTTGTACTCTGACGCCAGCCGGAGTGGCCGAGCGGTTCTAGGCGCTACGGTCTGGAACCGCGCGACCACTACGGTCGCAGGTTCGAATCCTGCCTCGGGCACGTATGTGTGTGATGTCCTTAGCTTAGTTAGGTTTAAGTAGTTATAAGTTCTAGGAGACAGATGACCTCAGAAGTTAAGTCCCATAGTGCTCAGAGGCATTTGATCCATTTTTTTTTTTGTACTCTGACGTCGAAAAGTGCAATAAACTATGTGTAGCGGTGTTACAGTCAGTAACCAGAGGCGTATGTAGCCAGTATCATAACTACAGTGGTTATGGATACAGGAGATGTGGTAAATGTATTCTCTAATAGCTTGCACGAGAAACCGGGCGAGAAAATGCATGTAACTGCTGTAAATCCCATCATGATATTTAACAACATCGAGCTGTTGTTTACATTTACTTAGAGATTTAATTTGAGTCTGTGAACTTTCTGAACATTGTTAAGCGAGTGCACGCTGTACTTGCATGAATTGTTAAACTAAAATGTGTGATTACTCTGGTCTTCATTCTTGTGGAAAATAGACGTATTTAACAGATATTGTCCTTTGCATAAATGCAGTATTATTGCATGCCGCCATATTAGAATTCAGATCAATTACAAAGATTTTATGTAATGCTACGTAAATAATACTATTCGAAACAAGGAGACTTATAAATCAGTTTCAAGAACTATCTTTCTTGCTAAAAAGTTAACTATTTATTTCAGGCTTGAGTGAAAGCCATCCACGACCTGTCACTAATCTCTATAGACATTTGGAATCTGTGGACATTGGTTTGATACCACGAACCTGACTACGGTAAAATTTTGTAACGGAAGACTGTCATCCACAACGGAATTGTTTCCTCTTTTTATTAAGTTTTTCTTGGACGGACTTACCTTACCAGTTTCCAGACACGTGTATTGTCATTACACAACGACAACCTCTGTGTGATTTATAGAGAGTTTTTCACATAACCCTTCGAGTTACAGGATCACGATGTATTTAGCAGTGAGATTGCCGAGCAGCAGAAGATGCCTCACTGGAGCTGCGTAATTCGTTGCATTATATTCAACACAAATTACCGGTGCCATATAGTAAGGGCACAATAGATTGCTAAAGATTTAAAAAGAGGAACTTTTTTTTTTTTTTTGTAAAACTACCTAAAGACATTTGAAGAAATTTAATTACGAGATTCAATTTCAATTATTTGGTTTGCAATTCAGAGATTTATTTATTTTATTTCAAACAAATTAGCTTCCATTTCTGAAGTTATCCCTTTCGAAAGTTAATTTACTGTCTTTCCAGTGAATAACTGTAAAATGCTGGGACCGACAGTCTCTAAGTCATGGAAGTTAGGGTGGCAGGTCCGCGTACCAATCACACTTGCAAAAGGTAGCCATGCTACACACGTTTTTAGTAGTACTATTTTTAATTGTTGACAGCATCGCAGGCACAGAATTTCTCCAAGAAGGGGACGCAACACCTGGCCTTTCTTAGGGGCAATGCCACATGATTATTAACGGAGACAGTGTATAGATAGATCTGTTAAAATCTGAGGCAGGGCATGATAAAAACATTGTCAGGATGAAGGTCGGAATAATGTGCAACGAGACCACTTACGCAGATGTGCAACTACTGGTACTTCTTACTGTGACCCATGTACAGGAGCAGTTAGTATAAAAATAGGGCACTCATCACACAGAAGCCACAAGCAAGGCAAAACCTTGACAAGTGGTCTGCTAAAGAACGCCAAAGTATTTGGAAAGAGGCCAGGGCTACGGTTACCTTACGAAAAGTAGACAAATCTTAGATGTTGCGATTTTAAGTTTCAAAATTACAGTACGAGAGTGAGACTTGAGAGAGGAACACTGAACGTAGAAACCTATATAATAAAGATGCGGAATAACAGCTGAATGTCGGACAGCCATCGAGATAAAGTTAAAGAGAGTGCGAATGCTCATTTTTCAATGTAAGGGAAAGATAGGTCTGCTATAGCACCGAGAATCCATTTTGCAGTAAATAATATTTTTATTGATAACAGTAACAATAATAATAGTCATTATCGTTTTGTAATTAATAATGATAAAAATCTACAACCATTCACCCAAGAATCTGATTTGGAGCAAAAACTATAAATAATATTATTAGTAATAGGCTGGACTACAAGTATACAAATTTCAAAATCGACTGTCTAACCTTTGCGAATAATCTAGTGTGCTTTCAACACTGTACAGATACGGCTGAAACACTGTTTAACTAACTGAAGACGGTGGGCTTCAAATCTCCTTTGTGAAGATGAATTTTATGAGAAGCACAAAAGAACTGGAGTTTGGACAAGGAAAACCTAAGTTGGAAGAAATGTTTAAATACTTAGCTGAATGGGTGGAGCCTAGCCTACCAGAGAAAGAAGCCTTCGCATCACGCGTTAACAAAATGAAAATCGCCTGTCAACAACTGAAGGAGTCTACAATAGGAGATCGATATCCTTAAACGTCACAGTTGGACACTACCTGCCCTGTTATTACTCATATACTGGAGACCCGGAATGCGGCAGACACTGTTACAATGAACAAGGAAAGTATAATGGAGAAATTTGAAGATGTTGAAAAAAAAAAAATGTTCGGTCCTATCAAAGAAGGCGTCACGACCACGAACTATACAAAGACATGGAGGAGATAGGCAACAAGTTTCGGAGAAGGTTTGCCTTTTATGGTCACGTAACACAAATGAGCCCAGGAAGGCTGTCTTAAAGAATATTAACCTACTTTCAAGATAAGAAAATCAAAGGGACGCGGTTCACAGAACTAAACTCTATAAAGATCTGCGAGAACTTAAATTTCTCCGAAAGTTATCCAGAAGAGTGATCTGCTTACGGAAAAAATACGAAACACAAACGTTTCCAGGTGAAGCCGAAGCTGAAGAGAGGGAAGGCGTGGACGCAAGAGAGAAGAGAACAATACCTAAAACGAATGCAGGAGCATTGAGCGACAGCTAAAGCTCGGAAAAAGGGGAAGGTGAATTGACGTAGTTCCTAGCTGGCGGACACTAAGAAGAAGAAGCAGATTATTAATAAATATGGAACAGATTTTGTGGCGTCCGTAATCTACACTTATTGTTTCGTGTTCTGAAGCATGCAGTAATTTCCGCTGTATAATTGTGTGATATAATAGTGATACGTAATATTCTATTACTTTTCAAAGTTTACGTAATTTATTTACAACGTAGGGTTAATAAACCTGAGAGAAAGAAAATTAATCAGTTCTTTAAAAACCGATTAATATGTCTGTTGTAATAAAGAAGTCTAAATTGTCGTAAAATGTAAAATACAAAGAATTCAAGTAGTAGCATACTTATTCAGAAATTGATGCGTCAGAAGTTCAGTATTGAAATTCACTGCTGAGGAATTATCATCATTATTTTCCCGTGCCTATAACGTATGGAATTTCATCGACTTTTTCGGGTATTTGGTCCCTAAAGACGCCTCTTGGATTTAAATAGCAATACATGTACCATCCCAAGATTCAGGTAGTAGTTTTACGAAATACGGATGAGTAGCGTTAAGCCGCACTGAATTTACAATTATTGTGCGTAAAGCTTTTTATGTTAACGATTTCCAGTACGGTGGAATCGTATTTGAATTGAAGCTTCTCATTTTTTTCATAAATTGCTCAATTCTTCTTGGCTAAATCATTCGTTTGGAAAATACGAAATCTTATGTTATTAACAAATGTGCCCTGCCTTATGTCATATATATAGCAGTAAACTCTTGAACCACCTCAGTTTTTTCTTCGACGAAAATGCCTGCATCATCCGTTACCTACGCAGAGTTTCTTTTATAGGTCTCGTTGTTGGAAAACCATTTAGGTCTGGCTTTTCCTTTACTGTAGAAAGCGGTAGTCTTAGACGTAAAGAGGATCCCTACATCGGCACTAATTCTGCGCAGTTGATGCAGACTTACTATTGCGGCTCGGTGTCCTCTTCAGTGTCACAATTATCCAGTACTGTCCTCCTTTACTTTCTTGCTTCTTTTGACATTTGCACCAGACTCTACTTGGCATACACGAAGCACACCACGTTCTCACAGTTCACTAGCTCTGTGCTGCCCTAATCGCACACCTAACTGCTCCAGAATACCTTCAGTCTTTTATAATTCCCACCGTTAAATGAAATTACAGTATCAAAAACTGTTATCAAGTCATGACGCTGCCAAAAACATTTACAGGCGCACGGCACCACGTAACAATACAGAAGGAAACATTGCACTCTGAGTCTTCCCATACAAACAGTTCTTTAGTAGCTCTGTATTTGTCAAATATTTGGATATAGGGTTCATTGCCTCTATTACTGTCAACAAAAGAGAATGTTTATACATAAATCCATCTACGTTACCAGAAAATTCAGCTGTCCTGTACTTACACCAAGCACTACAAGGTACTGCTATTTCAGAAACATTATTCTGGTTATTCACACATCCTTCACTGTTTGCACATGTGTTTTCTGCAAATGTAGGCGCAGTTTTAGGTTTCGCACATCTGTTACTCAACGATTTGCGTTTCCTTTACGCTTGGTAAAAAGAACAATATATGCAAGTACACTACAAAAATCGCTAGCCGGCATATTTTCTAACAAACTAGTGCCAGAAAAAGAGGACTGATTTTTCGTTCGTGATTACAACTTCTGAGACGTAACAGTGGATATCAAAACAAGGTAACTTAAAGCTTTACCGAGCGAGGTGGCGCAGTGGTTAGCACACTGGACTCGCATTCGGGAGGACGACGGTTCAATCCCGTCTCCGGCCAACCTGATTTAGGTTTTCCGTGATTTCCCTAAATCGCTTCAGGCAAATGCCGGGATGGTTCCTTTGAAAGGGCACGGCCGATTTCCTTCCCCATCCTTCCCTAACCCGAGCTTGCGCTCCGTCTCTAATGACCTCGTTGTCGACGGGACGTTAAACACTAATCTCCTCCTCCTTCTTAAAGCTTTCTAGACTACGTGGTTCCCGGGGCATGACTATTCAAGTCCAGCAATCTATACGAGGTGCTGAAAATTGTCAGTCGTACGTCAAATTTTAAGACATTTTTTGGAGGTCTTAAAATTCTCTGTTAGTAGTGTCTGATTTATCGAAATGTTCATGAGAGTCTGTAGTACATTATGGAACAGAGCACGGAAAATGTCAAATTTCATCGAATTCGACATAGAATTTCTCCTTAGTATATCTATTAAAAGCACTGAATCTTGTAAAGTAACTTAAACAGGAAAAAGGCTAATGGATGTTCGTACACAGTACTAACTTCATAATATGTGTGACTGTTACGATTACCGTATCAGGTTATACTGTAAACAAATATATTTCAATTTCCGCCTCGTTTGAGTTTGTAGCACTTCAAGTTCCTATGCAATTAATTTTTAAGGAAACTGCACAAATGACGATTATTAATATTCATCTATACCTATTCATACATGCTGTCGCTTGCGTAGTTTTTGGCTTGTAAAAATATTCTAAGCGACGATTGACTCATCTCACGTACACACTTAGTTCTGTAGCTTTGTATTTAATGTAACGATGCTGGATCGAGTAAATTAAAAATTCAAGATTTTTACGTAAACATACTTTATTTTAGTGAAAATGCTCACCATGCCATCCCTTCTGTTTAATGCGTGCAGATGTATTTGGGCAGCAGGGAAATCATCCTGGTTTCAGTGTCTCTCTCGCCTTTTTCGTTTACCTGAAAACCGGGAACTGCACTTAAGCTCTGCCCCCTAGTGACAGGCGCGCCTTATAGTATCCATTCAGTTTCACTATCATTGTTATTTCTGTTCTTTTGCTCTATTACCAGATACCCTGTGTATATTATTTTTCTCACTCTGCATCTACAGCTGCACTCTGAAAAGCACTGTGAAGTGCATGGAAGAGGGTACGTCCCACTGTACCACTTATTAGGGCTTTTTCCCATACCATTTATGTGTGGAGCGCGGGAAGAATGACAGTTTAAACGCCTCTGTGCGTAGTTTAATAAATATAATCGTATCCTTAAAAGGATAGCTAAGTGAAGGATACGTAGAGGGTTCCAGTATATTCGTTGAGTCATCACATAAAGCTGATTCTTGAAAGTAGGCTTTTTCGGAATAGTTTATGTCGATCTTCAAGAGTCTGCCGTTTCATTTCCTTCAGGAACACTCTCACACTCTCCCGTGTGTCAAACAAACCTTTGACCATTCGTACTGACTTTCTGTGTATACGTTCAATATCCCCTGTTGGTCCTATATGGTATGGGTCCAACACACTTGATCAGTATTCTAGGCTGGGTCCCACGAGTGATTCGTAAGCAACCTTCTTTTTATCTATTTCAAGTTTCTGCTACTAGTCACTTTTTATTTTATTTTATGCTTAATCTAACAGAATGCAACGCGTTTCGAACATGTTCTGTTCATTTTCAAGCGTTAATATATACATACATACATAGAGTAATGTTACTTAAAAATAAACAGTCTTAAACTAGATTAGTCTTGAACACTTTGTCCATTTTTTTTTGTTTTTTTAATGTAGCTGCTGGTGTGGCATGGGGCGAAGGGGTGGGGCAGTGTATATCTAGAAATCGAAATCAGTGATGTCTTCTGCTGGTTTTCATCTTTGTTGTTGACTACGCATATTACAGCCTGTATCGGATGTAGATAGATTTGCTTTAGTTATGTGTTACCTTTCACAGTATTTTCGGATGTAGATAGATTTGCTTCGGTTATGTGTTACGAAAATACTGTGAAAGGTATTAATACCCACTGAGAAACATTTTTTTCCTATTTCAGTCAATGTTTCCCCTAAATTTAGAAATCCTATACACTGCTAAATAGCCTCAAGTCCTTAGCACATATTTCTATACACCTGCAGCCCTTAAGTTTCTGTCCTCGTTCGAAATATTTATGTAATGAGAAAACTGCTGGTCAAACTTTCAAAAATTCGTAACACGCTCGAGGATCCCGAATGAATGTTCAGTAACTTCTTATACAATCTGCATTGCGAGACACCTACCAATTTATTTGATGCTACGCCGTAAACACACGAAAACTTTTCCGCTGCTGGACTTGGACTCTGTTTCGTGACTGGTGCACATTCCGCAAGCCTTAATTGCTTATCAGTCTCTTTGAAGTTTTGTTTGTTAATTTTGTGCACCCACTGTTCTGATAAATGAGCTGCAGTGACACTGCCTACGTAGACATGAACCCGCTAGTCAAGTTGAGCTGATGACGCAGCCTGTTACCAGGTGCAGCTGGCTGAACGGATACCGTGAAACTTGTCTGGCTCGAGGAAAGCCAAGCCGGCCTGCTTTAATCACCGTGCTTCAGCACGCATGTACTCTTGTGTCACCCTTTGGCAGGTTGAGCTGCTTTGACGGTTGCGCGGACGCAGTGGCCGGCAGGCAGGAAGCAGAGTTTGTACACCTCTGGTCATTTCCGTGCGCCTGCTCCGCATCCACAAACCCCCGGCCCGCAATTTGTGGTATTTGCGTGACCTGAGCGTAGAAATTTGGCGCCACTTACCTTCGCAAACCTACCAAAGACCTTTACAATGGATGTCAGGCAGAGTTGCTGATGTGTTGTGCTCAAAATGTGGAACAACAGTTTAATAATCTGGTGATTATAATGTTTTGTATTATGAGTGTATTTTTAACTGTTTCTGTGTTGTATTTTGTGTGGCAGATACTGGCAACGAATCCCGCATTCGCTCGAACCAGCATGAGGCCCTAGTGACACGGACGCATCAGAATAGTAGCAGGTACACGTGAGTTTTTCCCGGCGTATAAATCTTTCAAACTGCAGAGAGGATTGAGGTCGGGTGACGTCTTTCACAGCTGCCACAATTTGGACAGCTGCACATCCTCCCGTTTTCAGTGTAATGCAATGAAGAAAAGAGCGCTCCTTGATGTCGGTGCCTGCATATTTTATTTCAGATATGTAGACGGTACGTCTGTTGTTTAGCCTCGTGGAAGTGAGAACTTCAACGGCTTTTGAGAAAATCTTAACTCAATCTAACCGATGGAGGTGGAAAAAATCGTCTGTCTTCTCTTCGTTCATGCGCTAATCAGGGAGAAAACAATGGTTCAAATGGCTCTAAGCACTATGGGACTTAACATCTGAGGTCATCCGTCTCCTATACTTAGTACTACTTAAACCTAACTAACCTAATGACATCACACTGTGGCGGTTTTTGTGTGTCATCAAAGTGGACAAATGCAATGAATATGAATGATACGATACTCTATGGTATTCTGCGGTTTGAATTCACTCTGTTTTTTAGCAGTTGCAGTGATTTGATATTGTAAATGATACTGACAATATTATACACATGTATAATGCATTATTCATACTACAACTTCTCCCGGATAATTATTTTGTTCAAATTGCACAAGAATTCCACCTGACGTAGTGTAATGATGTTGACTGTAAGTTGTGTTCATATCACTAAAATTACAGATCGTGCATCAGAGCTTTTATAATTTTTGTCTTCGATGGATTTAATTATTCTTAGCTAATTGATCATGAAAGGGAACCACAGAATACCACCCGCACACAACACTGACGTATGCTACCAGAAATATTTTTCTCCGTGATTCGTGCGTAGTTTAAAATTGGCCTCATACATCAGCAATGAAATCTTGTTCAACAATAAATACCATCAGCACTGTTCTTAGAAAATGCAGTCTGATTCTATTAATTTTTTCTTTTGTAAATAGAGTTCAGTACCACCGGTGCACATTTATTTCTTACACATCGGAATATTGTTTGCAGTTTCAAGTAGTTAAAATTTGCCTCTGTGATAAAAGTTAAGATGGCGGCCAACAAAAGATAGAGGATTTCTTTTTTAATTAAGATTTTCCTTTGCTCAATAAATAATTAATCATTTAAATTGATGCCACCAATAAAAAATTATTAAATTGTTTTGCAAATTAGTTTTACACAAACCAATGCTATTTTCAACTAGAAGACAGACGAAGTTGCTATATAATCACAACTAACAATGGCTGCGCTTCTTGCAGCTATGATAAAACAATTAATACAAAATTATAATTAAAAGAGAAAGTTATTTTTCAATAATAAATCATAAATATTTTTATCGCATTTGCCTCTATTTTTTTTTTTTAACTAGCAAATGAGCATAAAAGGACAATAGTTTTACATTAAATGTTTTTCATTCGACAGACCTCTAACGATTCGCGTCTTGCGTCGGCGACGTACATCAGAAGAAGACGACATAAGGGTATAAAACAAAAGAAAAGAATGACATAGATTAACAAAGAATGTGAGACAAATATTGTCTCTGTTTTACATAATTATCATCTTTTTAAAAAAATAACTACATAATTGAATGAATATTATTGAGTTACGTAATTTCCCACAGGTTCATATTCCACTCGTAATATATATATATATATATATATATATATATATATATATATATATATATATATCGTGGATGTTATAACACACATCCATGCCCGAGGAAGGAGTCGAACATGCGACCGTAGCAGCATCGCGGTTCCGGACTAAAGGCCTAGAACCGCTCGGCCACAACGGCCGGCTAATCAGCGAGAAGTCTGGTGTACAATGGACATGCCGTTTACAGGACGCAAACTGGTACTTATTTGTATCTACAGTCTAACAGTTGTCACAATCCGGCTCAAGACGAGGGGCCCTCGTCACCTCAGACCGTAAAAGTTTCTCAGCTGAGTTAGCCAATCTTAAAGTCACCTTTAGTTGGAATGGTTACTGTGAAGTATAGATAAGCCGCACGTTGTGCTGTCGATCAACACTGAATCGGGTGAGTGACAACATAATGAGATTGCACCTAAGGCTACGATATTTTTGCCTTCTGCGGGAAGCATTTCCAAAATAATTCTTCGTAATATGATGTGAAATGTGGTTTCGACTACCATCTAAGATTAGGGCCCTTTTAGGAGCAGCTTGGGATTATCGTGATATTCCTTGCAGTTGTGGCATGTAAGAGTGGCATGTCATGGCAGAGTTGGGGGTAAAGGTACAGATATTGTGATAGTTGGTATCTTAATGTGTTTCACTTCACTGTGTTAGTGATTTCTTTCTCTGGGTGTAATAGTCTACTCGCTAACACATCATGTAATTTACTACCTGATGTTTCCAGCACAGTCATAACTGCGCCACGAAATGGACCACACTTGTCAGTAAGATCTTCCGTTTTGTGTCCACGCGTCCATACTTCGATACCTGACCTATCGCCCATGTGAAAGGTAAACATTAATCGTTTGTTTGTGGCATGCATACTTGGAGGTACTAACCAATTTAAAAAATATACTACTCGTAATTGCTATAATCATTAGTTGGAAAATGAATTAAATACTGAAGTATTGTTGCTCTGCGGGCTGTCCTTTGTCATCAATAAGAATATCTGCACTTACACCCCTAACGCCCTGTAAAGTGATCAGACCATTAGGACATTGGGCAACAGGTGTATTGAGCATAAGCATCACGCACAGAACAACCAGGTAAATCTGCCTTGGTACCGGTCATCCTGTGGAATATAACAATACGGTGACTCTGGCATGCACTTCCAGCTATTGAGGGAGTATTAGTAAGGAGGCAGGTTAAATTAGAAACTCACCTTATAAACAGAGATGGAGTCTTTTTGATGAAATTATGCTTAGAATCCTGCTCTCTCCCTAGTCAAACAACGGAGGGACAAAGTTATTGTTACCTAACCCTTTGGTTAATTATGCAATATTTGTAACTTGTGATGTCAGTCATCTTTTGTTATGTGGCGTCACAGAGTGGTATCTAGTGTCACAGAGAGAAGAGAAACAGAGAGAGAGAGAGAGAGAGAGAGAGAGAGAGAGAGAGAGGAGAGAGAGAGTGTATGTGCGAGTGTGTGTGCGCGTGCTTCGTCATAAAAAAAAGATCTCTGAGTACTCTGGTACGCAGCCTTTATGACTCATTAATGCGACTGTACCATTTATATACGTAATGACACGAATTATGTGATATGCTGATTCCACTCAGGTCTGCAGATGGTCATAGCTGATCGAAATTAATTAAATAGTTAACAAAATTTTTGTGGTTCATGACTGGAATTATAACAAAACAATTATCTGCTGGATCGCTATGAAACCTCATTGCAAATATGTTGCAACTCGTAAATACAGTGAGCGTTTCCTAGATTAAGCTGAGGTACCTTATGCGTGTGGTGTTTTTTGATGGTCAAGCTCAATGACAGGATTCTACTTTTGAATGCTAATGTCTCTGTGGAACCGAAAATCCAAGGCAGAATGGACGATGAGTGTGCTCGTGATAGAAAACAACCTGTGCTCGTATTAACTAAAATTTAAACTGAACGTATAAACTAATTAATGAAGAGAAACGGTTCATCGTGAGCCAGTTTTCACTGATCTTCCGGTCCAATGTGGAGTGATTGTTCAAGATAATGAGCTAGATCGTTTCTGATGAAATATTAAGCGGCCCTCCAGAGAGGTGTCGCCAAACGTTTCCTTCGTTTGGTTTCCTAAAACCGAGCAACTGAGCAATACGAAAATTGGACGTGGGACGGTAGCAAGGATCGAACCTGACCTGAAGGTTGAGCAGTCTCGCGCGCTGTCATCTATGCTATGTGAACAACTGACACTAACTTCATGCGAGAAATGACCTGATTTGGCTAACTTCAATGCCAGTTTTTTTTTTTTTTTTTTTTTTTTTCTTCAGTCTACTGACTGGTTTGATGCGGCCCGCCACGAATTCCTTTCCTGTGCTAACCTCTTCATCTCAGAGTAGCACTTGCAACCTACGTCCTCAATTATTTGCTTGACGTATTCCAATCTCTGTCTTCCTCTACAGCTCCTCTAGTACCATGGAAGTCATTCCCTCATGTCTTAGCAGATGTCCTATCATCCTGTCCCTTCTCCTTATCAGTGTTTTCCACATATTCCTTTCCTCTCCGATTCTGCGTAGAACCTCCTCATTCCTTATCTTATCAATCCACATAATTTTCAACATTCGTCTATAGCACCACATCTCAAATGCTTCGATTCTCTTCTGTTCCGGTTTTCCCACAGTCCATGTTTCACTACCATAAATGCCAGTTAACTCGAAAAAAAAACGGAACGTATAGAATTTTTTTCCTGAACTATTATTTCTCAACACAGCCTACCCTGTCACACCTTTACAAGATTTTCAGACTCTTACTGACCACCCTGTACGTGCCAGTTTTATAAGTATGCAATGCCTTTCCATTTACGAGTGGAGCAAATGATTCTTCACGTTTTGGATTACGCTAAGTTAGTTCAGAATGCCTTGTGGTAGTTTAAAGGGTACGTGTATGAAAGAGAATTAATGGAAAATTGGATGAAAGATACCCTTCTGTCAGTCAATAACTGAGAATACTTCCTTACCCCCGACCAACGTGAGTATGTTAAAATCAGTAAGAGACACAATAGTTTATTAAGAATAATAGTTAAGTCATGATTTGTAATAGTGCGAACGTATTATGGGCGTTGCTCGCCTTACGCAGTATCATGTTTGAAAAGATGCTCTCTAAATTCTTCTTTCCTGCCAAATGGGGATAGAATAACAAATTTCCAATGTGGGTAAACTTGGAATCCATCTCTTTTTTTTAACCAAGAACCATCATATTTTCCTAGACCCCAATCCATGCAGTACTCGTCATCATAGGATGTTTTATGGCGTCACTGTAGATTATGGAAACTGTACCTAAAATATAGGAGACGGCCTTGCCAAGTGGATCCACCGGTTCCCGTGAGATCACCGAAGTTAAGCCCTGTCGGGCGTGGTCGGCACATGGATGGGTGACCATCCAGGCCACCATGCGCTGTTGGCATTTTTCGGGGTGCACTCAGCCTCGTGATGCCAATTGAGGAGCTACTCGACCGAATAGTAGCGGCTTCGGTCAAGAATGCCATCATAACGACCGGGAAAGCGGTGTGCTGACCCCACGCCCCTCCTATCCGCATCCTCCTCGGAGGATGCCACGGCGGTCGGATGGTCCCCATGGGCCACTTGTAGCCTGTAGCCGTAGTGGTGGTAACTAAAATATAATTGAAGTGAGATAAGGAATGAGTGGGACGAAATAAACACAGTGGCTCACTGTGCAGTGTGTACCCAGGTTGCAGGTTGTATAATGCGTTATCCGTTGTCCAGTTCACTAAACGGTAATGACCACTGATTGGATGTGGTACTGTCAATAGTTCGGGATTGAATATCCTTACAGTTAGAACGATCACTGAGAAGAGAAAGTGGTAATGAGCAGACTTTTGCATCTGTCCCCCTTCCCCAATTCGTCCGCTTTTCCTGTCTAAGGTCCTCTCAGGTTCAAAAAATGGTTCAAATGGCTCTGAGCACTATGGGACTTAACTTCTATGGTCACCAGTCCCCTAGAACTTAGAACTACTTAAACCTAACCAACCTAAGGACATCACATACATCCAAGCCCGAGGCAGGATTCGAACCTGCGACCGTATCGGCCGCGCGGTTCCAGACTGTAGCACCTTTAACCGCTTGGCCACCCCGGCCGGCTCCTCTCATGTACCTGAAATGTTGGGGAAAGGTAATAACAAAGAAGTAGGTCATACAATTTCAATTAAAACACTCCTATCTCGACCTCAAGCAGCTGCGTTCCCGTACGTTATTTGATCATACTGCGTAGGCTGTTTACTCGCAGAGCCTGCGAGGTGGCCTGTGGCCCCAGACGCACCGCCGTCCTGGCAGGACCACACACCGACGCACTCCAGACCCGCGAGTATCGCTGACGGACGCCGCCGCCTCTGGCTGCGTTGATATGGAGCATCCCTGCGCTCTCGTGCATGATTTATGGCGCCGCTTGCATACAATAAACAGACTTTTACGTTCAAGTGAAATTTCAGCTGGCTGGCCGTCGCGCCGCGTCGACGCGCCGCTCAGCGCCGGCCTCTTGCGCGTGATGGATGGCGGCTCTCAGCGGTCGCCGGGAGCCGCCGGCCGGGACGCCACGGACCGACTGTGGATCTGGTACGCCGCAGACGTCGTAGCACACCTCAGTGTTTGCACAGCGGAAGAGCGACTAGCGGGCATACTCGTGAGTAAGCGCGAAGATTGCAGCGCGTGCTTCTTACGGAGGGTAGTCATGAAGTTTCAATTATAGCCTGGAACCAATCGAGCTAGGACCACGAAACTTGGTGATAGTGGCGGCATTCCTTTTTTATGTATTTACCCTTCAGTGCGATGCACGTTCATGTATAAAATCAGTGGATGAAAACCTCCGGTTTTGCAGTCAGGAAACGTCCCAGTCCGAAAATAACCTAATCGTTTTTCTGGAAGTGACTGTCACGTGATGGTGTCTTCATCATCCGAGAGAAGAGAAAGAAATCACTTGAGTCACTTGGTGACATATCTTCAGCATAAGGGGGGGGGGGGGGGGAGGTGATGAGGGGTGTGTGGAGGAACGGGAGCAAAATTTTATAGCCCAAAAAAGCAGCCTTTTCAGACCAATGCAGAACAAGTTGGAGCGTTGTCGTGGAGCAAACACAGCTGCGCGCAGCTGTCGTTAAAAGCGCTTGATAAAATACTAATGCCTATAATTGGGCACTCGTCAGTGTACTTAAAAACATGTGGAAACTGTTCCCATTCCTTATTACAATAATAAAAAATTTATAGCAGTAGTCGCAGAAAAAATTGTCAGTGTCACAAAGCACTCGCAACTTACTTTCAGCTGAAAACCACGCGATATTAAAGCCGGAGTCGTTAATGAGAAGCATACTTTCTTTGTAGGGTTCAGTTATTCAGTCGGTAAATGTTCAAATGTGTGTGAAATCTATGGGACTTAAATGCTAAGGTCATCAGTCCCTAAGCTTACACACTACTTAACCTAAATTAACCTAAGGAGAAACACACACACACCCGTGCCCGAGGGAGGACTCGACCCTCCGCGGGGACCAGTCGCACAGTCCATGACTGTAGCGCCTTAGACCGCTCGGCTAATCCCGCGCGGCCTTTAGTCGGTAAAAACGGAACTTTCTTGTCCACCTGTTTGTTTGTCCGACTGTTAGAAACTCTCAGTTTCACAAACGAGTAGGCGCATCAACCTGAAATTTATGTCACTAGCAAGATCTGTAGTCCCTAGGTCGTGTAAAATCTTGAAGCTTCTAAGTCAATGCGCCAATTCATCAAAACCTACAGCGTACTTACCGAATCATAAAATTTGACAGTACAAATAAAGGAAAAAATCCGAAAATTGTTAATTTATAATTATATCTTACTTGTCATTTGTAATTCCACTACGTGTCTGTCCGTCGTTTCGTTAAGACCCTTTTTCTAGGGAACGGGTAGCCGCATCCAGTTGAAATTTATGTCACATACTAAGATCTAAAGTTCCTTGGCTATGTAATAAATGTAAGCTTTTAAGTCAACGCAGTGGAAAGATACTGCCATTTATGTCACATTCTTTGATACTAGCAACCTCACTCATTAAAACCTGTAGGGCACTTCCCTTTGGCCTAGAATCATTAAATGTGGAAAAAGCAAGGTTTCACAGTACAAGTAAAGGAAAAAATCCGGAAATTGGTAATTTCTCATCATCTCAAACGAAAAAAAAATTATCATTCGTTATCCGGCTTCCTCTTTGTCCGTCCCTTTTTCTCAAGAACGAAGTTGAAATTTATACGAACTGCTAACGACTATGAATCCTTGTTAATGAAAAAGGTGTAAGCTTCTAAGTCGACGTAATCAGAAGATACGGCCGTTTGTGTCACATATTTTGATACTCGAATACTCATTAAAACTGATAGGATCTACCCGTTTACTTAGAAACATGAAAGTTGTTGAGAGGCAAGTTTTCGTCGTACCAGTAAAGGGAAAAATCAGAAAATTGTTATTTTATGTTTACGTCACAAAAAAGAATATTATTTTTGTCAGTTGTTACCTTACACGAAACGTTGTCGAAACTCTTGGAATTCCCGGACCGATATATTGCCAGTATGAATGCCGTCAACAGGCAAAAATGGTCGAGAGCCTCGATTGCTGGGATGGATCAATATATTTAATTAAATCTGTACGGGACCCTCACGGCGCGAGTCCTACTCGCACTTTGACAGAGACATTTCGTGGAAAACACTATGAACTTCATTTAACGTTTCCGGTAACGACGCCTAAACATACCTTCCGAAGCGATAAATACAATTTTTAACGTTGATAACATCTAGCCTCGAAATATCGAGACCGTTGCAGACGACTTCTTTAGTAATTCATTTTAATGGTCTCTTACATAGTCCAGTAACAACCTTCTGTTTTACGATGTTGGGTGTTATTTGTGTATGTTGTCAGTGGCTTCAAGGTTATGACTGACTTCATTAGCAAACACAATGTGGGTTGAAGATTGTTTAAGTAAATACTTAAATTAGGTAGTTTCCTGTGGACCTCCACGCTTCTTGACGTTATGTTTCTCTATCTTCCCGAAATTTATTTCTTCCAACGACGATCAACTTAAGGTCACTTTCACTTGTTATACAGGATGAGACACTAACTATTTCCACCAAGAACAATTCAGAAAGTATGATAGGAGCTGAAACGTTTGTGGGACAAAAGTTGCATGGGACAATGGGGACCATAATATAACATTAGTTTTTTGTTGCTAAGTGCTAAGGTAAGTGATCGTAACAAGTAATCATTCGTGACAATTTACAACTGAGACTGTTACAAAAAATACCTGTTACAAACATAAAATAATTGTCTATATTTATTCTTTCCAACTTTATAACTACCTCATATAAATTCTTGACCAACAACAGAGCTATAAAACGAATGTCGAGGAAACAGTCCGACAGAAGACCTTACTGATACCTTACGACTTTCTGTGAAACTCTGCACAATGAGCGCCAAAGCAGAGGTCTCCCTGCACTCATCGTTATTATCTCATAAAGTTTTTAAAGATTTCAGTATAAAGGTTGCAACCCTTAATGCGTGTTAATTCACGATTGAATGGTATGTGCCATGACGGAAATGTAGGTACAAACTCTGGCGTGAAAATAGCGGTTCGGTGGAGGTCATGATTCTGAAATTCGGGCGCAGTTCTGTCGCTCCATGGTGTGACTGGGCGCCTGCAGCATAAGGGAGGGATGCAACCAGCAGCGACGATCTGAAGAGGAAGCGGCGGATAGACGTACGTGGATGGAGTTAGACCTGGCAGCGCTGTGATAACGACGCGTGGATCGGCGACATGGAGAACCTAGCCACAATCTAGGAGGATTGTGATTATTTAATCCTAACTAGTGAGAATCTTTCTAATAGACTGAGTGCAGTTGAGCTCAGGACATGAAACTGTTTTCTCTGCCTGGTGATGACTGGGTGTTCTGTGATGTCCTTAGGTTAGTTAGGTTTAAGTAGTTCTAAGTTCTAGGGGACTGATGACTATCAATGTTAAGTCCCATAGTGCTCAGAGCCATTTGAACCATGAAACTGTGCTGCAAACAATCCGACTCCAAATACTTATGTAGCTGACCTAGACAAACATCTATCATGGGCAACATATGAGCTCATTAGGTCTGCAGGAGAAAGTGATTCAATTAATTCTGCGTAAAAGGAAGATGTTGACTGAACATCTGCTTCATACCTCTGGTGCAAAAAATAACAATAATTTTGTGTGGCTCACCTTCCGAGCAGGTAGTCTTTCAAATGGACACCACGTCGATGACTACCCCGGGAACCCTACCGCGAAAAGAGGATCTATACTTTCACTTGGAATCCAAAACACCTGCCATTCCTCGCTAATCTTCTCGTACTTGAGAGATGAAGACTAGATTAAAGATAGACTGAAGAAATCCGGACCGCTATTCAGTCTCGCGAATTCTCGATTTCGAGACACACCCTTTACCGCTAGACCACCGGGCCCGAATAATGGCGGTAAAATGTTGACACTTTTCTCTCTTCCTCTTCAGTCACGTGGGTGATAGAGGAGCTCTGTAGACCAGTGACGGCGAGTTTGGAAGCCAATAAAGCGAGCGCGGCACTGCCTGGAGAGCCTGCAGGGGTCTTCTCTGCGATCTCTTCTCCTGAAGCCTATGGGATTCCTGCATGGAAGTGCTCTGGCCCTGTATTTAATATTCACCAATGTGGATCTTATCTTCCACCAGGTGATGCTGTTTTCAACCCTGTACGCTAACGAAGGTTATATTGAATAAAATGACAGTTTTATCCGATAGCACTTTGAGGTCAGATGATTATTTATTCTGCAGTTTACTTGTAGAACTTTTGGATCGCGTACCCTCTCAGAGTTAGTACCGTAGGTCACTGTTTCAGTTTGCGATTTTTTAATTTTATTCACCGTGATACTGAAAGGTAGATGTTCCTTACCTGTATCCCTCATAATGTCGATGTCACTTGTTTGTATCTTTCATAATTCCATTTTTGAACTGTTGCTGATTTATATTTAATTTTTGCCTAATTCATGTCGTTCTGAAACGTGTTGATGCCTGGGAAGGGTTTCAAATGGACAACATACACTCCTGGAAATGGAAAAAAGAACACATTGACACCGGTGTGTCAGACCCACCATACTTGTTCCGGACACTGCGAGAGGGCTGTACAAGCAATGATCACACGCGCGGCACAGCGGACACACCAGGAACCGCGGTGTTGGCCGTCGAATGGCGCTAGCTGCGCAGCATTTGTGCACCGCCGCCGTCAGTGTCAGCCAGTCTGCCGTGGCATACGGAGCTCCATCGCAGTCTTTAACACTGGTAGTATGCCGCGACAGCGTGGACGTGAACCGTATGTGCAGTTGACGGACTTTGAGCGAGGGCATATAGTGGGCATGCGGGAGGCCGGGTGGACGTACCGCCGAATTGCTCAACACGTGGGGCGTGAGGTCTCCACAGTACATCGATGTTGTCGCCAGTGGTCGGCGGAAGGTGCACGTGCCCGTCGACCTGGGACCGGACCGCAGCGACGCACGGATGCACGCCAAGACCGTAGGATCCTACGCAGTGCCGTAGGGGACCGCACCGCCACTTCCCAGCAAATTAGGGACACTGTTGCTCCTGGGGTATCGGCGAGGACCATTCGCAACCGTCTCCATGAAGCTGGGCTACGGTCCCGCACACCGTTAGGCCGTCTTTCGCTCACGCCCCAACATCGTGCAGCCCGCCTCCAGTGGTGTCGCGACTGGCGTGAATGGAGGGACGAATGGAGACGTGTCGTCTTCAGCGATGAGAGTCGCTTCTGCCTTGGTGCCAATGATGGTCGTATGCGTGTTTGGCGCCGTGCAGGTGAACGCCACAATCAGGACTGCATACGACCGAGGCACACAGGGCCAACACCCGGCATCATGGTGTGGGGAGCGATCTCCTACACTGGCCGTACACCACTGGTGATCGTCGAGGGGACACTGAATAGTGCACGGTACATCCAAACCGTCATCGAACCCATCGTTCTACCATTCCTAGACCGGCAAGGGAACTTGCTGTTCCAACAGGACAATGCACGTCCGCATGTATCCCGTGCCACCCAACGTGCTCTAGAAGGTGTATGTCAACTACCCTGGCCAGCAAGATCTCCGGATCTGTCCCCCATTGAGCATGTTTGGGACTGGATGAAGCGTCGTCTCACGCGGTCTGCACGTCCAGCACGAACGCTGGTCCAACTGAGGCGCCAGGTGGAAATGGCATGGCAAGCCGTTCCACAGGACTACATCCAGCATCTCTACGATCGTCTCCATGGGAGAATAGCAGCCTGCATTGCTGCGAAAGGTGGATATACACTGTACTAGTGCCGACATTGTGCATGCTCTGTTGCCTGTGTCTATGTGCCTGTGGTTCTGTCAGTGTGATCATGTGATGTATCTGACCCCAGGAATGTGTCAATAAAGTTTCCCCTTCCTGGGACAATGAATTCACGGTGTTCTTATTTCAATTTCCAGGAGTGTATTTTATTTTAATTTCCTCATGTGACGGCTGAGATTAGTGGCCTCATTTCATTCGACATCCCAATTATTTACCTAACCACTTGCATGGAAACAGTAACATGGCGTCTTTAGAGCGAGTCTGAGGTGATTCCCTCCTTCCTTTCCTCACACCAGGCACAAGGCAAATTCGTTGGCTTTCTTCAAACTTGACCACCGGGAACGAACCAGAAAGGCAGCAATGCAGTTTCCCGCTGTTTTCAAAACGCATCTTTCGACGGGTGACATGGCTAGAGGAAGCTTCCAGAAGGTACTAGAAACTCCTCTGTCCTCAAAGCTCTGAGGCCGTTAGTATCCAGCACTTTCAACAGTCACCCTGATTAGCTTGGAGTGGTGCGCGTTGTGTAGTGGGCCTTAGGTACTGGCCGATACCGACTCCATGATAAGAGTTTTGCTCTAGAATCGGCGTCTGGGGGGGGGAATGTTAAGTTCGGGGATGAGGGCTGCAGTTGAAGTCTTTGTTGAGTACAGACGTTTCTGATGAAATTTACAAGTTAGCTCGAGTTGAAACCTAATGATATGAACGTCACCGAAAGTAGGGAATGAATCAATATACTCGTTTTGTTTATCACTAACATATTTTAATCACTTCGTGTGACGTTTTAGATCGAGCACGGGGATCTTGTGCTGGCAACGTGTCACCCGTGTGGTCGTAGCAATAAGTCAGTGGAGCGTCTGGTACTGACTCTTTTCCTTATCCTATCACTCACTAGCACTTGGCGTTGCGAAGCACTTATTCTGTATTATTTTTGGAATTTCAAGTCGAGCATGTCTTTATTTGTGGTGAGATTGGATCGACTGCCACGTAGTCATGGGAGGCTATAATAATGGCCATAGTTCGCGCAATTAAAGTGTGCCTTGGGCTCCCAGTTTAAAGAATGTCCGTTTCCCCTATGTCATTTAATTTTTACTCGGCCCCTTTTGCTGTGTGCATGTCTGTTTCCCAACGCAGATTAGATTCAACCCCTTGTGAGTTAGGAGGCTATCCTGCGCTAATTTCTCACAGCCAAAACCTAACCATCTGTTCAATATGTAATGAAATATAGTAGGTAAAAAATGTTTGATTAGTGTAACGAATTATGCTGAATTTTCGTAATAAATGATTTGTCATTTGAACAGGAAATTAACTGCC
Organism: Schistocerca americana; assembly: GCF_021461395.2. Taxonomy (NCBI): domain Eukaryota; kingdom Metazoa; phylum Arthropoda; class Insecta; order Orthoptera; family Acrididae; genus Schistocerca; species Schistocerca americana. Next base: position 431,015,829 of record NC_060121.1, on the reverse strand, counting down.
ATAATAGATAGTTCCAAGTTCCTCTCCTTACCAGAGTATCCAATCGCTGTTTCAATGACTGTCAAAGAAACTACGTGAAATTCGTCACTGTACGATTGTACTGAGAGGTTCCATGCCCTCATTTGCATGTCGCCTCTCATTTTCATCAATTTTATTAATGTTCTATGTCATTGCACGGTGGTAACAGACCAAATAAAGTTATTGTAATGAGAGTATTTGTACCGAGAACTCAATAAAATTTTCACTTGATTCCTATGCATGTTGGGTTACTTCCCTGGATGGCCTGTGCGAGGCGAGCATCGGATGACGCGGCACACTGCATTTCTGGTTGGGGGCTGCACTTCCCCGATTTCTGATGGTTTCGTACAATGGGCTTAAGCGCCTGGTGGAACGAGTGACGTCGGTCGAATTTCGCCTATTGTATGCCGGGCAAAATGACCTGCGAGACCTCTGAGTGTCGCCGTTGTTCATGTGTTTACCGTTCCGGGGCGTCCGGAGCGAATACTCCTGGCACTAACTGACTGCATTGTCCTCTTGATTCTAAGAATTCTTGTGGACCGTGCCCAGCTGGGTGCGACTGTCTGGCGCAGATGGCCGGTGGTCTAGGCAGGTTGATTTCGTAGCTGGTCAAACGGCAAGTTGAGTGCCCTCAGCTGAATAGCAGAGGTGTGACTGGTCAACTTAAACTGAGGCTAGTTGACGTCATAAAGCCCTGCTGTAAATTGGAGGGAACGGTCACTGTTGGCGCGAATGGTGTTCTGAGATGAGACAGTGTGGGAGAATTTTGGAATCAGCACTGAATGCTGATTCGCGGTTTTCGAGGAGAGTTGGGAGTTGAGCAATGCTGGCTTCACTCTTGCGTTGCGCGGGCGTGGCGATTCGGGATCTGATCTTCGTCGGAGTCGGATGGTCTGGCGACGTAGTCGCACTTTTTTCGGTAGAACTTAGAATTCTAGGACAGCCTTCGAGACCAGGGGTTGAAACACAGTTGCTGCACACCAGAAGTCGGTGTCTACATCAACAGAAAGCTGCCTACCGAACACCTGCTACAAATTTCAGGACTGGTAAAGTATTTTGCGGCTCCGGCATTGTAGGACCTATCAATTTTATACTGAAGTCCTCAGCAGCACGCGCGCTCGCTTTGCACAAGTCCTCCTTGCTTGTTTCTCTATGTGATCTCATGTGAGGCCTCATTACTAATCGCGATACTGTAATATAGTCGAGAGAGTAATATTTGACTGATTAGGACCTCCAGTCATTATCGTCAAGCTATTGCATAATAGAGAGTAGGAACCCTTGTTCTCGAGTCAACTCTTATTCACATAATAGTTCAGGATACCCTATCCTTTAACATACTGTTTGTGTCGATAATCATGAGCCTTTAAGTTCTGATGTATAATAAATATCATTGTAATATTTAAGCCGCATATCATTTCGTAGATATATGCAGAATCCCATATCCTTTTGTTTATTGTGATAAAGTTCTCTTTTTCTTCTCTCTAGGTAGATTACGATTTTTATTAATTATTGTGAGTGTGCACTACTAGCAGGGTCCACCATCATTTCCCTTCGTTACCGTGGTGTGCACAATTAATTAGGTGGTAGGTAACGAAGGGGTCGAGTGCATGTCTCGTTCTCATGCAAAATTCGTCTTAATTAAAGAGGTACAAACTCTTCTCCAGCCCGGCACCTCGCAGTACTGGGTCTTAGCATTTTCGTTGCATCTATATATTCCTTTGTCACTCAGATTTAAGAGAGAAGTTAGAGCCTAATGGTTCAGGTTGAAACAGTCGTGACTCACATATATGTGGCGACTGCTGTTTCGAACATGTCCGAAGGAAGAGACACCATTTTGATCCAGCAGTCACAGTGAGTTAAGACACAAAGAAATTACAAGGATTGGCGGCGAGTGAGCTCCGATTTAAATCAATGTAGAAAGTTGAAAATTTGTGCCGGACTGGGATTAGAATCCGCGTCTCCTGCTTACTAGGCAGACACAGTTGTCATTGCAACTCCATGGGCTACGCAAGCACACACGCCATCTGATCCAAATTCTCAACTTATCCACACACTACTAATGTAGTGCCCCCTTACCCATCATCCTCATTACTCGTGGCATTTTGCTGATTCCCGTAAGACTTGGAGCCTGGTGTGCATTCACACCGAAGAGCTTATTGCCCTTCCTCGACTTAATTATGCATACACTCTGATTTGTCCGAAACAACAGACACCGCAAATTCAGGGTGAACCAGAACTCTACTGACGAACTTTCAGAGGCCGATCGGGGATACCTTCCGGTTATCTTGGTACAGTGGACCCACAATTTCCTGCGGCTTGTTGTGCTTCGTTTGGTGTGTTGCCACCGTTAGATTTGTATTTTGTATTGCAATGAAAACAGTGCACAATGGTGCAGATGTCGACGGTATGCGCTGTGTGTCTCGTTTCCTTTCGCTCAGATACCTGTTGTTGACAACACTATTGCCCTCCTTACCTCGTTGTGCACAAAGTTGCCTTCAGTACTGCTCGGTTCTGTACATGAAATTATTTCATGGCTGTGTGAATTTGCCTTATGCTGCTGTGTAAGGCGTGTGACCTTGAAGCGGACTTAGCCGCTGAGCGAGGCTGCCGGGCAACACGGGTCCTAGTATTACTAGGCCCGTGTTGCTGGAAAATCAAGATTGCGCAACACTGATAAGGCGCGCTGGCTCTGTGCGCGCGAGTGGGGGCCGGAAGTTCTGACGTCATGGTGCTTGATAATCATGTTGCGAGGCAGCAGCATGTTCATTCGACTCGAGGCAGCCGCACGAAGCACACAGCCATGCCGTACCGTCGTAGAAGATACAGGAGGAGGAGCACACTTCCAGTGTACAAGACAGTGGATACATTTTCTATTACACCAAATGAGACTGGTCAACAGGAGTTACTGCAAGGACCTATTACTTTTGTTGATGATATAAAACTGGGTTCACTTCCCCTTCGTAAAGCCGAGTGAGAAACAGGAGAACTCAAATACTAATTGCACAATTCGAGTCACATAAAAAAACTTGGAAGCGGCTGCTATTCCGACGACATTATTTTTTTCAGTCCATTATCCGAAAATGTGTCAAAGAATATCCGTATTCATTGATTTCATCTGAAAACGAGGATATGAGAACGGGATTATTGTTGGGGCGAAAGAGTAGTCTCTACACAGTCTGACAAACTCGCTGTCAGTTAATGGAGATGCTCTTCTAGGAATATTTTGCCAAACTTATCTTGCTATTGGGGAACAGTTTCCTTCAATGAAGTACTTAACCCTATAGAGAATCAACATCATCGCCAGAATTGTGCTCCTCAGTTACTTCTCTCTGAAAACACATCACTGCACTTTGTATTGCAATTCACGTACAAAATTTCTGTTGAAGTATTTCGGTGCAAGAGTCCTAAACTCAAATGCATTGAAGAAAAGTTTCAAAGTTTTCTGTGTCCAACGGCTCCATCTGGAGTAATGGCTTCATAGGTAATTGTTATCATGACACTTTCCTGAATTTCATGAACTTCAATTTACATCTCATCTGTCAAGAAAGAAAATTATAACCGTCTTTTGCACTGCCAAATAACAAAAGCGATTTCTCTTTAACCACTCCGCAATACAGACAAAGCAATTCGATAACCAATGGCACTATTTAATGCAAAAATAGTACAGTTCGAGCACGTGTTGAAATACAATGAACAACTCACAGCTGAATAGTGCTTCCTTGCATGTATGTTACGCATGAGGTATGACGTCATTGTCACAGCGCCATCATTATCTCCGGATTAGACGAGCCTTGCGTAAGGCTTTGATGCAGTGTCGCTGAATGTTTTTGTTACATGAAAGCTCGTTAAAATGTAAATCATGTTATATATGTTCCTGAGTGGAGTAGATTTCAGCAACAGTAGATACAAGCCCATACCTTGTAGATGTGTTATGACCTCCAATAAGTGGGCTAATGAAATTTCGTCATCTATGTGTACCGATCTGTTAGGATATAGAGGCATATATCACTAGGGGAAAGACAGCTACTACCTACAGGAAAGTTAATGAGCCCTTTGGAGGAAAGAGAAGCAGCCGTGTGAATTTTGAGAGCTCAAATGGAAAACAAGTACTAAGCAAAGATGAGAACGCTGTAAGGTGGAAAGATTATACAGAGGATCTATACAAGGGAGATGTACTTGACAGCAATGTTACAGAAATGGGAAAGGGCATAGATGAAGATGAGACGGGAGATACGATGCTGCGAGAAGAATTTGACAGAGTACTGAAAGATCTAAGTCGAAACAAGGCTCCGCAATTAGACGACATTCCGTCAGACCTATTGATAACCTTGGGAGAGCGAGCAATGACGAAACTCTTTCACCTTGTTTGCAAGTTGTATGAGACAGGCGTACTCTCATACTTGAATAAATGTAGTAATTCCAGTTACAAAGAAAGTAAGTGTTGACAAGTGTGAATATTACCGAACTATCAGTTTCATTAGTCATGGTTGCAAAATATTAACACGATTTCTTTACAGAAGAATGTAAAAACTGGGAGAAGCCTACTTTGCAAAAGATCAGTTTGGATTTCGGAGAATTGGAGGGACGCGCGAGACAATACTGATTCTACGACTTATCTTAGAAGATAAGTTAAGGAAAGGTAAACCTATCTTTATGGAATTCGTAGACTTAGAGAAATCTTTTAACAATACTGACTGGAATATTTTCTTTGAAATTCTGAAGGAAGCAGGGGTAAAATACAAGTAGCAGAAGCCTATTTACTACTTGTACAGAAACCAGACAGCACTGATAAGAGTCGAGGAGCATGAAAAGGAAACAGTGATTGAGAAAGGAGTGATATAGTGTTGTAGCCGGTCCCCGACGCTTTTCGCCCTGTACACTGGGCAAGCAGTAAAGGAAACCAAAGAAATGCTTGAAATGAAATTAATGTTAAGGGAGAAGAGATAAAAACCTTGAGGTTTGCCCATGACATTGTAATTCTGTCAGAGGCAGCTAAGGACTTTAAAGAGCAGCTAAACGGAATGGACAGCGCCTTGAAAGGTGCGATTAAGATGAACATCAACAAAAGCAAAATAAGGATAATGCAATGTAGTCGAATTAAACGACGAGATGCTGAGGAAATTAGATTAGGAAACATGACACCTAAAGTAGTTGAGACTTGAATAAATGTAGTAATTCCAGTTACAAAGAAAGTAAGTGTTGACAAGTGTGAATATTACCGAACTATCAGTTTCATTAGTCATGGTTGCACTGTCCTGCTGAGGAAGCACATCACTTCCCTGTAGAAGAAATAGCAGTAGCCTGTGTAATTTAGTGAGCACTGGTTACTTTACTCTGCAGAAACATCAAATGTGACCTCAGGTTGTAACTTATTTATTTATTTATTTATTTAATCATATGGTGATTTTATACAATATACAGTCGATATAAGGCAAACGATTTTATACAAGATACATATGATATTAGACAAGATTAAACCTTAAAGTCCGTGTTTTTCAACCAGTTAATTAAGCTGGGTGTGAGAGTGAACAAGTCATCAGGAATTCCAGGGTATGAATGAAGTGGACAGCGTTGGACTAAATGTTCAGTTGTCAGCTCTTCTTCATTACATTCACACGTTGGTGAACTGATACAGCCCCATTTGTACCTGAAGTACCTACAACAACCATGTCCAGTCCTTAACCTGTTGAGGCGGCACCAAAGGTTCCTCGGTAGGTCAAAACCTTTTGCCTTCTTTGTGGGATCAAGGAGATGAGCTCTTGTTTCCAATGTCTTTGTTGACCATTCATGCTTCCAGTTTTCATTTAGCTCAAAACCAATCGCGATGAGTTTTCCTGCAGTAACTCTTGCTGGTTTTCTTGATCGCAATCGTTGCTGTGGCGGATGACAGAATTCCTGGTGCAGTGGTAGAGAGGGTGATGCAGAGATTTTCTTGGCCTCCCTCAGTAGAACTTTGTAACCTCCCCACAAAAAATAATAAAAAAATTGTATATATAATAATAATGAATATGATTCTAATTTTTGTATAACCTCAGAACGAAATTGGTTCCCATTTATAACCTCCCTACAGAAATTCATTCACATTTAACCTCCACACAAAATTTGTTTCCCATTTAATGTACCCACAAAATTCTTTTCTCATTTAATGTAAGCTCGAAACAGAAAAATTCCTAAACCTCGTAATAAAAAATAAATTCAGTAACCTGGTAAATTTTGGACGACAGCAGTGCTGCGTCATGGACCTGTAAGATCATTCTGAATAAAAAGCAAAAATTCTTACCTCAATAAAGTCGCCAACTATCTGCTCTTACAATAACTTTTTCCGGCACAGCTCTATGCAATGCTGGCCGATAGATTTGTCATTTATAAAAGGAAGCAAATGATTTTTTTTTTTGCAACAATCGGAATGATCATGGATTGGAGAAATTAGTAAATTCTTTAAATTGAAATGAATGCTTGTTGGAAATTACTTTATATACAAAGATTATTATTAGGACATTTTTAAAAGATTTACATGGGAGTTCACATAACATTACTAGACATGCGCGAGGCTGCTTTTTACCTTATACAATAATACTCAGACTCCGACATCGCTGCACCGCGACCGGCCAGCCAACACGATACACCAGACCAGAGCAGAGCAGACTAGACTAGTGGAGACTAGCGCAGACTAGCAACAACTTACTGCTACAGCTACACAGTTCGTACTGAGTCAACACTGCTCTCTGGTCAGCGATTCTCTTATACCTTGCATATCGTAGGCAGCGCATGAGCAATACATCGAAATTACATCTGCTCGGACCTCTTACATAAAATTACATCTGTATTACATCTGCTCGGACCTCTTGCATAAAATTACATCTGCTCGAACCTCTTACAACTTCTTTCCACCTTAAGTGAGGTGGAGGGATGTGACTCAGTACAGGTAACCAGTGGCATGGTGTTGATTTGATGGAACCAGTAATGCAGCGCATTGTGTCGTTGTAACTACTGGCCCACCACACCTTGAAGTTTGGGGTGGAACCTGCGTTTCGTGGGCGAATTCACTCTGTAATAGGCAGCTCGCCAGGTCTACGTCATACACAGGTACGTCAATCACTCACATAGATACAGAACCCAATCTCATCACTGAAAAGAACGGAGTACCATTCCACTCTGCAGTCAACTCTTTTACGACACCAGAGTAACCATGACAAGGTATCAGTTGTGGCTTGGCCAGAGGTGTACGTAATCTGATTCCTGCTGCAAGCAGACTCTTTCCAATGGTCCCTGATACAGGATGAGACAGTTAGTGTAACAAGTGCCGGGATTTTGTCCCTGAAAGACGTCCGGTCGATCACAGTTGTTCCCATGTCTGTACTGCGCGGACATCCAGAACCTGATCTAGAGGTGTGGGAGTATTTCTCACGCCACTGTTAAAACCAGCGACACACCACCCATGCATTGTGCCCAGCACTTGCAGAAATCCGTCGATACGTCCATCCATCTTCCCACAAGCACACAATGCGAATCCGTTCAAATGGCTGAAGTTTGAGTACGTACTCGTCCAAGGGGCATGATCGTACCATAGAACGAATGATGCAGACACTGTTCGCCTCTAAACTCAGCACAGTTATTGCCGGCAGATTCAAAACAGAGGGTGTGCAGACAGGCCTCTTGAGCGCCGTGTGGTCGCCGCTGACCGCGAAGAATGAATTAATAACACCACAACCCATCAGAATGCACATATTATACTCTAGTGCCACCGAGCACAGGCCTCGAATGTGTTCCGTTTTTTCCGCCACTGTATATCGGGAATATCTTTATTTCCCTTGTTCACCGTTAGAGGTGGCAACAACACAGTAATAAGAGTCGTTTTACGTTCTACGTTCCAACGGATGCAGCTCAGTTACAAATGTTCGACGCCATTTTCGTCGAGAGTGTGATAAGCACCTCGTACAGCTCAGTGCATGCTATGATGGTTGGTGGTTAACATAAAAGTTTGAAGGGTATGGAACCGCGCCATAATATACAAAACTGTACTGAAGAAACCAACAGTGGCCTTGTTTTGGATCTTTATGGTAAGTGACACTGGCCGCGGAAGCCTACGCATTATGAAGTTGCTGTTGATGTGAGGGAAAATCGCCCAGTCGCCCAGTGTGTTCTTGCTACCAGCAGCAGAGTCCTCAGGATACAGCTCGTCTTACCATTCGATAGTTACCCGCTCCTCATGTGTTCGACTTGTTTATGCGGTAACGTTTGTTTTTTAGCCCATGTTGGAATAAATTACGACAAGCGCTTCGTGATAGTAATACACAACAACGGTTAGAGTTTGTGACCTCGAGCTGGGCGTGGAGACGTCACACAATTTTTGCTGTGAATGAAGCATCTGAATGCTACTGTTAATTCAGCTCCAACAGCCACGGTAGCAGAAAAATTTTGTTTCAATTCTATGTTTCCTTAACGGTGGCCTATTTGCACGCTTGCAAATAAACTCTTGTTCGATAGGGCAAAACAGTAACAGAGATGTGCAAACACAATAAGAAATAGCAAGTAACATGTATTAAAAGTATGTTTACAAAATAGCAGTTAACTTTTGTACAACGTGATGCGTGGTACCTGACGTCCGGAACCTGACATAATGACATCTAAATAACTTTGCTTCTTCTTGACAGTCTAAGATTTGTTGCTATAACTGACTAATATTGCAGTCACTATGGGTAGTTTCAAGAGTTCTGTAAACAGCGACTACTAAGTCGGAAGGTGGTCTTCAAAGTACTGTAATGCGTTGACTGCAGGCGCTCAACAGTACTGAGTAACTGCCAGTGCGGAAACTGCATGAGTGCCCATGGCGCCTAGTGTTTTAAGCCTGTCGGCAGAAGAACATCCATTTCCTCCCATGCGAAGCTGGAGCAAAGTGATCCGCAGCTGATAGCGTTCCCTATTGTCAGCTAGTTAGGTACTTGTCCCACAGCTCACTTGAAAAATTCTTTTGTCGAAAATATTGGGAACGAGCCAGTTTACAGGACATGTGTACATGATTAGTGTTAGCAATAAGAATACATTATATTAGTTCTGTTGATGAAAGAAGATTTAAAATTTCTTTTTTTACTGAGTACCAGTTTTTAAGTTGATATTCGTAAATGGAATACAAGGAGTTGTCCACGAGAAACGCTTACAGGTTAGATTTAACCCTCTGAGTTACATGAAACCAAACATGATTTTAAATTCTTTCACAAAATTACCCTTTATCATCACAGCACACGAGTACAAGAAGAAATTGGCAAAAAGTAGACATTCCATTGTTTTAAGGAGGTGCTTTAATTTCAGAATATGATTTTAAAATTTGTCACAAAATTATCCTTTGTTATCACAGTTAGCAACGAATAACAGGAGAAATTGGCAAAAATTAAAAATAAATTATTTTAACCTTTTCAGACTCTGGCTACAATTCTCTGCATTAATAATTAGTCTGTATCAGCTGCAACAGAAATAGTTCTCGTCAATGGAAACCTCACTTGCACACATGAGAATGTTTAATCTTTTCGTCATGCCCAAGTGCTCCCATCTGTTGTGCAACATTGTAAAGAAGCAGCAGCTTGCGACCGCAAGCATTCACGGAAATTTGTTCGTTTGTTATGCTCCACTGCATAACTGCAGACTATTAATTTTATTTTGCATGGTAATCACTGACTTGTCAGTTTATTTAGTACAACAGTGAATATTTCGAAAGTATTTATTTTAGTCCATAAAAAGAAGCCAAACCTTCAAAGTATGAGCTGAAAACGATTACATATATTTATACAAATTATGTACCTAAAATCATTAAACAGTCACCTAAGATCATTGGAGCACAAAGAAAAACTTTCCTTCCTCCGGAAAATATTCAGGTCTGAAAGGGTTAAAGAGGTGGTTTCACTTTGGAAGCACCAGAACATACAATTTTTAAGCATCAATCATTACATGCGATTTATCTGAAAACAAATTAGCATTTTTCCGAGACACAATCCCACATCTAGAAACTTCCATGAACTCATAATGCCTAAAACAAATTATAGTCCTAAACAACAGACAAAACTGGGCCTAAAGTTTATTAAATTTTGTATCCTAATTAGACACTGGCAAAGTGGTGTCATTTCGAAACCACTCACAAAAACGTAGTACATAGTCAAATTTAGATACAATAACTCTAGATGTAATTACTTTGCTTTAAACATCTCCTCAATATGATCACTATATAGGAAAAAAAACCGCATGTCACAATCTCCCTCAATCACGTAGCAGTCTCCGAGCGGACTGTTGCTTTGATGACTGTAAGGGACCACAGTACACCAGTATACCATTAGGTGTCGTTGCCATGAGATAGTATCGGTAGTTTCATGCTGAGTGCACTGGTACTTCAAAACTAGTTAGTAAAATGGTGGTTCAGGTAGAACCTACTGGTGCTCAAAGTGTTAAAACTAGCTTTGCTACCCGTTAGAGATTTTGTGGTATTGGAGAAACGTTCAAAAATTTTGGTTGCTGCGTATTGAACATTTTGAGTCAATGACAGTTTTAATAATGGCTAATAAAGGTCATTTTTTCCCTCTAGTGTTGTAGGTATGGCCATCAGTGTTCTTCTCAAATTGTGATCGATTTTCACAGGCCAACGAAAGATTATTTTTGAAAAACTGTTTTTACTTTGATAGCTGATCTTTATATATTTTTATGAGTTGAATCCAAATCTAGCCTTAGTTTGTTTGTATCACCCATAGTTATCGAGCAATATGCTTTTTATTATATAATATAAAAATCCTATGCTATGCGGTAAACAGGAGACTTAATGAAACGCTTTGTTACGACATAAGGGTGGTTTGTATTTTGCAGTAAGCTACTAGAAACAATGATATGTGTTTATAGAGGTTTCACTTGTGAGATGGAATTGGTTCGTATTTTCTTTCTCTGTTTTCTTTAAAGCTTCTTGTGTAGCTTTTTGTACGATGAGTCGCTTGCTGAACTTTCGACCAAGTGACCAACAGTAGTCGCCCATAATGATGGTGTTCCAGCAAACTTGGTAGCGTTTGTTCATCGCTTTAATGTCCTGGTGAAAACACTCACCTTGCTACTTACCAACATCTCCCATATTGTCCGGGAAGTAATCAAGGTGACTGTTCAAAATTGAACTTCCAGGATCATTAAACATCCTGAAGTTTTAAACTTCTTTAACATTGTCGCTATAATAGGAACATATTCTGGGTCTTTTTCATATTCTAAGAACAGTGTAAGGACCTGCTTCAATGATACCCATGCTTCTCTCTCATTTAAGGTCGTTGTGGATTCAAAGTTAATATCAATCACCAATTTCTAATGTCAGGTCCGACAAAGACGCCTTCTTGTAGTTCAGCTTCTGAAAAAATGCTTCAAATGGCTCTGAGCACTATGGGACTTAACTTCTAAGGTAATCAGTCCCCTAGAACTTAGAACTACTTAAACATAACTAACCTAAGGACATCACACACATCCATGCCCGAGGCATGATTCGAACCTGCGACCGTAGCCATCTCGCGGTTCCAGACTGTAGCGCCTAGAACCGCACGTCCACTCTGGCCGGCTCAGCTTCTGAAAGGTGTGGAAACTTGTGACATAAATATTTGAAACATGCTTCGTCTTTAGGCAAAGCCTTCAAAAACTGTTTCACTAGGCCTATATTTATATGTAAAGGTGGTAGGAGTACGTATTTTGGGCCTACAAGGTTTTTGCGTAGAATGTTCTTCTCGCCAGGTTTTAAAGCCTTCCTCACATACCATTCCTTTCTGCACCGCTGTTGATCTCTAGCCCTACTGTCCCATTCATACAAGAAACATAGAAATCTGATAAGGCCACCTTGCTGACCAAGGATCATGCATGTTACTTTTAGATCGCCACATATCATGCAACCATGAGTAGAATAGCCTATTTTATTTTGCTCTATTTCTAGGTTTTCGTAGCTTTCTTTCACATGTACAGAATGTCCAACAGGTATAGATGCATACATGTTAACATTGTGTGATAAAACAGCCTTTAAACTAGTTTTGGATGAATCAATAAACAGCCTCCAGTCTTCCTTTTTGTATTCAATACCAAACTCATTCATCAGACCGGGAATGTCTGAGCAGTACACTAAATCACCTTCGTGTTGACAAAATTTGGAAAATTGCTGCTCTCTCTTTCTATACATGTATATGCTGGTTCTAATAACTTCTTTTCTGTTAATCTAGAGCCAAGCAATTCAGCTTTTTCTTTCGTTAAGCCCAGGTTCATAACCAAATCGTTAAGCTCTGTCTGAGTAAAGAATTTGGGCTCCAGACTTTCTGTATTACAACGGAATTCATCATCATCTGGTTCATTTAAATCACATTGTACATCAGAAAATACTTCTGTTGGAATAGAATTTAAATTACATGGTGGTTCAGGAACCGGCAAATATACACCATGCTCTACTAGTCGGATGGCGGACGGAAGGTTAGGGTAGCTTATTACCTTCTTGTTTTTCGAATTATGACCAGTAATATCAACACTGCAAAGGTAGCAATCATTGGAATGATTTCTTGGCTCCCTCCATGTCATAGGAACAGCAAATCTAAAGGCTTTTTTCTCCTTATTGGACCATTTTCTCAGATCTTTAACACAAATACAACATACCTTATGTGGCGTCCTAGATTTATCTTAATCACCAAATTTAGTGAAAAAGTATGATAGATAAACCTTTTTAACAAAGTCTGTAATGTTTCTCTGGTGTTTCTTAATCACAAATCCACCACAAATATAACAAAAACTGTCATCAGAGTTTTTACAACCATTATTGCACTTTGTACTGAGCAAATGCACAGGAACTGGGGAAGTGAGGTTAGGTTTACAGTAAACAAAACACCATCTGTTAACACAAAAATAGAATCGACCTTTTTTTGACAGCAAATGTTTTTCAGCACTGCTACCAACGTCATCTACATTCATTACACCTCCTACTTAAATTACACTCCTGGAAATGGAAAAAAGAACACATTGACACCGGTGTGTCAGACCCACCATACTTGCTCCGGACACTGCGAAAGGGCTGTACAAGCAATGATCACACGCACGGCACAGCGAATACACCAGGAACCGCGGTGTTGGCCGTCGAATGGCGCTAGCTGCGCAGCATTTGTGCACCGCCGCCGTCAGTGTCAGCCAGTTTGCCGTGGCATACGGAGCTCCATCGCAGTCTTTAACACTGGTAGCATGCCGCGACAGCGTGGACGTGAACCGTATGTGCAGTTGACGGACTTTGAGCGAGGGCGTATAGTGGGCATGCGGGAGGCCGGGTGGACGTACCGCCGAATTGCTCAACACGTGGGGCGTGAGGTCTCCACAGTACGTCGATGTTGTCGCCAGTGGTCGGCGGAAGGTGCACGTGCCCGTCGTCCTGGGACCGGACCGCAGCGACGCACGGATGCACGCGAAGACCGTAGGATCCTACGCAGTGCCGTAGGGGACCGCACCGCCACTTCCCAGCAAATTAGGGACACTGTTGCTCCTGGGGTATCGGCGAGGACCATTCGCAACCGTCTCCATGAAGCTGGGCTACGGTCCCGCACACCGTTAGGCCGTCTTCCGCTCACGCCCCAACATCGTGCAGCCCGCCTCCAGTGGTGTCGCGACAGGCGTGAATGGAGGGACGAATGGAGACGTGTCGTCTTCAGCGATGAGAGTCGCTTCTGCCTTGGTGCCAATGATGGTCGTATGCGTGTTTGGCGCCGTGCAGGTGAGCGCCACAATCAGGACTGCATACGACCGAGGCACACAGGGCCAACACCCGGCATCATGGTGTGGGGAGCGATCTCCTACACTGGCCGTACACCACTGGTGATCGTCGAGGGGACACTGAATAGTGCACAGTACATCCAAACCGTCATCGAACCCATCGTTCTACCCTTCCTAGACCGGCAAGGGAACTTGCTGTTCAAACAGGACAATGCACGTACGCATGTATCCCGTGCCACCCAACGTGCTCTAGAAGGTGTAAGTCAACTACCCTGGCCAGCAAGATCTCCGGATCTGTCCCCCATTGAGCATGTTTGGGACTGGATGAAGCGTCGTCTCACGCGGTCTGCACGTCCAGCACGAACGCTGGTCCAACTGAGGCGCCAGGTGGAAATGGCATGGCAAGCCGTTCCACAGGACTACATCCAGCATCTCTACGATCGTCTCCATGGGAGAATAGCAGCCTGCATTGCTGCGAAAGGTGGATATACACTGTACTAGTGCCGACATTGTGCATGCTCTGTTGCCTGTGTCTATGTGCCTGTGGGTCTGTCAGTGTGATCATGTGATGTATCTGACCCCAGGAATGTGTCAATAAAGTTTTCCCTTCCTGGGACAATGAATTCACGGTGTTCTTATTTTAATTTCCAGGAGTGTATTTTAACTATATAAAAGCTGTTAAATTCTTTAGAAAATAGCTTAATTTAAAAAATTTAACCGTAAAATGTGAAGAAATTGTGGGTGATACAGTTTTTTAAGTATCATATTTGGATTTCCACCCTAAGTAACATAAGAATAAGGTATTTTCAGAAAAAACTTTTTCTATCGTTGGCATGTGTTATTTATGAGGAATTTAATTTTGATTGTTTGTATTGTGACACCGCAGTTAAAGTTCGTAACTCCTTGAAGAGGTGACTACGTGACGGCCGTGGGTGAACACCACGTACCATACTTACAGCTTGCTTTCGTGCTATCAATATTTTCCTTCTAAATAACGAGTTACACCAAAAAATTATTCCGTATGACATTATTGAGTGGAAACATGCAAAATATGTAAGAAGGTTGATTCGTTTATTTCCAAGAGAAGCAATTATATGCGGAGTAAAAGTCATCGAACGAAGTTGTTTAAGAAGCTCAGTAAAATGCTGCTTCCAGCTCAAGTTTTCATCAATGCACATCCAAAAATTCGGAGTATTTTACAGTATTTTCCGACTCCTATTCATATGCTTCATGAATTGTTAGTATGAGTAGTTATTGTACAGAACTGAAATGGTATTTTTTGAGACAGTACACCTCGAATGCCTATGAAAACTTTTACAGCAAACGTCAGTGGGCGCTCGACATCTGTAGTAACGCTAGCAGCTCAGTCAGCGAATGTTACGGCAGCCGAGAGAGCGGGTGAGAGGGCCATGCCCAGCTGGACGACCGTAGCGGCTCTGTCAGTTGTTGTTGTTGTTGTGGTCTTCAGTCCTGAGACTGGTTTGATGCAGCTCTCCATGCTACTCTATCCTGTGCAAGCTGCTTCATCTCCCAGTACGTACTTCAGCCTTCATCCTTCTGGATCTGTTTAGTGTATTCATCTCTTGGTCTCCTCCTACGGTTTTTACCCTCTACGCTGCCCTCCAATACTAAATTAGTAATCCCTTGATGCCTCAGAACATGTCCTACCAACCGATCCCTTCTTCTAGTCAAGTTGTGCCACAAACTCCTCTTCTCCCCAATTATATTCAATACCTCCTCATTAGTTATGTGATCTACCCATATAATCTTCAGCATTATTCTGTAGCACCACGTTTCGAAAGCTTCTATTCTCTTCTTGTCCAAACTATTTATCGTCCATGTTTCACTTCCATACACGGCTACACTCCATACAAATACTTTCAGAAACGACTTCCTGATACTTAAATCTATACTCGATGTTAACAAATTTCTGTTCTTCAGAAACTCTTTCCTGGCCATTGCCGGTCTACATTTTATATCCTCTCTACTTCGACCATCATCAGTTATTTTGCTCCCCAAGTAGCAAAACTCCTTTACTACTTTAAGTGTCTCATTTCCTAATCTAATTCCCGCAGCATCACCCGATGTGTGTGATGTCCGTAGGTTAGTTAGGTTTAAGTAGTTCTAAGTTCTAGGGGACTCATGACCTCAGAAGTTAAGTCCCATAGTGCACAGAGCCATTTGAACGATATAGTTTATATATGTTTTTGGAAGTCAGACGTGCATGAGTTTGAGTCACGTCCGTGTGAAGACATAAATAACGGCAGCCATTTTCACGTGGGACAGCTAAGATTTCGGCAGGCAGTGGTGCAGAGTTCATGTATATACAGATCGGATGTCTGGGTGGAACTGAAATATTTTCTAAGTCCTAGGTCGTGGACCTGTAAAAGTTTCACGTGCGACGATCGCGAGGAACTCTGAAATATTTTCAGAGTGTGTGGCTGAACTGATTGTTTGGAACTCGTAAATATTTCCCAAAAAAAATTTTCAGTCTGAGGCCTCAAAATAATTTAGGGTTAGGTGACTTAGTCTAAACATCTATGAACTGTTCTGCATGGTAACCGGCAATTAAAACATCGTTCGCAATTACAGAATCTTAAAACAGAAGTGTCCTGAAGCACTAAATATTTTCCATGGATTTTCTAAATGTTACGTGTACCTACATTTGATGGTGGTTGACTTACGTAGATTCTTGCACAGATAAATGTTATTTTGATAACAAACTGTTGTGAATAATGTGAACGAACATTTACTTTTTCTGCAATAAATTCAGTCTGTGAAAAATGAGATGTGAACATTCTTTCACGACAAATTCCTGTGTGTAAGTTAATTAAACATGAGAGTGATTTCCTTTTGGTTAATATGATAGATGCGTTGGCTGGACCCTGGGCAGTAACGTAGCCAGTATTTTAAGATCCATCCATACACCCTCAAGATCGAGTGCATTGTTTTTTTTGCATTAGTTAATTTACAATACGTTTATGTAGTGGTCCTTGTGTTTTATTATTGTATTATTTATTTCAATGCCATGTAATGCCTACATTAAAGGTTATATATGTCTAGTTAATAGTTCTGGTCGCCTTCTGGAATAAATCTAGCATTGTAGTGCCCAATGGATCTTAAGGGTTGTGTTAGAAAGTTTAACATCATCTTATTTCACCCGTTTGGTGATCAGTTGCTTGTTTTTATTAACCTTTGCTATTGTATTTGCTGTTTTACAGCAGGTTTCTAATTTTTTTTATATTATTGCCGTTCCTGGTGTGTAAGGCCTTCAGCCGTGATTGAGGTCATTTGCTTTAAAATTCTAATTTGGAATTTGTATTTTAGCAGTAAGCCTTAAAACGTTATTTACTGCCATTTCTGGCGTTTGATGCCTTCTGCTGTTCAAAAAATGGTTCAAATGGTTCTAAGCACTATGGGACTTAACTTCTGAGGTAATCAGTCCCCTAGAATTTAGAACTACTTAAACCCAACTGTAGCGCCTAGAACCCCTCGGCCACATCGGCCGGCCTTCCTTCTGCTGTGTTTGTGGCGATTTGCCTTTAATATTTCGATACCTACAAATTGTAAATTGCAGCGATTTTTATGCAATTCTTAATTTATTGCCATTCCTTTCGTCTAAGGCCTTCCGCCCAGATCACAGTGTCTTGCTTTTAAAACATTGTCTGCTGTACCTGTATTTAATTGTGATTTGCTAAATCGTAACTCGCTAAAACACTATTGTTTACATATTTGTTTATTCCTTCATTAATAACGGTCCCGTCCACAATCGTAACCGAATCCTGCCTTCCCTTGACTACCAGCTTTCATTACTACTCTTTTGCTGCACACGTCCTAGAAAATTGTGTGCTGAAACTAGATTGAAGCACCCTATCCACGTCTTTTTCCTCTGAACGTCTCTTAACGAATCGACATTTAAATCTGCACAAATTACTAGCTGTTTCTTTTTGCCTGACAAGTAGCTCAGTAATGCATGTAGATTTCTCTTAAATAGCTTGAAGTATTCTAGAGTGATCTGTGGACTGTCACATTTATCAGAGAAATATTCTGCAGCAACAACTCAGAAACACATGCTTTCAGATTATAGATTCTGATTAACACAGAAGCTATTTGTTCCAATATCAGTGTGTCCAAGTCTTACAAATGTCGCAACTCCTTCGTTTTCCATGGTAACTCTACATGAAAATGATGTTAATCTATTACCACTGATATTTAATTTCGCCATCTCTATGATTACCTTGTGTTCACGATAGCACAAACATCGATCACAGTAGAGTTTTCCACCTCTTCTGGACATACAAGAAGCTCTTCTATCTCATTTTACTGACTCACACAATGTTCTTATAAAACTAATTAATTGTACTTTTCCCACAATGTTCTTATAAAAACAATTAATTGTGCTTTTCTGGAAACTTACATTTGTGTCGGTCCACTTTTGCTTCAATATGTTTGAATACGTCTGTATGTAGCTTGAATTCAACCTAAAAATGTGACACTGTCATTCCTGCAATCGCATGGATTTTGTCGTGTGGTTGAGGCTTTCTTACACTTTTTGCAAGATGCTTAGCTAAAGTTTCCTTCCTCATCCTACTCAGGTGCAGGTCATAATTTGTGTATCCCTCCCTCCCAACTGCAGCAACACTCACGGGGAAGATTTGAGATTTTACATCAATTAAAAGCACTTCGCTCTGTTCTTTGTTCACACTGCTAAGAACCATATTAAACAAGGCTGGTCATATCGCTGCAAAACCACCAGAAACCACACACGGATGTGTGCCGTTACTGCCCCTATTTCCTCCAGGTGACGTTTAATGCGATATTCGAAATTTATAACCAGACTTTTTTCTTCTCTTCCTACTACAAGCACCGTATCTTTGCCATCGAAATCCCTGTACAGGGCCCCCATGTTCTCTGTCACCAGGCTAAACTCGGCACTAGGTTTCACGATGCTTGTGAACTGATGTTCTACACTTTTTCCTGTAGCAGTTGGCCTAATACCTCTCCCGTAACTGCTACATAGCAGCAAGACGCTTTCTTCTTCTCTGGGCCGGCCGCTGTGGCCGAGCGATTATAGGCGCTTCAGTCGAGAACCGCGCTGCTGCTACGGTCGCAAGTTCGAATCCTGCCTCGTGTATGGATGTGTGCGATGTCCTTAGGTTAAGTTAGGTTTAATTAGTTCTAAGTCTAGGGGACTGATGACCTCACATGTTGAGTCCCATAGTGCTTAGAGCCATTTGAACCATTTTGAATCTTCTTCTCTGGCTTTTCTTCGAACCTTTGCTCCACGTCACTCCTGCGAGCCCGCGGCACTCTATTTAGCTCAAAAACTGGTTAAGGCTCCTCTCCTACATGTCAGACTGATTGCTAAAAAGAATTTGAAATATGATCTGCTTTTAGTCTATAACTTCTCATCTTCTCCCAACTGCCATTCTCTTTTCTCCTTGAGCCTATCTAGTTCAAAATATGCCGTTTCTAATTTTGCCTAGAGAACACAAATCTGTCTTAATTGTTCCACGATTTTCGTGTCCTGACTACGTAGTCTGCAACTTCGAGGAAGAATCCCATATGGCGGTCTCTTTGGCCTACCAGCTGCGTTCTCCCCAGCGAAATATAAATCCACAATCCTGACATGTTTCTCCCACACCTATTAACCTATGAAAAAATCCATGTTCGTCACACATGATTCAGCTCTTACAGTAAACTAAAAAGCACTGCAACGCAGTTAAACTGTAATAAAATAATAATTAGCAAAAATCTATTTTTCAATGGGTTGTGCAACGAACTTCTATGCGTCAAAAATGGCTCTGAGCACTTTGGGACTTAACATCTGAGGTCATTAGTCCCCAAGACTTAGAAATACTTAAACCCAAGGACATCACACACATCCATGCCCGAGGCAGGATTTTAACCTGCGACCATAGCAGCAGCGTGGTACCGGACTGAAGCGCCTAGAACCGCCCGATCATCTATGCGTCAGGCAGACGTAGAATGGCACGACAAATGTCTGCTGAAAGTAAATTTAAAGTTTAGGTATCAGATAACCCGAAATGAATAAAGCTTAAGGAGCACGGTATTTTCTAACTATAATCTTAAACCGACGCAATCAGGAAATTATGCAAAGTCCTGTAATGAACACAAAACAGCAGGGAACGATTGAAAGGTTGACAGAGGTTAACTCTATACTGTTAACACACAACTGAACGATAACTTTAAATCACAGAAAACATGACACTAATTGAGCTGTGGTAAAAATTGCTGTTTTGAAGAGCACGCCGTAGTACGTTGTGTGAAGCAGTCGCCCTCCGTTTCTGGCGGTGGCGCCGCTGTGGCAATCGCAGCTTTGGTGTCTCCCTCTGGTGGGAAAGGGGAAAGGTTGCCTGTTCACGGGCATTTAAGGGGCGCTATGAGCTCACCAGTTGGCCAGTCTGGGCGAGTCTGGAGTCAGTCTGGGGTCAGTATCTCGTCCCCAGCTTGCTAGTCTGTCTCTCGTCCGAATTTGTGGCGCAGAGAGAGAACTCAACGAGTGATTGCCCGGTCGGGGGCTTAGTTCCTGCATCTGAGCCTGCGCGTTAGGCCGCCAGTCTGCTCGAGTTGCTCAGGCAACGGTCATTGGCGGTTGGATCGTTCGGTTGGTCGGTCGCTCACTGAAACACAAGATGACTTGTCCGCCTTGAGCGTCGGCGCATGTGAGGTCGCCACGTGAGTCCAGTGGGCCGCGCCGTATAGCGAGGGGTATTGGCTTCGCGGCCGACACGAGAGCAACAGTAGTGAAACCACGACATCGGTCTGGCCGGTGCGAGCTGCGACGCTGTGAGACGGGAGATCGGTGCGCCTTCCTGCGTCCGTTGAAGCGGCTGGCAGCGGACGGTTCGGGAGAGCGTTTTGAGAGTGCTGCGCCAGGTCTTCGCCAGAAATAGCAGTTTATTAGAAGTTAAGTGATTGGTGATATGTTTTTTCATTTACTTGTTAAATTCTACTTGTTTTCTAGGTGAGGTCACCAGCTGCTTTGTTTTGGGGTCATCCCACCATTCTTCTCCGTTTGCCCACCTGCGGAAAGGTGGTTATTTATGAACTGGGTGGTCCGTTTTTCCCTTGTAGAGTAGGGGCGGGTTAGAGCAACCTGCAGTTCGGATTGTTCGGTAATCTCCCTATCAATCTGCCACGTTAATAGCTGCCTCTGTCGTGTTTGTCGGATCCGGTGTGTTAACGAATTTATTGCTTGAAGAGTAATGGCCTAATTCCTGAAATATGTTTTTAGCTTGCCTATCATCTTGAGAGGCGGTATATGTGTACTGTAGAGCATGTTTGGCCAACCTTGTATAATTTTATGTAAGATTGAATTTCATCGGTTTTTATTTAAATGGTAATTTTAGTATATAAAGTTGCCACCCTTCCACCGTAAGAAATTTCTAAGAAGTTAAAATCAAGTTACACCTTCGGTGGCAAGTTAATCTTTTAATTTTAGTGTTTTGTACCATTTCCATCCCTACTACAGGGTGCATAGTTTGTGTGCTTGTGTGAATTGTAAAACTTTTACTTTAAGGTAATCTGGTGTGTTGCAGATTTGCACATGTGTAGTCTTTGAGAGGCTGTTGTGAGCGGTCGTGGCTACGGCCGTGTCAAAAGGGAGCGGCAAGGTTCTCAGCCCGAAAGCTCATACACTCAAAAATTTGTTTCTTTCAGCCTCTAAATAAATTGTAACTTGATATTTAGAGGGTACTTTCTGCTTATAATTTTAAATCTGTTTCTTAAAAAAAAAGCTTTGGGAATGAAATTCCCATTTGTTAAAATCAATTTCATTTTGATTTCATCAGTTACTCCCTGGCAACTACTTCCACGCTCACATAGTGTGATTAAATGTGTTAATGTTCTTGATGAATTGGTAGTAAATAAAATAAATTCTTACGTATATTCTTTGAAAATAAATCCACGGTTCACTAATGATAACACGAGAAAGCACAACAGTATTGAACGATCACTATCTGGAAATTATGGAACTCTGCTGTCCACTCCATCGGCGAACATGTACGACACATTGGATCAAATGACATGGAAGCAGGAAGCGGTCCGTGTCTATGGGCTCAATCTGGGGGCTGCTGCGGTGAGCTGAGAGAAGCCAGGCGAGTGGATGTGCCTGTGTAGTGGCATCTCTCACGGTACTTTTTGCACACGTCTTGCTTGGAACGCAACAACTTCCTCTCACTTCTGGTGTTCAGTGATACTCTACATTTAAGTGGAAAAGTGAGGCACCGCATTGTAAGAATATGGCAGCAGGCACCTACTACAGTCGAGCACGAAAGAGACTCTCAAAGGCTTCATAAATTTCGTGTCTCTTCCTGAGAAAAAGATTTACAGCCCTCTCTTTTATTACTGCAAGTCGGTTACAGGTACTGTAGGAGATTGAGTTTCTCCAATATTGTGAAAAATTGCCGAAAACTCCATTTTCCGATAGAACAAAGCAGCACCACGCTATCACCTGCATGTAAGAGCACCCATACATGCATCTGACACATGTACTGAACACACCTCCCCCTCACCCTCTTTGTGTCGACCTCTTCCACTCTCCGTCCGCCTCATCCTCCCCTCTGACCATTTCTCCCCCACCCCTCTCTTCCCATCTCCACTTCCCCCTCTCTTCCCATCTCCACTTCCCCCTCTCCTTTTGCACCCGTCCACCATTCGTCTTTACCTTCCGCCTCTTTTATACATTTTCCCTCCTTCCCTCTCTTTGTCCATCTCCTCTTCACCCGAGTTCTATCTCTTCCTCTATCGACCTCAGCCTGTCGCCAGCTATGCAGATCGGCACACGTAGCCCCTGCAATTAAGTTCAATAAAGCACCTCGATATTACTCCAAAGCAGGTCGATAATGCAGGCTGATATTATTCCAACACAATGCGCAAGGCTGGAAAGAAAACGTTTTTGCCCAGACCTCCGTTCATATTAGATCTAGGATTTTATAAACCTCACAGTGCTGGTACTCGTAAGGACTACTGTTTCTGTGTGAAATTTGGTGGTTGAAATGGAGTCCGCGCTTTGGCAGGGCTCCTGGACATATACACATACATACGTTCTGCTTTTTGTATGTAACAGATGAGATGCGTCAGTCATAGATCTGCCGTAATGGGCGTACCAATCTCTTACTGCACCATTCGCTCTAAGGGCGCTCGATCTAGCGGTATGTCATATTTTTAATGGGAATGGTTCGAAAAATACAGTTTTGGATGAACGGCATGATAACAGAAACGAATGTAGTAACTACATGTGCTCATTACTGTTATCTGGAAGTTTCTTGCATGTGTGGTGAAGGGCGCGCTGAACATTTGTGAAAGTTAATGAAACCTTTGATACTAAACATATTTGTAAAATATACTTTAAGGTTGTATATGCATAATTGTAAAATATATACCCTTGCAAAGTGGTTGAAAATAAAATAGTTGAAGGCGTATGCATAAGTTAAAATTTACTAAAGTTTCCATCTTCATTCATGGAGAGGATATAGTCCTGTGAAATCGGATAAATCCTTTTGAAACGCTCTTTACCTCAAATTCAGTGGAATGGCGTTTAAGTAATCATATCTTCAACTGTTAATGGTAATGTGCGGAAGGATCAACGAGATACGAAACACAAAATTACCTAAATATGTAGCTCTGAACGAAGAACAGTATGCAACATCCTAAAACCAATATTTCCCAAAATTAATTTGCACGTTCTGTTGGTACGTTATCACACCCGCTAGTGTCGCTATACGTGCAGAACGCCGGATTAAAGACAAGAAGGTGAGCCCTACCTTGATGGACTCTGTGCTGCAGGAAAACATCCGTTTATGTGGTATATGACGTATTCTAACAAACACCAGCATAAAACACGGTAACCTACAGAACCTCCTATAGATGACTCACAGACAGATGGCGCAGTAGATTTCCTCCCTTAAAATAAAAAACTACCGTGTGTGACAGAATGGGCATTGGCCATAAAATTAAAATGTAATAAACGTCCGAAATCTTAAAAACAGGGTACCCATATTAGGAGACATCCGGCAGATCTTTCGTTGGCATATTTATGATTGTGAGACGCACTGACGTAAGAACGAAATCTTATTCGTATTGCTGTTGGTCGTCAGCGACATGAAATGTATTTTTTTAAATAATTGCTTCATTCAGCTGAAAGTAGTCTCAGAAGCATTAATTATGGACTATTTTATAAATTTGAAAGTGCTAGTTAGTGTTTGGCTGGCTAGAAGGTACCAGGTCACCAGAAAACTTTAATTCAACACCAGTTTGACCAACCTTTATTTCAAGTTTATTGGAGTAATAGCAAAATATTTAAATCTTTAATAATTTAAACACTTTGAACCAACTGGACCAAACTGTCTCGAAAACTTGAGATCAGTAGGCATAACAGAATAGACGTCAAAGTTATTTCTTGCATAATATCGGTTTGAAAAATTCATCATAGCAGTTCGGAAGCCAGTTCGGTATTTGCCTCCACTGGTAGTCACAACTGTTTGATGATAGAACTGAACCAAGGAAAACCTTACACTGTAAAAGGGCCAAAAGATACAACATATTAATGTAAGCGAACATGGATCAAAAACATCCTGACACTAATTTGATGGGTTAAGAGAGCGTAATTATCCAAGCAAATAAAGTTTTCATTTAATGTAACTACTCTATACAGCACGTAACTGACGATCAGAAAGACAACTAAAATTTTGTATGTGTAAAACAAAAGAGCTCTGATTCAGCAGAAAAATATAATAAAATACGCAGGATTAATATTTTGCCAGAAATTTTAATTTTTAATTTTTTTACTGTCTTGTTTACATTAAGGCATAACTCAAATTCTAGTCATGCAATTAATCTGAAAATTTTATTGTAGTGCCCTGAGAAGATCACTGAACTACAGCTATTAATTTATGGTACAAATTGTAGTTTTTAATTTGGCATATCGAAAATTAACTTTTTTGTACATACAATCATCTAAAAATCAGAATAGAATTGCAGGATCTCGTATTTTTTCGTTCCAGGTAGACAGCAACAAGTTGCGAACAGTTCCTGAAAATTTCATAGATTTAGCGCATATACATTTTGAGAAAAGGCTTCTAATAACATAACAAATGTAAAACAGAGAAAATGAAGTTCAAATACTTTCTTCTCATACTTCTACAGGTAATAACCTCACCTCAATTTTAAAATCCTCAATACTGATACTCCGTAACCTCCGGGTTTCTCTTCTCTCCTCTTCGAATCTTCCTGGCCTGTATCTGCAGGTAAGACAGTGATCTGTTAGCTTTCTTGACCCTGCTCTCGTCGATGGTGTAAAATGCTTTTGTTGTAAACACACCAGGATCTATATCAACAAATCTTCAGCACTTCAATTCTGCCATTATTTCCGTTATTGTAACATAAAACTGCATCATAGAAATCTATTTTGAGCACTTCAAGTCCACAGATTGTCCTTTTTTAGCATCTAATCCAAATTAAATTATTGAGGCTTTCATTTGCATTTTGTGTCTTTCCGTGAAGACACTTCCTGAGTAAATAAGGGTTTGCAAGAAACCTGAATGTGGGATTAACTGCATTCGTAACAGGTTCTGGTAATAAGTGTTTATGTGAATACGTCACATTTCTATTGTTGAACTTACACCAGTCGTCTTTCGGACACAGACTGTGCATTGGTATTTGGTCAGTGGATAATTTATGGAAAAAAAGGTCCATGGAGCACGCCTCATTGCCTCTAAATTATGCGTGTGTTTCCTGATAGCTCTTCCATAAAATAACTGAAGAGAATCAATTTTTTTCAGACCAAGCCTGCCTTTTCCTCTTAGTGGCTTTCCATCCTCAAGTACTTCACCTTTATTCTCTTTCAGCAAGCCACCAAGCCTACCACCAAGCCTCTTTTGGGTGTGCCCAACACATTCCAACTTTTCTATTATTGCATTGTACGGATTTTTATGTTACAGCTTTGAACGAAGAGGAGTTCCCATCACCAAGGTATTTAATATATCTAACACCCTACTGGTCTTCAGATATGGAGAACATCCTCATAACTCCAGCAACCTCCTTTCCCCCACTTGAGCCACTATTATTTTTAGAGTATGCTACTGCATGCATTTCTTACTACAGTTTCTCACTGTCTTCACTGTTGGACATTTTCCTTGTTGCACACTGGTGGCAGTATTTAGACATAACGTGTACATCTAAAACTTTGCCCGAGTCAATACCAATAACAGATGCAACTCCATACGGAGATGTGTGACCCCTTTTCATCCAGGTCAAATCTACAGACACACACAGCTAAGTAAGATTTGTAGGAGGTTCCCTGCCATGATTATCTACCCCAGGATCTATTTCTGTTTGGTTTATTTCCACCAGTTCCTCTACTGCATTCTTCATAGAATCTTTGGCAGTATCGCATATAGCGTCAGACATTTTATTCATTTATTTCTTCAAGCCTTGCACAAGGTGGAGGCATGTTCAGAAAACCACACAATAAGTTACCTCCTACCTTGCCCTGTCCAAGGCAGCTCAGAGCATATGCTAATCTAAAATTACTTTCATACGGTCCAGTGTCAGTTTTTTTGGAGAAGAGAAATGAAAATTCATAGCCACACGAATTACAAATTAATTTAAATTACAAGCTATTCCCACTCTTCTTTCTTCAACAACAATCAAGCATTCCGCAGTTTTACAGCTAACACATGAACGTGGAAACTCTATATCCTGGCAGAGAAGCTCTAAATCAGTAAGTCTGCATCCAGTGGACACCATATAAACGTCATTCGCGCAAGTTTCGATGCTGAAGGTGAGAGCTTATGTTCTTCATTGCGAGCTCCTTCCTCTTTTTTGTTGGTAAGCCGATTTCCATGAAACCTCCGTTTCCTAAGCACAGTTTCTTCACAACCCATTATGCATAAATCTTGATTTCCACGTAAAGGTTTGCGAATTCAACCTTCCGCCTACTAATATGTGTTAGTATTGTGAAAAAGTAAATAAACCTCATGCGAGAAAGTTTTCAGGCAAAGATATAGCTGTCAGCCATAGATATGGATGTCAGTCAAAGATGTCAAAAGAAAAATGCTGAAATAAGCAGTTCCCAAATGTCGGAATAGATGGGAGTGGCTGTCAGTGCGGATTTAAAGGCATTTCTAAAGCTGCTACCACAATAGAATTCACACACAACATAGATTAAACGGTGAAGTTCAAGAAAATCATATTTCAGAAAAATCGAGTTTTGAAGCAAAATACATTACATCCAAAGTTAATGGCAAAAAATTAAAGGCATGTACAACGAAAGTAATAAATCTAACTGGTAGCTTATCGCACAAAATCGTTGTATAAAGCACAACAGATAGCATAAAGCTAGACTGCATAGCAGTAATTCTCCCTAACCACTTGCAAGAAAACTCATATGCGTGCTTTTAATCAAAAACATCGTAAACATTTTTAAATAACTTTGAACCACTGTATCTAGTAGACCTGACTCGGCTAAAGCATTAACTTTTAAATATACTCATGTTCATAAATTAAGGATAACGCTGATACATGGTGAAACAAAGCTCTGGTGGGAGGTTTGCGGGTTTAAATCACCTCGAGGTATGACTATGCGGAGTATTTGACCTGCTGGCGTCGTACGGTGGCGCTGGTAGCAGTCCACATACGCAGAGGTTTTTTGGTGAATGTCAGAGTACGGTGCAGCGAGTAAGTGTGCAGACGTGACTGTAAGTTGAAAATGGCTCAAAGAACACATATTGATGACGTTATGAGGCGTAGGATACTAGGGTGACTGGAGGCTGGTCAAACACAGCAGGTCGTAGCACGGGCCCTACGTGTGCCACAAAGTGTGATCTCAAGATTATGGCAACGGTTCCAGCAGACAGGAAACGTGTCCAGGCGCTACAGTACGGGACGTCCACAATGTACAACACCACAAGAAGACCGATATCTCACCATCAGTGCCCTCAGATGGCCACGGAGTACTGCACGTAGCCTTGCTCGGGACCTTACTGCAGCCACTGGAACAGCTGTCTCCAGACACACAGTCTACAGACAGCTGAACAGACATGGTTTATTCGCCCTAAGACCTGCAAGGTGCATTCCACTGACTCCTGGACACAGGAGAGCCCGTGAAGCCTGGTGTCAAGAACATAGTACATAGTCATTGGAACACTGTCCCAGGTTATGTTCACGGACGAGTCCAGGTATGGTCTGAACAGTGATTCTCGCCGGGTTTTCATCTGGCGCGAAGCAGGAACCAGATACCAACCCCTTAATGTCCTTGAAAGGGACCTGTATGGAGGTCGTGGTTTGATAGTGTGGAGTGGGATTATGATTGGTGCATGTACACCCCTGCATGCCTTTGACAGAGGAACTTTAACAGGTCAGGGGTATCGAGATCTCATTTTGCATCAGTATGTCCGCCTTTTCAGGGGTGCTGTGGCTCCCACCTTCCTCCAGGTGGATGATAACGCACAGCCCCACCGAGCTGCCATCGTGGAGGAGCAGCTTGAAACAGAAGATATCAGCTAATGAAGTGGCCTGCCTGTTCTCCAGACCTAAACCCCATCGAGCACGTCTGGGATGCTCTCGGTCGACGTATCGCTGCACGTCTTCAAACCCCTACGACACTTCAGGAGCTCCGGCAGGCACTGGTGCAAGAATGGGAGGCTATACGCCAGCAGCTGCTCGACCACCTGACCCAAAGTATGCCAACCGGTTGTGCGACCTTTGTACGTTTACGTGGTGATCATATCCCATACTGATGTCGGGAAACAGTGGCGTTTTGTAACACATGTGTTTCGGGACGGTTTTCTCAACTTATCACCAATACCAAGGACTTACAGATCTGTGTCGTGTGTGTTCGCTATGTGCCTAAGCTATTAGCGCCAGTTTTGTGCAGTGACACACTGTGTGGCACCAAATTCTGCATTTATCCTTAATTTGTGAGCATGAGTGTCTAATATTACACGTCCACGTTTCGAATACATGCGATGCTCACTTTTATGAGCGTAGTTCGCAAAACCTGTGACCATCAACGGCAAACATGCTGCAGATTGTAAATGGCGTCAAATCGCTGTACACACGGCCGGGTACATCCTGCGCCGGCTAGAATTTGGTTCGCTCCAGTAGGCTACAGTGGTATCTCATAACGCATCAAATATTGGCACTGACAAGAGGGTGATTTTTTCCACCGTGTATAAACTCTAGGGACTGATTGATTAGAGGATACGGACAAAAAAGGTCTAATAGTCCGGAAATGCTTGGTTTCAATGCTAGAGACAATTCATTCAATCATACATTGTTACAGAGACTGCAGTCTAATACACGCTGTACCATGCAGCCACAGTTACAGTATGATTTGAAAATGATATCCATGTGCCTCAACGCATGCGTGCACTCTCCGTAGAATGCTCTGTCTCACACGTTCACATCGGTCAGCCGGCATCCGAACAGTGTCAAAGGTAGCATGAATACGCTGCTCCAGTGTCTCCACATCAAGAATGGGCTCTGCATATATGACACTTTTGACATGGCCCCATAAGCAGAAACCGACGGGTTGAGCTCCGGTGAACGAGCACGCCATGCAACTGGACCGCCGCGTTTGATCCATCGACCAGGGAAGACACGATTGAGATGCGTCTGTACGTTTAAAGGGCGAAATGGGGTGGAGCACCATCATGTAGCAGCCACATAACCGTTCGAAACATCAATGGCACTTCTTGCAGCAGGGGAGTCCAAGCCACCCGCAAGAAACGCCGATAGTTCCGGCCTTTTAGGCGAGGACGGAGGACTAGCCCCAAAATACGGTTGCCAATTATCCCGGCCCACACATTCCGGCTGCATCGATGCTGATAATTCGCAGTCGCCATACCATCGGGGTTCTGTATATTACACCACGGATGACTATTATGAAAGTTGAAGATACCACGTAAAGATGGTGTCGTCTATGAATAAGATGGATGACATGAATCCCGAAATTGTGGTCGACTGGTGAAGAAAGCAGTGAGAAAACTACTCCCGATGTGGGAAGTCTGTCTCTAGTAAGCGTTGCACATGCTGTAAGTGATAACAATTGTCATGGAGAATGTTCACACGGTCGTCTAGCTTAGCCTGATCTGGCGGGCCAACTGCCTGGTACTGACACGATGGTCTTCTTCCACAGTGTTGATCACATTTTCTTCCAAGTCTAGCATCCGAACATTTCGGGTACGTTATTCATGATTTCCTGCTTGCTGAAACGACCCTGTCTCAGACAAACGGCGACACACCGTTGCTGACATTGACTGCTGAGGTTGTTGCCGACGGGGCCGGGTCTCCTGATAGAACCTTCCTGCCTGCCTCCGTAAATAAACAGTATGTCGGTAAGCTCTCGATTCGAATAGGGAATCATTGTGTACATCGCTGTATCACACCCACTATAAGTTGTCAGCAAGAGAATTGAATCGGACACAACATTACCAGTAACTATGGCAGTAGAGGGCGCTAGGGCATGACGTATGAGGAACAGTACCACCCTCTGGGAGGAAACAATGCATACGTAACTGTGTCTGCATGGTACAGAGGGTATTAGGCCGCAGCCCCTGTAATAATCCACGACTGAGTAAATGGTCTATAGTATGTAAACCATGCATTTCCGGATGTAAGTTCATTAGACATTCTTTGTTCCGTATTCTCTGATCGATCAGTCCCTAGAGTTTGTACACGGTGGAAAAAACTATCCTGTACAGGCTACTGTAGTCGGCAGAACTGTATCACCACATCTGACTGAGTTGTGGGAACTCTGGTCAAAATAATCACCACTCAACTTCTAGACATGTGATGTCACTACGGCTTCGCTGAAAGTACACTGAACCAAATGTAGCTGTTGAAGTCACTGGAGCGTTGGTTTGTGCCTCACCGACGGCTGAGGCTACAAGACAGCCGCCTTACGCCAGTGACAAACGGTCATAATGTCTTCGCAGCGCCACCGCCATGCTACCTAGGGGACGTTGCAACGCATGTTGTCCTGTGAAAACGTGGAGATATGATGACAGTCGATCAGTCGCTCCTGAGAAAACGCATACCGGCTCAAAAGTGTGTAAACGAAATAAATGCATCACTGTTGCTGTTGTTGTTGTGGTTTTCAGTCCTGAGACTGGTTTGATGCAGTTATCCATGCTACTCGATCCTGTGCAAGCTTCTTCATCTCCCAGTACTTACTGCAACCTACATCCTTCTGAATCTGCTTAGTGTATTCATTTCTTGGTCTCCCTCTACGATTTTTACCCTCCACGCTGCCCTCCAATGCATTATTTGTGATCCCTTGATGCCTCAGAACATGTCCTGCCAACCGATCCCTTCTTCTTGTCAAGTCGTGCCACGAACTCCTGTTCTTCTCAATTCTATTCAGTACCTCCTCATTAGTTATGTGATCTACCCATCTAATGTTAAGCATTCTTCTGTAGCACCACATTTCGAAAGCTTCTATTCTCTTCTTGTCCAAACTATTTTTCGTCCATGTTTCACTGCCATACATGGCTACACTCCATACAAATACTTTCAGAAACGACTTCCTGATACTTAAATCTATACTCGATGTTAACAAATTTCTCTTCTTCACAAATGCTTTCCTTGCCATTGCCAGTATACAGTTTATATCCTCTCTACTTCGACCATCATCAGTTAGTTTGCTCCCCATATAGCAAAACTCCTTTACTACTTTAAGTGTCTCATTTCCTAATCTAATTCCCTCAGCATCACCCGACTTAATTCGACTACATTCCATTATCCTCGTTTTGCTTCTGTTGATGTTTATCATATATCCTCCTTTCAAGACACTGTCCATTCCGTTCAACTGCTCTTCCAAGTCCTTTGCTGTCTCTGACAGAATTACAATGTCATCGACGAACCTCAAAGTTTTTATTTCTTCTCCATGGATTTTAATACTTACTCTGAATTTTTCTTTTGTTTCCTTTA
Source organism: Schistocerca americana (assembly GCF_021461395.2). Taxonomy (NCBI): domain Eukaryota; kingdom Metazoa; phylum Arthropoda; class Insecta; order Orthoptera; family Acrididae; genus Schistocerca; species Schistocerca americana. Next base: position 430,984,119 of record NC_060121.1, on the reverse strand, counting down.
CTGCTTGCTCAATATACAGATTGAATAAAATCGAGGAGAGGCTACAACTCTGTCTCACTCCCTTCCCAACCACTGCTTCCCTTTCATGCCCCTCGACTCTTATTCAATCTATTAATCGAATTTCATTCTATAAGCGAATAAAACACGCAATACGGTAATGCACATAGGAGCCGGCCGGTGTGGCCGTGCGGTTCTAAGCGCTTCAGTTTGGAACCGCGTGACCGCTACGGTCGCAGGTTCGAATCCTGCCTCGGGCATGGATGTGTGTGATGTCCTTAGGTTAGTTAGGTTTAAGTAGTTCTAAGTTCTAGGGGACTGATGACCACAGAAATTAAGTCCCATAGTGCTCAGAGCCATTTGAACCATTTTTTGCACATAGGAAGTAGCGACATTGTTTAATAACAAGCTACTGTTAGACTAGTAACTATTATGTCCTCACTCATCGTGTTGATTCATCCTTGAACACCGTATTTTGCAGAAACTCATACGAAAGAGTCTGCTTTTCCTGGCGTTCTCAGGCAATAGCGAACGAGCTATCTTTCAGCGCACACAGTTCCAAACATAAAATATTTAATACCAAATTTTTGGTTTCCTTGCTAGCTGAAGAGGGATGTTACAGGTTTCAGCCGAAAAGTTTTCTAACACCGCCGCTCTCTACTCACCTTCAAAGGTAGGCGAAGAGTCGCACACTTTCGCAGTTTGTCAGCGAGGCTCTTCCTGCGAAATGCCACCTCATGAATACCAAGCTCGTAAAGACCTGTTGCGTCTGCTGTTTCCCTGGAGGACAGACATCCTTTATGCAAAGCATCCCCCTTTCCGCCCCCCCGACTCCCACACCAACACTCACACCTGGAGGTAGTATGAGACATGAAGTTTCGCAGCCTTCTCATTAGCCTGCCTGCAGGCGTTAGTTTATTAATTATACCAAAAGTAGTAATTGGTTTATTTAAATCTGCACTTACTCCCCAGTGATTTGCGTCTCGTGAAGTTGCCCTCTGTTTCCTCAGATAGTACTTATAACGTCCCCTTCGATATGCTACTAATATTTGATTCGTGAATTTTTAGTATATAACACTACATCTGCAGTATATCTAAGAGAAGAAATTATACTACTAGTTATGTCGTATATGGCATGAGTGTGTATGCGTTGGCGTCCCTTTAAAAATTTTGACTAAAGCTTACGTCTTCCAGTTTTTTGAGTATATCAACAGGAAGTATTATGTTCAGTTTTAGTTTAGAAAACCTTTTATTTTTATGTTCACTCGTCACAATATTGTTCACAGACATCGCATATTACAATTCAGTGTAACAGTTTTAACACAAGTGATAAACATTTTCATGCCTACTTTCTCATAGTAATCGAACAAAAACTGTATGTGCAGTCTAAGAGCTCACAAGAAGTGTCTGTACTGTGGTGAGGAACTGAAGTTATTTGATACGAACTTTCGCGGTATGTATAAGAAAGTATTCCTTCCAGAAACATCTAGAAGCTCCTATTACTCAGATTAATGAATCGTTTCATTTCCAGTTCTATTAACAGAGACAAATATAAAAGAAATCATTTTTTATGAATTCAAAACTCTCAGAAGTATCATAGAAAGAGAATATATTTATATAGTTACGATAGTAAATTCTATAATTTTTAAAATATTCTACCTAAAAAAGCTTCTTCATATATAGCTTCCACATTAAGCTAAGGTTTGTCTAAAGAAGTTAATTATAACATTGGAATATAAAAATAATGATTTGTTTAATGAGTAATAAAGTTTTCTTTTACATTACATAAGCTAAATTTCAAAAATATTTTATTTTTAAGTGGCATTTATTATGAATGATACAAGGAGAAAACAAAAATCAGATTGCTTCTTGGATAGTAAATACTCTACTTTGAATCTAGGTCACTATAAAGCGAAATGTCTAGGATAAATAACTTCATAGCACAAGGTTGTCACGCAATGGACTAATTTTTAAACATACAAAATTTCGTAACCGCACTAGTGTATTGAGTAATTATATGAGAAATATGAATGTCACACTCTGTAGCCGAAAATAAGAATAAATATTACTGAAAATAAGATGGCATCGCAAATTTCGCTTATCTCAAGCCGTTACCGTAAACCTTGTTTCGTTATATACTGATGACACAGCCTAGAACCAAAACTTGAAAAGCCTTACTTCAGAATAAACAATAACGTGCTTGTGTCCTCGGAGTCTTTCGCGACGGCATACATGAATAAAACGTTCTCGGTTTTCCAGCCGCGTCAATTCGAATAAAATGCTCGAGCTTTCGATGGCCATCTCCGCCATCGTCGTCAGAAGTTCACTGACTGCCGGGGCTGTTACGGTCTCCCGCTTATGTAGGCATGATGACATCATCAGCAGCCAATCAGATCCCGGCAGTCAGTAAACTCCTGACGACGATGGCGAAGATGGCCATCGAAAGCTCGAGCATTTTATTCGCATTGACGCGGCTGGAAAACCGAGAACGTTTTATTCAATAACGTGCTTGCCTTCCATGCAGCGGGCCCGGGGTCGATTCCCGGCTTTGTTGGAGATTTTCTTCATTCGTGGACTGGGTGTTGTGTTGTCATCATAATTTCATCCTCATCACTGGCACGCAAGTCGCTCAATGTGACATCGACTGAAATAGGACTTGGACTTGGCGACCGTACTTCACCGGATGATGCCTCCCGGCCAATAAATCTGTTTCGAAGCCTTCTGCAAAGGTTTCGTAACTCACTGTACTTTCTTTTCTCATTAGAATGTGATATGGCAACAACAAAATTAAGGGAAGGGTAGTACCTACCACTTTTTCGTGTCAGCGCTGTTTGAAGATTTTCAGCGACGTTTGCTTTTTTCGTTGTGACATTCCAGGGCATAAAAGTTGTGGGTGACCGATGATGCGGACTCCTGTCTCTTAACCAGCAGCCACACGACATTAGAGGAGACAATTCGAAAACTTCTGGACATAATATCAACTGTGTTAAGTTTTGAGATTGTTCTGGCGGTGGAAGGATCTGCCGTTGGCATTGCTCCCGACGTTGCCCCGGGGTACGCCTGATCGCTGGTGAAGTCACTGTGTGTATCTTCCTCATGTTGTGATCTTCGGGGAGGCCCCTTCCATGTACTGTTGGCTCGTTTCCAAGATTCTTCAGCAATTGGCATGCCTTTCTGCTGTTTTGTTACATATCACGCTGCATCATAAGATGGCGCCATTTTTCATTCCTTGTAGCTGATATGACTAATATCAGGTCTTCACCAACCAGTATTTTCTTCAGAAAATGGGTCATCTTCGCCTCTCTGGTCGGAAACTTGGTAGACAAGGAAGCCGACAAGTGAATCGAGGAAAGTTCGAGTGTCAGTGGAGGAGCGCAAGGTATTTATGTGGAAGGTGTACAAAGTCGGAACGCACTAGGACACCTACTATCGGTATTAGAAAGCAGCAGGAATAAAGCAAGGGAATGTGCAACGACTGCAGAACAACTGGCACCGAGACAATCTGCGAGGACAGAAACTGACCTGTAAATCTTTAATTAAAAGTTTGATTGTCAGGTTGTGGAAGTTAGACGTGAATTCGCGGCAGAAACTGAAAAGATTTGGGTGTAGGTCGCCGACGGTCTGGACGAAGTGAAAAATGCATGTTAGGAGAGAAATAACAGCGTGGAATCAGGTACTGTTGCAAAAATAGCGGTGGTGTCTGCTCTCGACCATGAGGTGCCTGCAATGTGGCAGCGAAGTGTCTTTACGACGCAGGTCACGTCATCCTGTGTTTCCGCTGCAGGGAGTGCACTGCTTCCCATATCCAGTCGAACGCAGATCATTCACCCGAAGGCATAATTAAAGAATTTAGCTGTGCATTTGCGGGCGACAGGAGCGGGTGAGTGGAATCCGTTGCTTGTTGCAGAGCAGACACTTGATCGGGACGAGGTCACCGGGTTCGATGTGGCCATTTTTCGAGATCAATACGGACAAAGACTTCTGCACCACGATTGTCAGCGACGTGGTGGAACCAGGCCGCCCAGGAAAGTGCAGAAGTGAGAATACGCTGGCCACAATAAGGGCCATAGTCGTGCCAATATATGAAAACATGCAGTGCACACATTTTTTGTCATTCTGGCAGGATACACTCTAAGCCAAACGAAAATCGGTGCATGTGATGTAACGCACGGTGTGTTATAATTAAATTGAAAGTTTATAAATGCTGCAGAAATAACACCGCTAGTCAGAATGAGGCCAAATTGCAACGGAACATTATCGGCGAAGAAAGAAAACGTATGGCAGAAGTAAAAAAATAATGCTAAATTGATCAATAGATGGCGCTGTATGTGTTGGTATAAACATACTAGGTACACGGCTTTTCCTCCTTTCGCGTCTGCGACTTCGCCATGATTGTCCTTCGCCTTGATTGTCTTAATGCAGCACCGCGCTCTGCTTGTAAAGCTGCATTACAAGAATGATGACTGTGCACACCTCGCTCCACTGAATTTCCAGACATTGAAGGGTTCGAAAAAAGGCGTTGGTCCGATGAATTGAGTGGATCTGATGAATATGATTCGGTAATTCGAAAAGACGGATTCTTTTGGTGTGGAACCTGGGAGAGGAAGGAAACGCATTGATTCGATGTCAGTACAAGCAGGGCCACAGCAATGCAGGAGGAGGCGAGAGATGGTGTGCAA